>NC_062237.1:6656964-7262142 GCF_905475465.1 Pieris napi | reverse complement strand
TGAGTTATATTTGCGCATTTAGCGTTCTTGTTAATAAGCAAACTGTGGCTTTCGTAGATTTAGGGTATGATTCAGAAACCAGACTATGACTTTCGTATTTCAAATCTTAAATAAAAGATAGTCCATATTATTCTTCAAATTTCAATCTATAGGTAGAAAACATTTTTAGAAACCATAACGAGTAAAGCGTAAACAGACCAGCGTCGCGTTGTTCACATGTAAATGATTACACATTTGTCACCAAATTTTTTTCAACGGTTTTGTTGATTTTGCGATCCCGGATAATAGAATTTCTTGCTAATTTCTCATATTCACAGGCAAAGTCAGAAACGAAGCTAGTCAAGCCCATAAAACACATCAATGAACTAGCAACTGGTTTTATAATAGTACTTAAGTAATCAGTGCAATTACGAGCCGTCATTTACAAAGTGTATTATCTAATCTGTATATGTCGGATCTAAAAGATCTCTTGTATGTAAATCTCCATTAAGTACTTCACAATAAAGTTTAACGCGTATTTACTGGAACTATTTCATAATTAAAACAGTGTAACGAAATTACAAGATCTATTACACTAGTTCGTTGGTATCACCAACAGGTACATATTGTATTACAAATCGATGACATCAAAATGTCACTTATAACCTAGAAATGCAATACTCTTACTTGTTTATGGTCAAGCACGTGCCATTTCAATGTCACTGATTCTGGATGCAAAAAGAAATTTCGAATTTAAATTTAAAATATTTCTAGGTCCAATTCAGTTTTGTAAATCACAATGGTAATCATAATACTAAACATAATGCTGTATTAGAGATATTTTCTTAGATTAAATTTACTAGAATGATATTCGTAACACGGAGTAATCACATGAGATGGATTAAACAATAATCTATTATTATCTCTCTCTAATTTTAATACAGATAATCTAGAGTTTTTAAAAGATCATTTTAAGGATTTTACTTGCTCTTAATTACAGTTATACTATTTAGAAATAAACCATGATTTATATATTGATGATATTATTGAAGATACCGGCGCTTAGAAGCATTTGAGATGTGGTGCTATCGTCGCATGCTTCGTATAAGCTGGATCCAGAAGGTCTCTAACGAGAAGGTTCTGACACGAGTTGTAATGTCGAAAAAGCTTTTGCAGAACATTAAACAACGGAAAGTTGCGTACCTGGGCCACGTGTTGCGCCATGACCGCTACCACCTCCTTCAATTAATTATAATGGGTAAAATCCAGGGTAAATGGCGTGTTGGTAGAAGGAAGAAATCATGATTTCGCAACGTTAGGGAGTGGGTATTGCAACGGCGGAAGAGTTGCTGCATCTGGCACAGGACAAGACACGCTTCAAGATACTGACGGCCAACCTCCAGTAATGGAGAGGCAATAAAAGAAGAAGATGATTTATATCAAATAAATCTGGTAAATTTTTGTCTCTCTAAAAAGTCTTAAATTGTAAACTTTAAACAACTATGTTACGTTAAAATAAAATAGACAAATAGGTGAGAAGATTCTTTTCCTTTTACTTTTACCGGGAATCGAATTATGAGTTATCAAAAACAATACTGGAAGGTTGGCTGGTTACCATCGTAGCAGATTATGACAAAAAGGTGTAACGTGGTTGATCTCAATAAAAATAGCGAATATCGGATTTCACAACGAATTACGTAAACACAGATGCAATCTATACTTTTACGAGTTAAGAAATCTTCATATCTTAAATTATACCTTGGATATGAGTGGGATTTTGACAATTATTGATAACCATATCACTGATGCAAGAGAT
This sequence comes from Pieris napi, assembly GCF_905475465.1. Lineage (NCBI taxonomy): Eukaryota > Metazoa > Arthropoda > Insecta > Lepidoptera > Pieridae > Pieris > Pieris napi. Next base: position 7,260,347 of record NC_062237.1, on the reverse strand, counting down.
GAAGGATATGAAATCAGATTTATTCAGTTTATTTTTATTTTATGTATTTATTAAAACATCATAGATAAGTTTGTCATTTTTTGATTTTGATTGATTAAAAAGTAAACGCTTTTATTTGTCAGTAAATGGATGTCGCCACTACGAAATCATAATAGTTGGCATTATTGCCTTTCTGGCTCAATTATTCATTCATTTTAAGCTGGTTTCGATTTTCGGTGAAATAATAATTTTCGGGTTGCAAGCACTAAAGGGAAATTATAAGTAGACCAAATAAGTCCCATTTGAGTTTATACAAGTAGATTAAAGTTTTTTTCCGTAAATTTATAAAGAAAGAGGTATTGAATTATAATTAGTATAATTTTTTATTATAATTAAAGATTTAAAGTACTCTTAAAATAAGAACATTTTTTTTTTAATTTCTTCTTAAATCGCTTTCCTCTTATAAAAGGATCTATGGTAGTCACTCTTACTGAGTGAGAGTATCGAACATATTTTCTATTCTTTATATTATGAATAACTGATTTAATACATCACGATGGTTAATGCCTTCAGGCACCTTTTTACTGCAGGTATATGCCAACCGCAAATTATATATACGTATATATTGTACAGTTTAATGTAGTCGAACCAGAACTACCTATTATTTTTCAAAACTAAAATTATAATTAATAAGTTTGTCTTTATTTTTCTACAATATCTAATATATATATATATAATATAAAGAAGAAAGGGGAATCGGGTCGGAGGTTCACCTGATGTTAAGCGATACCGCCCATGGACACTCTGCGGTGCCTTTTTAGAATTGGTACGCTCTTTTCTTGAATTTCTCTAAGTCGAATTGGGTATTATTGTAATTTAAGTAGTATAATTTATACGTTGTTATAAAGCAAAAGGATGAAACATAGAGTAAAACTTTAAATTCAAATAAAGGTTTTCCTCAGATATTTTTCCTATTGGCGACCTTCTGGTGTGCCAATATGTAAAGAGAATTAACTATATTTGCTTGTTCATCTATAATCGTTGAACGTGCAACTTATCTATGCGTTATAATGTTTGCACACTTTTCTTTAACAGTTTTCTAAGCAAACACTTTCACTCTATTTGTTTATGATTATAATTTATTCCTAGAGGATGTGTTATTATCATAGCAATTGTGATTATGTCCAGGTATCTTTTTAATATTGTATTATTTTTATTAACGGCACTAGGGAAAATGCAAGGAAACTATCATTTTATTATTAAAATTAATTATAATTTAACAATGATAGATTATAAATTAAAATATAATTAACTATAACTTATTAATTAATTTCCTTTATGAAAGGCCAGAAATGAATATTTTCCAAGGTATTTTTTCTAATAATTAGTTGGTTTATTAAACGTCAGCATTCGAATATTAAAAATCTTTCGTTTAAGATTTTATTATATATACGTACATAATAAATTAAAAAGTGTTGTTTACTTTGATTTCGGTTGATTATTTCACGTAATTGACTGAAATCAAAGTAACATTTATAATATATGTACTATAAAATTTAAAAAACTACCGTTACCTTTATAAAACCGATTACAGACCGACCAATTTCCAGATAAATTTATATTGTCCAATATGTTAAAAAGGATTTAGTTTTAGGTCTTTAGGAGGTCGAGGGCGTGCGTCAGGCACTTGCCTATTAGATAACCAAATGATCATGAACAGATACAGAAATCTGAGGCCCTGACCTAACACGGTTGTAACGCCATTGATTTATTTTTATTCATATGTTCTCTATAAAAAACGGCGAAGCACTTCGAGAATAGGCTTCGCTTGGCTCGTCTTTGTGGGTGCCCTAGCCCCCAGGTATATTTGTTATTACCCTGACAGAATATGAAACATATTGTGCGCACGATGTCGTAAATATTTTATTATTAAATAAAATATATTATACTATTTTCGCTATTCAAGTTTAAATTTAATATAGTGTTTTCTTAAGCCCTATTGTTATTCTATTTCATGGTAGATCAGCTTGGTAGAAATAAAGTTCCGTAATGGTGCTCACGAACAATTGACTCATTAATTATTTGAATTTAATTATCTATGGCATGACATAAGATAAGATGCAGAGACTAGATGAATTACCTTGTATTACCTACTATGAAAGTGACAGCTGTATTTAGATATTAAAATGGCCAGATGTCTTTTTAAGGTTAATCAAAGAGTAATTATGTATTTCAATTTGCAATGATTTCACTTTTATTGGACATATTAAAACCGAATAGCACAATAATGTAGGTTTACACATTTTTGAGGTTGACTAATGTACGGTAATTGATAATAATACAATTGTGTAATACAATCATTAATTAATGTCTAACGACTTATAAATCTTTTATACTTATAAATCACATTTTTTTTTACTATAGGATATACATAGTCTTTATACCGTGCAATGTGCATAGATACTCTTAATTCTAAAGTAATATATTTTAAAATAAAATCATTGTTAGTCTACAAATTAATTGTATACGTTTCAAATTTTGAATTTTGAACACGCATGGCCTGTTGCACAAACGAGGTCGGATATCAGATATAACTAAAGGTGCCTAAAAAAAATAAGCCTCAAATTTCCTATAATCGTCTAACAACACATCTACTTAGATTTTAATTATCCCTAGACAATAACATGCGATCGGTCACATTTTTCCTTTAGAATTCGACATTTGTAACTAGAAATGTTCTTGTTCACCTTTAAATACCTCAGATCTTGTATTTTACATTATATAAGCCAGTGGGTGAATGACAAGAATTTTTTATTGCAACTAGGTCTCGGGCTAGCTGTATTCTAAACAAAATTAATCTGATAAAAATGTTTTAAGACTATTATATCTCTTTCTATGGTGTGTGTATACTTATAGTTCGTAAAAATATTTCCGTGGCGGTTCTAAAAGTAAATAAAAATACTTTATGTATTATTTGAAGTCGCGCCTCCTCTAGACCTCACACAATCTAAAAGTGTTGATAGATCCGTAACTGCGTAAGTTGATTAACCAGCCGAAAGTTATAACTTTCTCGTATTGTGTTTACAATTTTTTAAGAACGTTTTTTTTTTTTATTTAGGAAAAATTAAATTACGTCGTTGTTTTGGAATTGTCTACTTAAACACGTTAGCCTTGGAGGAATAAGGTGGAGGAAACTTCCATCCGTTCATTAAGCAGGTGCCTACAAGTTATAGGTTTCAGTGACCACACGAATCTTGAAACAAAAGAATACTTTTTTACCCACACAATCTATTCTACATATAGCAATGGTGTGCGTCAAAATGTGCCTTAAAAAATATTAACGTATTTCAGTGCGTTTCTTATTATTTTTTAATAATATATTTTTCACGAAAGTTACCCGAACGTACACTGAACAGTCATCGCATCTCATCTCTCATACAGCATTGTGCATATAATAACAAAGGAAATACTTTTCATATTACAATATTTCTTAATGATTCTTTTCAAGGCATATTTCATGAATCAATTTTCCCGTTACTGGTAATTAGTGTAACTTGCAATATATTTTTAAGAACAGTATAAACATTTCTTGGTTCACTGGTTCACTGTTTCTCTATATAGGTAGATAAGGTTTCATCCCTTTTAACCAGAAAATAATCCGGGTTCATCACGTACAAACCTTGAACAACACAGCATCGGGGACGAACTGCGTAAAAATTCAGTTTCTTCGTAAAACATTTCTCTTATCGCAAAAGGTTTGTAGTTAAATTACTCTATAATTAGTTTTTTTTCTATGTGGAAAAAGACACCACGTTGTAGAGAAATATAATGTTCAGCCTCAATTTAATGGAATGTGAAAAATGCTTAAAATTATGTTTTGCCTGTTGTAATTATAATACCTAATTCACGTCCTTGTATTTTGTAATCAAAATTGAATTAGCTATCCTTTATAACATAAAGTTACATTATAAATAATCCCATTATATATTAAACTAGCAGTGTTGGCCTAGTGGCTTCAGCATGCGATTTTCATCCTCAGCGATGAAAAGTCGTAAGTTCGATTTCCAACCGTGCACCAATTGACTTTCTGTCCATGTGCGCATCTAACACGAAACACGTTCGAAAAAATCGAGATAAAACCGGCATGTGTGTGATCCAAAAACGACGATATGTGTAGGACAAAAGGCCTAATTTGTATAATTTATATAACAGGGGGCAAACAGGCAAACCTACTTCTATGAAATAAAACCCCCTTTACCCCTAATAACTTAATTTAGATTATAGATAGTACATGTACCTACACACACGTATTACATGCAGACTTTAATTTTAGTCCAAATTCAAATTTGAGAGCAATTCTTATGCTTGGACTTATAACACGGTGGCAATTAAAAATATGAAAGTTATTTTTGTTTTCATTTTTTTTTAAGATAATTTAGATTATTTAGATTTATTAATAATTTAGTTTTTATATTAACAAGAAAATTTCATTTCCAATTTTTTTATCATATTTAAAGGTTAAAGATGAGATGAGATGTTAGTAAGATCCTGTAATTTAAGAACTACAAAACTCGAATATTCTATTCCCAAACCATAATTCTAAATAAGTACGAGTTATTATTAGATAAAATTTTACATTTTTTAATACATAATACATTGAGTATATAGGAGTGGTAGAAATAAATATATCCTATTGATAACACGAATTACTTCGACGTAAGTTTTTCAATTGCCAAGGTTATTTCAATTTAAATAAGAAACACACTAAATCAAAAGAAAGTATAAAAACAACGAAAAAATTTTAATACTAATTTAAATTAAGGAAATACCTCATAAAAATGCAGATTACAACATTTAACTAATTGGCCGCAATTAATATAAAATTCGAAATAAAACGACATTAACTATGCAAATGTAACAAATGATTGTTCAGCAATCCGTTTATAATAAAGGTATCAGCTATTGTTTACATTTAATAAATATAACAAGCAAAATTTGAAACAACTTACGTGGTGTGTCCGATATGTCATCCATGATCGCCAATTTGCTTGGACGCTTATCATCTTCAGATTTTAAACCCATTGTCACAATTAAATTAAAAAAGTGTCACTTGCACTACGTTTGACCGATGTTCTTAATAGGTTGTAATCGTAATTTACCGTCAGAGCGCCATGGCGTATTTTTCGTGGCGTGCAAAGTGTCAGAGAGGTTTAACTCGACTGCCGCAGCGCGCCGGTCTAGGCTTATTATAAAAGGTACGTGTTTACTTCGTATGAACACGCGATAGGTAGATGAATTTCATTGACAGTTGATAAATAATTATTTGACAGTTTTATCACTTTTCTCGTTTATCCGATGAAATTTGTGAAAAGTTTCTACTTCGAACTTGGCCATAAACGACGCACAACGCTATAGAATCGCAAGCTTGGGGCAGTGATTATTTACAGACGGTCCGAAATAAAAAAAAAAAAATATTATGTAATATTTAAAGAGGTTATTACCAAAAATATGTCTAATTTGTGTTTATGGGTTCCCTGAGATTGAAAAATCTACTCACTACAACATGGTCTTAACTTCAGATTTGTGTATCAATTTTTTTTGATAAATTTTTTTTACGCAAAAGCTAGCCTGCAGTGACTGACACCTCCCGTCAATTGTTTCTTCATGATGTTTTCCTTTTATAAGGAAATATTAATTTATAAATAAACCCATTTGTATATTGCTGGGGTTCGAACTTACGACCTCAAGGTGTGACTCGACTTTACGGTTGTGTTAATTTTAACATCATTTTGTGCCAAAAAGTAATCATTTCTTGCTATGTTTATTTATTTTTTCTTTCTAATTGGAATGATGATAAGCTCACATTTTAATTAATATATACTTACCGAAATTAAAGAACTGACGCGCAAATTCCGTAACAATGGAAGTCGAAATTATATATACAATATATTTATTTAATAATATATAAAATATAATTACATATATAGAAAACATAGGCCTATATTGACCTATGTTTTAATAAGAAAATATTATACGGCAAATTGTGTAAACAATTGTATTGACCTTTAAAAACGAATTCTAATTTAAATCAAATCAATTGTACTTATTATATCCATTCATAAAATAAATTCATAATTAAAAAATACATGTTTTTAATATTATCATATATTTTACATACGTAAAACAGGAAACACAACTTTTCTTATACGACTTTAATTTTTATTGCTGTTTAAATCTTTTTTAATTTATTAGATTTTCTGATATGGCTGTTTAAATTAAAGATCCATGTGAGATTTTTTATCGTATCGTATTTTATACATAAAAGTTGTATCATGGGAAAAACTATAGGTTTTTCCGCAATACATAATCGCGGCGCCAGATTTGATAAATTTTGGAGGAAAGGCCAAAAGTTCTAATCTAATTAGTATTCGGTTGAATACAAAGGATTGAAGCTACCGTATTTGGGGCTCGCCGCTAACAGGTTTCCATTGTCGAGATTTTACCAATGTGCTTTGTGGCAACCGCACATGTTTTATTCAACATGGTGAGACATAAGTTGTGTATTGTCAAATTTTTAGTTGTATCTATATCTTACATTTACTAAGTAAAAAAAAAGTGTGTGTGTACAAAGTACACATGTCAGAAGTGAAACTTCAGTGGCAAACTCATCTTGAAGTGTTGTTCATATTTATACAAATCTAAAAGTTTAGATTTCCGATACTTAGAGGGACGGAAAAATGAAGATATGTTAGGAATTTAATGAATTTAATTGTCATTAAAATATTAATAAATAATGTTACACTAATTTTTTTTCCAACCCCGATAAAGAAGTTTCACTTCAATCAGTTTATTTTCAATAATTTACTGAGAAGCTAGTTTCTGTAAATCTTTTAGCCTTCAATATGTACAGCGCTATCTGTACTTCGACTCACTCCAACAAATTGCAAACAAGAGCAGAATATATATGTATGTGTATAGTAATAATAAGAATAAATCACATTTGAAAGTAAAAGTCGCCATAGTCGCACACTTCTTAAATGTCAGTCAACGACTTCCTATTCGAGCGAATTACTCAGTTTCGAATATCATGTAACTTGGTTTAGGTAAAACTCTGTTCCACTCCTATCCTTGACGCCGCTGAAGTTATCAATAAAAGATTTCGATTCTAAATTATGTCTGACGAATTTTGTACGATGAACTTCCAACCTCGTGAATAAAGGAATAACCGATGTGAGAGTTTGTTGCTTAACACGTTTAATAATTATACCTCTAGGTTTTTTAATAAGATAAACTTTATTACCTATATTCATTAAAAACGTGGAGAGTACGTACAGCATATTTAAAACACACTCAACCCTGATAATCTCCGTTTAAATCCCGGCTAATGGCAATGCAAATGCAACAACCTGGACTGGCAAGTTTTTGAACTTAAAATCTGCCGACCTGTTGATATAGTAGATATAAAAATAGATGATCAAATAAATGGATGCAATCTGAGGCCAAGACACGTGTAGTGCATTTTATAGCTTGATATGATCTTGAAATTTACTTTCTATCCCTAACAAATCAAATAAGGTAAGTTTGAATGTTGCGTTTGAATCTTCGTTTTTCTTTCGCGGTTAAATTGGTCAATCCCGAAACGTTTACCACTTTATTTGGCTCTCCACTCAATTACAGACTACACAATCATAATTGACAATATCCAGGTTGTTTATGAATGGTCATAGAAATACAAAACGTCACTAAGGAAATGTTACTCTTAATCACATTATGTTCTTAGAACGTGAAACTGTAAAGGTGGGAACTGACCAAAGTTACGAGGTGTAATGTAACATGTAATGTAATGTTACACAGCGAGTATTCGTGCAGTCAGTACGTCGTGTTACGGGGAAACCAGCGAGCAACGAGCCGCTCGTTGCTCGCTTTGAGTGCTCCACCCGGCTGTCGGTTTTTTGGCGAATCCTTTGAGTGTTACGCGGTTCGGTCAGTACGCTTTTTGTCAAAAGTCATCCCGAGCGCACGCGCGTAGCGAGTAATCACACGTCAATCAATCAATCAATCAAACATGGAGTGGGACAAAGAAAAATCTCTGTATTTTTCTATAAAATGAGGAAGTGTTGTGGAACCCAGCTCATCCAGAGCAAATAAATTCAACAGTTCTTCAAAATCGATCGGAGACATGCGTACACAATTTTTATACTGTCTAGTAATCATTTGGTTTTTCAAAGTTGCTATCAATGACAAACCACCACATACGCCTCTGTTTTTAAATAAGTTTAATGCCCAGTAACGTTTTTTCTTCTTCTTAATTTGGATGAAACAATAATTAAGTAGAATCAAATATACCAGCGCGTCCTCGCTGTCAGCCATCTCGTGAACACTGGCGGCGAAAGCGGAGCACAGACGTTTGACGAGCATGTTACGCCGATTTTAAAACACAGCGTAACATGCTCGATGCGTTACACGCTCGATGCGAATGCTACATTACACCTCGTAACTTTGGTCAGTTCCCACCTTAACGTTATCGCAATATCGGCGTGTAGTCGTTAACCCACAGCCTATTAAAGGTGACCGACCTCTACGCCTAGACACCCTGACGCCGCATCCGATATTTACATACTAACGAGATCTGAAGCGGAAGAGGAAAGGTTTCTCTCTATACCAGAGTTCCCCAAACTTTTTTGTGTCGTAGACCCCTTGCCATGTTTTTCCGTGTTGGGTAGACCCCCTACTTACCTGATATTGATTTCCTGTAAATTTCTAACTGTAGTGAAGTTTAGTGTTAAAAACTTAAAGTAAAAACACATGTAAATTTATACATTTATTAATTGAATTTAAATTACAACTACTCAAAATAAAATTTTGTATCTATTTGTAATGTATATGTTTTGATATTATAAGATAGTATGATGTAAGTCAATAGGTACTATCTGTGTATGTGTTGAGATCCACTATCGTGGACCCCCATTTTCATGTCACGGACCCCCAAATTTTTTTTTCGCTGACGTAGACCCCTTGCAGGTTGTCATAGACCCCTAGGGGTCGATATAGACCACTTTGGGAATCACTGCTCTATACGTTAAGATTTACTCGCCTCGAATCGCCAAAATTTCCTAGATTCTTAATTTGTTCAACCAAATAGTTTCTTTATCTTACCTATATTTGTAGTTAAATATGTATTTCTCAAGTTGTTATTTAGCTATAAGACTAGAAAAATAATATTCCATAATTCACCTTTATTCGTTAAGAACAATACAGACGAGTTATAAATTCTTATCTATATTTTTACATTCCATTGTTTTACTCAGTCCAGCGATTTGTTTAGTACCTACTTGATTCTGAGTAGTGTTCTATTATCACATCAAGAAGGTGATTCATTAATCTTTTAAGTTTAAACGTGTAAATGACACGATACGAAACAAATAGTAATAATTTAAAGATTATGCAGTAATGCAGTTTCTAAATGTGTTTTGTACAATATTTCACCTTTATACGTCGATATGCAGTCTCTTCTGAATGATCGGTCTCTCTTAGGTTCATTTAACGTCTTCGGGCAAACCCCGAAATAAATGGCATTCTCTTTGACTACAGTATTTTTAGTCAAACCTAGACGTTTCTAACTAGTCCAGTCAAATTATGGCTAAAAACGGGTTAAATAAACATGAGCGAACACAGTTTGGGGATTTTGAGGATCGATAGGGGGGTGTATTCTGAGCATAAATTCCAATTTGAGGGGTTGTACTGAGGTCAGCTCAAGGTCATTTCGATGGAAACGCGTTTAATTCGATATCTCGAGAATGGTTAGTGTTAGGCGAAAAATTGTAGAGACCTTTTCTTTTCCTAACTAAATTTACTAACTTTTTTATTAGAAACTTTTTTTTATAACATTAATATTTTTCAAGTTATTACTCCCGCAAGGCAGAAATTTTACTTTTTTTTCAATTTTTCGTCGTTATCTCCCCAACCATTTAATTTTATTAAATTTTACCGATCATGGAAGTGTAGATCTTTTAATTATGAACAATTTTGTTCTTAAACTTTTTTCCGTAATGCCAATACCTTCGGAGTTATAGATTACTTTACCGAGCGAAATCCGCGCCACTGTCGCAATGTAAAAAGGTCAATCGATTAAGCTATTTAAAAATTAGGTATTTAATATGGCTAAATTCTTGGGTTAATTCTTGGGTTAATTTGGGTAAGAAGTAAATTAAAAATTAAAACTGTTTCACACATTTATTGATAGAAAAATAGGTTATAAAATTCGGAATATTAAGCACCCGAGGTCGATGGAAGTGATTCGTAAATATTCGTGGTCCTGACGGTATCGGGGCATACGTCTTCCTCGTCCATTGCGTCAAGATCATCATCGTCGATAACGTTCGCGACATTCGAACAATAGTTCTCTTGGCAATTGGTGCAAATCACTGAGCAAAAGAGGCCGGCCTTTCTGCATTCGCACGCTTTGCCGCATTTGGTTTTGCATTTGCACGCAATCGATCTCAGTAAATTATTAATCTTAATATATGATTAATAATGATAATTAATCAGTAATTATTAGCCGATAGCGATGTCATTGAAACCAGCTCCGGATAATTTAGGACGACGTATGCCCCGATACCGTCAGGACCACGAATATTCACGAATCACTTCCATCGACCTCGGGTGCTTAATATTCCGAATTTTATAACCAATTTTTCTATAAATAAATGTGTGAAACAGTTTTAATTGTTAATTTACTTAAATTTACCTAAATTAAATACCTAATTTTTAAATAGTTTAATCGATTGACCTTTTTATATTGCGACAGTGGCGCGGATTTCGCTCGGTAAAGTAATCTATAACTCCGAAGGTATTGGCATTACGGAAAAAAGTTTAAGAACAAAATTGTTCATAATTAAAAGATCTACACTTCCATGATCGGTAAAATTTAATAAAATTAAATGGTTGGGGAGAAAACGACGAAAAATTGAAAAAAAAGTAAAATTTCTGCCTTGCGGGAGTAATAACTTGAAAAATATTAATGTTATAAAAAAAAGTTTCTAATAAAAAAGTTAGTAAATTTAGTTAGGAAAAGAAAAGGTCTCTACATTTTTTCGCCTAACACTAACCATTCTCGAGATATCGAATTAAACGCGTTTCCATCGAAATGACCTTGAGCTGACCTCAGTACAACCCCTCAAATTGGAATTTATGCTCAGAATACACCCCCCTATCGATCCTCAAAATCCCCAAACTGTGTTCGCTCATGTTTATTTATTTCGTAATTTGACTGGAGTAAACTAAAAGTAATGTAATCTGTTCGGGCCAATCTACAGAATGTTTCCCCTAAAGGTATTGTATGCTCGGTTTGACAGGTCATTTCAAATATGCATTAACAATATTTCAAGTAATATAAAATAGCTGTTATTTCGATCTTGGAGTTATAAATGATATGTATAGAATCGCACGTGATTTTTGAAGAAAAAAAAGTATCATAAATGCCCCTGGACATCTCGATTCCCCTAAATTTGGGCCTTTTTTGGGAATGGCTGTCTCGGTCGAACGTTACCTGTACTTGTAACATGTTTAAAGAAGTCGTAACAATAAGTACAGAAGCTTCTAAATTTGGGGACCAAGACTAAAAGCTATTACAACAAAAAATGCCGTTCAAAATTATGTTAATGTGTTAATGTAACAGACCTCATGTATTATGCAATTCTAAATCTTCTAATGCCTCAACATGTATGAATAAAGACATATTTTTAATTTTATTTATCAAAACATTTAAACACACAAACATTAAAATTTAAAAGTGATTGTTTATTAAACCTAATCTCTGAAACTACGAAAGTCTAATACTAAATTGAAGATTCACCGGTCAATTCGGATTACATAACAATAGGTTCAACGGTTCGACGAAAAATCCTTAGTCAGAGACCTGAATGAAACCTTCATTTGTTTAGTCTTTGACTTAGACTTCAAGTCAGATCTGAGGCTTGACTCTGGCATTGAGAGTGTCCATGTCCATCACGTAACATCAGATGAGCCTCCTGTCCGTTGGCCCCCTGTTCTATACATAAAAAGTATGACTTTGAGGTGTTATTGTGTATATTAAAAGAAAGTTCAAGCCGGTGGTGCTGATTTATTATATAATATCAGGTTACAGTTGCATGACAAATGAAGCAAGATATTGAACTGGCCTATAGTATTATGTTGTTGAGATAAATCAAGTTATCTGTAATGAATCTGTTATACTGGATGACGAAACGAATATTTAAGTACTAGTTCTAGCCCTGAAGAGGTGAAACGGAAATTGCATGACTAAACTATTAACAAGCGCTAGTTAGAGTTTTATTATTGTGTCGGCCAGGAGGTTCAATAAAAATATAAATTTTTTTGTAATATAAAAAGATTTTAGTATAAATAATTACTTTCTCGTTTTGCTTAATAATGGTGCGTGGAAAGCCCACGAGGTCTGGTCAAAAGCTAGGAAATCCAGGGAGTCCTTCAATGCCGGATTTTGAGGTTTGGTGGTCTCAGGGTAACAAAAGAGTGGAGGCCCCCTCGCCCCAAATTGTTTTTAGTCGAGTTTTCCAATAATTTACTTATCGAGAAACCAAGTATAAATCATTTTATTATTAAAGTCTCTATTGTTGGAGCCCCTTCCCTAAAATCGGAGCTTACGTCCTTATAGGACGATGAAATCAAAATGTGATAGAAGGTACAAGGTGCTTTCGGAATCAATCAATCAAGTGGGGTATTTTTTATTATTTGCTTAATATATAGTCAATTCTGAACAACTTTCTAACATTTTAAATTAATTTTCTCCATATGACCAATACCTTACATACATCATTCATAGTGATAGTGATCATTTTGTTATCATTTACAGTATTGACATTTAGGTATAAGTAAGTACGAGTAGTACTGAAGCAAATGAAAATAAAATATTATCAATGCACTGGAATCACAGTTCCGCTCTTTAAGCAAATAGTTTTTTTTTTAATTTTAAGAAAACAAAACGTTTATTCCACTAGAAAACAAACATTTAATACTAGTTTAGTGCAGTTTCAAATTTGCAACAAGCTTGAATAATTTTCTAAAATAAAGTTTCATAGGAGAAGTTCAAGATCATCTTTTTTTATCCATCCATGCCACTAAAAACACAAATAAAGGTTATAATAATATTGAAATTTCTGGTGGAGATCTGGAGAATCACAGTTATATACATTGTAAAAATTCATTTAAATTAAGAACCTATTTAAGTTTTGTCGTCAAATCTAAAAAAAAGGAGCGACTGAAGAAGGCTGTATAAGAGTAAAATTTACGGGGGTTGTAGCGTCGTAATCTTCAACTAGCACAACCTTTTTGACAGTACTGTTATTAGTCTCATTGTAGATTGACGTTGTTAGCAGAACCAATAGAGCGCTATGATACAATATTTAAATAGTTTATTACAATACATATAATTATGAATTGGTACTCTTCGATACGTTATGTCAAAGTTTTCATTGTACGTATTGTTCGTTAAATATTAGTGTCTAATTAACAAAATATCAATAAAAGTATTAAAATCCGAAACAAATCTTTCGAAGCCGTTTGTATGTTGATTGTAATTTAAGGTCGCGTTTTGAATTAAAACTTCGAAAATTCTGCTGGTATTTCCCCGAATCAGTTGCATTTTTTCCTGTTGTACTCATTTGCATACACGTTTCTGGTTTAACATGTGATCGTCATTTTAAAGGCTTTAAATATATCAGAATGGGCGATGAAAGTTATTATTACGTAGGTACTATTATTTTTTCTTAGCGTTGCTAAAATTATTTCTCTTTGTTTATCAATCTCAAAAACGGAGTTATTTGCAAGTTAACTGATAACTTACAAGGACATAATGTACTAATATTTACGTCATCGCTGAATTAAATATGTATGATATTTATACAGTATACACCCTATAGTATATAAACATATATTAAATTATTTAGTTTAATATTAATGTCTATGCGTAAAAAAAATCTTTTGTATCTATACTTTCTTTACTCTATATTCAGTAAGAAACCTGTCCAATGTCCATATAAAGCCTTTTATTATCGTGTTCAATTTATACAAAAATAACACAATTTATATTTTTACATATCCTGGGACAAGAAGCCTCTTCTAGCTCCACCAATTTTTGTCACAGGCACACACAAAGGGCAGGGGATGGCAACCGTGCCGCGCGACGTCTATTGCCTAACATACATACCTACTATTACGATTGCCTTGATTGATTGCAATTGAGCAGTGTTGGCCAAGTGGCTGCAGCGTGCGACTCTAATCCCTGAGGTCGTAGGTTCGATCCTCGGCTGTGCACCAATGGACTTTCTTTCTATGTGCGCATTTAACATTCGCTCGAACGGTGAAGGTAAACATCGCGAGGAAACCGGCTTGCCCTAGACCCAAAAAAGTCGACGGCGTGTATCAGGCACAGAAGGCTGATCACCTACTTGCCTATTAGTTGACGAATGATCATGAAACAGATACAGGAATGGTTGTAGCGCCACCGATTTATTTTAATTTATCAGGATTACCTATTGGAGAGATTGTATATTGTAAAATATACGGTGCCATATACATGAAAATTATCTAGTAGCAAAGGCAAAGCAGACTTAATTGATTACTTTAGCATCTTGAAGCTATACTGTCCAAAATATCCTAGGTGCGGTTCTCAACGAAAAATTTATTTGGTTAGGATAGAACCGAAGGCTACCTACTAGCTTCGTTTATTATTTCATGAAATGATCAATTCTACATGACATCTTTATAGACCAATGCTACATGGGGAGAGTTATGTTACTTAACCCTCAACGATAAGTAATCTCTTAATACAGCTAAGAGTAGATAAGTATTTTCTGTAGATATAAAAATCACAAGATAAAAACACAAGATCATGCATCTAAAATGTGATTTTTGCACTTGTAATTTTTGATAAGATTCTGAGAACACTTTTTTCGAAATATAATTATTGTTACATATTAGATACTAGGTCCTACTTTTTTGTAGACAGAAATATAAACCAATGTACAAAATATAGAAATCTGTATAGAATATACGATAATTTACAGATTTTAAATAGTAGATATATATTCGGTCCTTACTGTATATGAATTATCGACGTTTTGATATTTTTTACATCTATTTACTCACGAGTAAAGTAAATTTGTTTATCGAAAACCATAATTCATTTCATTTTCCCGTTTTATTTTTTTTCTTTGCGTCACTCTATGAAATGGAAACATGAAATATCGCGTTATTTACGAGTACGAGTTCCACCATCGCACCAGTGCTGCTGAAACGGCTCGAAGGATTAATAATGTGTATGGCGGCGGTGTCGCAAAAAACACAGTGAATTTTGGTTCCAACGTTTTTTTTCTGGAAATTTTGACCTGCAGAACAAGCCCCGTGGACGGCTGGAGACCAAAGTTGATAACGAAGAATTGAAGGCTATTCTGGAAGCTAATCTATCGCAAACTACGTCTGAGTTAGCTGTAGGCTGCGGTGTTAGTGATAAAACTATATTAATCCACTTGAAGCAAATTGGGAAGGTGAAGGCGGGTACCTCACTAATTGAGTGAAGCAAATCGACAAACGCGCGTCGACTGCTGCGTTACATTACTCAACCGACACTATAATAAAGGGACTTTAAATCGAAACATTACCTGTGATGAAAAGTGGACCTTGTACAATAATCGGTAGTGCTCATTGCAATGGCTATAAATGGCAATAATGGCAAGGTAAAAAATTCAACACTGATGGGGCACTCGAAGCCGCCTTCAAAATTTTTATTGATTCCCGTCCGAATGTTTTTTTAGTGAAGGGATCAAAGAACTGCCTATAGTCCTATGGCAAAAGTGTATGGATAGCAATGGTACATATTTTGATTAATTAAACATATTCTATTTAAAAAAAAGGGTGCGTGTAAGGAAACACTAAGATGTATGTTGTAACTTTGGCAGTATTGCACAATATAGCCATTGATTTAAAAGGGGAACCTATGACCTATCTCTGATGATGATGAAGAGACCCTGCCCTCACTACCAACAGTGCCCTCATCTCAAAATACACTGCGTGGAGCAGCAGTGAGAGCCATTTTTATTGATGAAAACTTATAAGTTTGATAGTTCTTAATTTAGGTTGTTTTAACAATTAAGTTATTTAAACAAATAAAATACTATTTATCTTTAAAACATTTTTATTTCATTATACTATTTATTTTTAAGTGACTCTAATGTCTTCATCAGAATTTCGGTTTGTAATTTTAAATTAATCATTACTTGGTTGCATCTCTGCCATATTCTTAACTCTATGTTTATATTTTATAAAAAATAATTAAAACTCCTTTATTTGTTTAAAAGGTAAATGTCATTATGTTCATTCAAAATTCTTGGCATAGCTGCTAACTTCACGCATATTCTATTTCTTTTTACTTGTAGATTGTCTTATTCCCATCTCGCTCGCGCACGCTATAATCACACTGACAATTTTGTGTCTGAGGTGCGCGCGCATCGTAAAATTTCACTCTCATCAATTTTTCATAACGCGCCTAAAGAAGTATAACTTCAAAAAATCTACTTTTTGTTCTTCAAATTCCAAACTCCAATTTCATATGTAAGGACCTAATAGATCTACCTACTAGGGCTACTGGCTAGGACCAAAACTAAATCTCGGTCAATCAGTTATGGGACGTACACAACTTTTTTTTATCTTTTTCATGAATGGCCTGAATACAAGGTCTGAGTAAAATATAAAATTAATTATAGTGTTTGCAAATTTTGGTGGTCTAATTTATCATTGAAAAAAATATGATTGTACATAAAAACACCATTTATTCAGCATCCGTATCTCTATATTATTGTAATCAAGACTTAAGAGGACTTCAAAACATCATAAACGTAATCCTATATGACAAGCATGACGCAAAACAACAGCCAATCAAAATCCAGCATTTAACACGCCCATGCTTCATGAAGTTCATGCTTGTGGTCCATGCCCGTCAGAGTTATCTTATTTTCATTTGATAATTTATCTCCTTAGAGGCGCGCCTTCTAAGTGTGGCTTATGAAGGTTTTAGAGGACGTAGACCCAAAGCCATTATATTAAAAGGTATCTAAAGATAGAAGAAGCTATCTATTGTGGGTTACAGATACCGGCAAACATCTTGAACAAATGTCCTTGCCTGCGCAGAAGCGATTTTAAGGCGGCGAGAGAGTGGCGTGTCGATTAGTGATGTGAAAAAATTATTATTAAAATTTATTTCGATTTAAATCGATTTTTTTTAAAGTGGAAAATCGATTTTTGTACGCGATTTTAATTTTAAAAATAATCGATTCTTTTTATAATTGAAAATCAATCATAGTCGATTTTTCATCTGCCACCTCCCGACATAGTGTCTGGTATTTTATAACCCGGACCTCGAACTATTGGGGATATTCGATATACATCGATGTTTACAATGTGATACATTGAATAGATCCGATGCTTTGAAGATGTGATTTGATTGATATAATGTGTATATGTATATATATACTCGATGCATTGATGATTTTTTTTTAAAGATCGAAAGGGTGATAAAACCAGCTATTTACACAACAACTCAAGTTTGAATTGAACACTATAATTTAAAAGTAAAATAAATTTATTCAGCAGCACAAGGTTACATACAATAAAAAAGTCGACAAAAATACTGCAATGTGCTACTGAAAAGGCATACAATCAGCATCTCTAAAATTTCACCAAAATTCAAAAGGAGATTAGGTTACTTTCAATTTTGATTATTCTAAAACTTAAATTTGTGTCTATAATTTCTATTGTTTATTTTTAATTAATAAAACCACGATAAATAACATATTTAAGGTGTTTATTTTGAAATTAATTAAAAAATTAGGAAAATATCGATTATTTTTTTAAGAAAAATCGATTACTTATTAATCGATTTTTCAGCAATATTTATTATGAAGAATGTCATATCACAGTGTTTTATTTATATTTGTTTATACCTACGTGATTTTTCATCTGCAAATCTTGAAATAGAAAACAAAATGATAGTGAAATATTTTTAGTTTTCAACTTTTTGCATACACTGTGCGTTTTCCAATTACAGCACTACAGCGCATTATGCGGCATAATGCTCAACGTTGAATGTTCCAACTACAGCAAAGCTTCGCACAATTGAGCACTCTCAAAACTAATGCTCTCGCGTGCTTCTCGCAATAAATACCAACACAGTGACAGAAAATTTACCAGTGTTTTTCTTTAAGTTGGCATTTATCGAAATTTTCGTTGGTAAATATTATTTATTGTTGAAAAATTTGTAAGGCTTTCGTTTCGTCGAAGATTTTGAAAATACATAATTAAAGTTATTTCAAACTGCTAAAAAAATAAATATAAGTATGGATGAAGGTATAAATAGTTACTTTTTTATATTCCACATTTAAAATATGAATACAATTTTAATTTAAAATTCGGATCTGTAAACAAATTTATTTTACAGGATTATACTTTTGTAAACATTGCAATGGTTTTGAAAAAGTATATAAGTAATTTTTTTAAAAATCATTTAAAAAAAATTACTCAAAACGTAAATGATGTAAACTTCTTACATGAAACTAAATATTTTACTGTTAATTTAGCTTGTTAAAACCTTATATTCTTTAAAGGTTTTCTCCTATTTCAGTAAAAAAATGTTAATGAAATAATTTGATTATTAAAATAAGCGTAAAAAGTTTTCAACCAATTATTATTGTTAACCACATTATTTATACATTCATGAGGTTGCTAACTCTATTCAGAACATTTTTTTTTTCAACACTGACTTAGCGCACTCTGCTGATGCATTTGAAAACTAATTCACGTTCCAAATAAGCTTCGGCATTATGCGGCATTGTGCGGCACTGAGTTGCATTATGCTCTGTAATTGGAAAACGCACACTACTGTTAAGGCATCTTGAGTCTTGACTAAGCTCCCTGTAGTCAGTAGTGATTAAGTGTGTTGTTCATGGACGGTATGACAATCTGTGAAAGACTATTTCAAAGAGTATACTTCAAACTTAGTTTTATATCATGCACTCTTAAGTTCACCCCAAACTAAAACGAAGAGTTATGTAGTCGATAACGAGTATATAAATGTGGTTCCGAAATATTTTCCTATGTTAGTATACTGTATTCTTAATATTTATTAAATTCGTTCATATACATTTTTGTAAGATTTTGTACGCTGAAAAACCGAAACTTAATCAAAATTAATAGTCTGTATCACTCTTGACAATTGACAACGAAATTGGTGATTTCCGTTTCCGTTAAATAAATACTTACGTATACTCATAACTCAATACATTATACAGTCGGCCATGTTGTTTTCTTCTTTGAAGATCATTGATTACCCGATTGATAATTTTGTAGAAATAAAATAGCTTTGCTAGTATTTAGTACAATTGTGATAATAATTTTAGTTAAGTTAATATAGATTTGAATTAGTGAATAAAGTTTAAGACTTTGTGTCGATTATGGGCAGGAAAAAGAAGAAGGCATCGAAACCTTGGTGCTGGTATCCTTTTATAATAAAGTTATACAAAGATAAAAAAAAATAATGTAGAAGAATTATAATTTAATTTCCTTAGCGATTATTAGGTATTGTAACAGGGAATTCGATGATGAGAAAATTCTGATTCAACATCAAAAAGCGAAACATTTTAAATGCCACATCTGTCACAAGAAGTTGTATACGGGACCAGGACTATCGATTCACTGCATGCAGGTGCGTAGTCTGCCCTAAATCTTGGCACGTTCTCCGCCCGCCCACGCAATTGCGAAGTATTTTTTAACTCGTACACTTATAGGTTAAAGATATTTTGGCACGTCGATTGAGCCAATTTTCGCGTGTATAGTCATTAATAATCATATTTTCTTAGTTTAAAGTCGTAATGCATTCGTTTTACGCTTTTCAGGTTCACAAAGAAGCCATAGATAAAGTACCTAATTCTTTACCAAATAGATCAAATATTGAAATTGAAATCTATGGAATGGAAGGTATACCCCCTGAAGATATTAAGGAGCATGAGAGGCAAAAGACAGGTATAAAATGTTTCTTTGAGCTAAGCTGTGTGGATCATGATGTATGTACATTATTTTTCTATTTGCTTGGGACACTAGCATTAGAAGTAATTGATGTTTAGATGTAGTAGGCAGGCATAGTTGTTAATAAATATACTGTATCTATCATAATTGTATAGGTGGTGGTAAGGTGTCTGACAGTGATGACGATGAACCTGCAGCAAAGAAAAAGGCTACAGCAGCACTTGTAAGATTTCTTTTTATAGCATATAGGTTTAAAACATAACTTAATTACAGTAATCACTGAAAGAGTATTTTACAATTATTGCTTAACAGTTCAAAATTTAATTTTACATAACTTGTTACGCATTTCATGTAAAATGTTTTGTATTGCTTATGATATTTTGTAAACATGACCTCATTACATAATTAGATAAAAACAAAATAATGGTTCACCTAGTAGATAAAAATAATAATTAATTTATACATTTTTTTTCTATGTATTATTATTATTACATTATTTTTATTTTATTGCGACTGAGGAGCAAACCAACTGCTGTGGTCTCTGGCAGAATGACCAGCGCTATGGAACAGTCTGCTCCTAAGCATTATGCTGAGCCAGGGCCAATTATAACCACAGCACACATGCATAACACAATTAAAATGTACTTTGTTCTTTAAAAGAAAAAATCTTTCATTATTTTTAGATTTTTTTGATTATTGTTATTTTTGGTGTTTCTGTGTGTTTCTTTTTTATTATTAATAGAAAAGTAATATAATTTTTAAAAGTTTCATCCCATCTTTGTCTACCTATTCAGCTGGTAGGACAGTATTATTGTGATACTTATTTGTTAGGCACCTTGTTAAAGCTTATAGATTAACATAAGTTATTTTAGTTAGTTTCAAAAAGCATTGCAATTTTAATAAATTATGTTTTAAATGTGTACTATTTACAGTTGGGGCCAGGACCATCAACCTTAACTCCAGGAATTTTACCAACCCCAATGGGTCCTGTACCTCCTGGAATGTATCCAGGGCCAATGGGAATGAATCATATGATGCCACATTTCATGCAACAGAGGTAAAAGTTTATCACCGATATTGCCAAAGTAGAATAGTGTCACTATTTTTACTTAATTTCTTTTGTATTAAAAATTGTCAACAGAAATTAAAGAGTGGGATTTTTAAAGATATTTGGTAGTTAGTGTATTTTGGCATGCATATTATAAAGCATATTTCAGTATATAAGAAATTACTACTATTTTAATACTTGAGTAGCTACTCAAGTATTAAAATTGTGCCTCTAAATTATTTATTCTATTATATCTTTCTTTACAGAACTATTTCATAACTATGTATAGAAAATTTCCTTAACTATGCTGTTGTAATATGTACAGTGTAACTTTCAATGTATAATCACTTTACATTAAGCTCCTTCTACTTACTTGACTCAAATTATTTTTCATTTTTTTGTATAATGTAGTATTTCTTTCCATGTAATGACAATTCTCTATAAGATCAGAATGTGCAGTCCATTCAGCTTTATTACATAAAGTTTACACTGTAATTGAATTATTCAAAATGTAACTGTTCTAAAATATAATATATTGTCACTTTTCAGAATGATGATGCCAGGCATGAGGCCTTTGTTCCCTGCTTCAAGTATAGCTGTCTCGACACCCAGTAAACCTACCTTTCCTGCTTATAGGTAAATATTAGTAAACAAATTCAGTCAAAAATAATTATTGCTTATACATACTTTACACTAAAACAAGCATAATCTAGTTGGTCATTATATTATTATTAAGATGATGACTCATTGGTCTAGTGGTTAGTACCCCTGACTGGGAATCCATGGGTCCCGGGTTTGATCCCCCGCTGAGCCGAACATCGATGTGATGAGCATTTAGTGTTGTGCTTAGGTCTTGGGTGTTTAAATATGTATTTATATTTTGTAATATGTAGGCCTATTACCCATAAAACAAGCTTCACCAGCTTAGCATGGGACTAGGTCAATTGGTGTGAATTGTCTTTAAAAAAAATGAAGTATGTGATAGTCTAAGATCCCGATATACAACGACCTTCACCGAGATGCTTATTTAATGAAACGTATTTTATATTTAATTTAATATGTCAATAAATATAATCCATATGGGTTGCCTAGCAAATTTCAGTCCAGAGTATGTTTAATTAATATTTAAAAAAAATATTTTTTTAAACATTTCACCGGTATGATTATTAGATAAATTCTATACCAATCGAAAGTATGAAGCCCATACAATATGCAAACGTTAGGTTGTTTTTAATCAATTAATTATTGATGTGTATATTTTTTATGTGACACTAAAGTATATATACATCTTTAGTAAAAAATAAGGTTATAGTGATACATATATAATAGTACCCTGATTAAAAATATTGATTGAAAAAAATTAAAACAATTTAATACATGCATTATAAAAAAATATTTTTTTAAAATATTAATTAAACATACTCTGGACTGAAATTTGCTAGGCAACCCATATGGATTATATTTATTGACATATTAAATTAAATATAAAATAAGTTTCATTAAATAAGCATCTCGGTGAAGGTCGTTGTATATCGGGATCTTATACTATGAATTTAGAAAAGTAGCATCAGCTGAATAATAAACTGCAAATAATGGGCCAGCTACTGCCGGGGCTTAACTTTTTTACTTCTTTACAGCAATGCCACAATAAGCGCACCACCCACAACATCAACATCCTCTGAACTAAGAGAGAATGGAGACGTCAAACCTCCAGCAGCCAACACTTGTCCACTGGTCACAGCCACAGGCGCTGGATCCAAGATCATTCATCCACCAGAAGATGTATCTTTAGAAGAAATTAAAGCGAGAAATGCTAAATTTAGGCCAAAACCGAAACCCGATGCTCCAAGCACGCCAGTTTCCGCTCCGCCTATGATTGCTCCTAGTACCAGCCAGGCTGAAGTAATTACTTTTTCTTTATTGTATATGGGCTGGGCTTTCTTTGGCTATGGTTATGGGGCATTAAGTCATTATTGTTGTATTGTGTCAGTCTCTTGTCTCCCTTTGCAAAAAAAATATGGCTTGTTCTTATACAGAACCATTCTAAGCTTTCTGGTGATGGTTATAGGTACAAAAATTTGCATGAGTTACTTGCAATTTAAAGTTTGAGGTCAAAATATAAAATATAGTTAAATAGTTATTTTTGTATACCTTTTCAAAGAACTAATTATTATTAAAAATATGTAACAATTAACAGTAGATAAAAAGTAAAGAGACATTCCTCCAATATTGCAATAATCAGCCCGCAAAATCAGCATCAGCACCGATCGTAAAGCTCAACTTCCAGGTGGCCGCTCACATGTCGGCAGCCGTGGCGGCTGCCCGCCAGCAGGCAATGCGTCGACCGATGCCCATGGGTATGATGGGTATGCTCGGGCAGGTGCGAGTACCCGTCCCCGTATCCATGCCCGTTCCAGTCCTGCCCGTCATGCCACAGTTCAACCTCATGCGGCCATTACAACCCGGTCAGTATTACACACATTAGGCTTCAACAATGCGTTATTGAATATATGGAAAACGTCAAATTATATATTAATATTGGGAGTTAAAATATTAATGTTATGTAATTTTGGGAGTCTAAATTTTTTAGGACAATTTGTATCATCCAGACTTGATCTGAAAATGTATTGCATCAGTGTTTATTTCTGTCAATACAACCCTAAGAATGTTCCGATGTTTGTTTATGTACTTTTAGTTTGTTGTTCATTAAGTAAAAAAGT
Source organism: Pieris napi (assembly GCF_905475465.1). Taxonomy (NCBI): domain Eukaryota; kingdom Metazoa; phylum Arthropoda; class Insecta; order Lepidoptera; family Pieridae; genus Pieris; species Pieris napi. The sequence continues at coordinate 7,236,509 of NC_062237.1, read as the reverse complement.
AATTGATACTGATTTTTGACCATTTAAATATTCTGGTTTTAATGCAAACTTAAATATTGTACTTATAATGTACAAAACGTGTCCCAACTTTAAAACTGGACCAGAATAATGAGATTTTTTTTACATCAGGCTTTGGTTGTAAATATCCAACAAATTTACCCTTATGTGGTAAATAATGAGCTTTTTATGATCAATTTAAAAAAAACAAGAATAAAAATGAGGTGTTTTTATATTGTCGAATTTTGATCTACACTATGTGGAAATACTGATACATTAGTCAAAATTTTTCTTTAAAGCTTATACCACATAGAGTTCACAAATCACATCTATAATTTTACAACTAATGTTAATTTTAGTAAAAGTATTACTAGGCCAAGCAGTTCTAAATTCATGTTTGAAGGTTTACTGGTATATTGTAAAGTACTGAATTTCTATCGCTAGTGATTAATGCTTTTTTCGTTCTTGTACAATGCGCCGCGTAATTTACAGAATTTTTCATATCAAATGTTTTTTAAGGGTTTTTGTTACATATTGTATACCTAAAAAAATATGCAATTTCATAGCCAACGTAGATTTTTTTGTTTGCATAATTTTAATTTTAAACATTAAACATAAGTTTGAAAGTGTTCCGATATAATAATATTTTGATTTGTGAACTCTGGCAACTACCCACCTTATTTTAAAAATTGTATTCTTCTACGTGAAGAAATTCTGGTGGCTTATTTTATATGAAAATAGGCCTAAGATATGCATTTATTTGTCGTCGTGATATTAATGCATTTAGGTGTAATTTAGTATAGTTTGTTGCACAATTACTGTATAGTTAAAAAAAATCCAATCACGTAACGCATCAATAATCAGAGATATTTCTCAATGTTGATTTAGGTAAATGTAAGTTAATTTCTCAGCACACTGGGTGTTATGTACCAATACTTTTCACTTGCTCAAGCATAATGTAACTTAATTTTAACATATCAGCGTGGAAAATGGATTGTCTTGAATAAAATACAATATTTTCGTGTCTAATTGTTTTTCTATTTTCCACGACACCTAAGCTATCGTTAAGCAATTGGTTGTTTAAGTCGATGATCGAGTTGCGAGAAGCCGGTGGGTGTGTCTCATTGTTGTACGTAACCTGTATTTAGACAACTCTAACAGACGAGCCTTGTCAAAACACTCAAGATATTTAACTGTGATTTCGATGCGCCAACCGTCCGAGCGTCGGAACGAATCGGTAATTTTATTCACATTAATGGATTTGCTTACTGTAGTAGCTCTATCTTATTACTGTCTCGATTTTTCTCGTAGTGTCATATGATATGTGAATATTTGTCGGTTATCGGGTGGGTACACTAATATTATTTTACGTAAAGTAGTTTTGTCGCTTTAAAATGTGCATGAACCGAAGACATCGGAATAGCGATTGGCTGAAATGGAAGACCTCGGATCACCGGTACATGCATGTCGGTTCAAATTATTACGCAGAGTAACTTTTTTTGGACAGTGTGATTTTTCATGTGAATTATTTATCCTACCTGTGTTACTTCGCTTATACTGCACCTTACCAGTCGCCACACCCGAGTGCGTATATGACGCACACATTCCTACATGACACGTGTACTGTCCCGGGACATAACACCATCGACACACCGCTTATTGTGACTAATTCCCATCGTTATGGCATATACACACTGTGGGTGTCGGTCCGGCGAATGTCCGGGCGACAGGCGATTGTTCAGCAGTCACAACGGCTCAGCCGTGTGTTGGACCGCTTGGGGGTTCCTATAAGTTTCATTAACTGGTTTTTATGTAACGTTGGATTTTCGCATTGTAAATTGTACTAACTCATTAGACGCCATTACAATGCACGGAAATTCGATGTTATGTTAAATTAGTCCAGATATGAATCGTGTGGGAACCCTCCTGGTCCCCTGTTGACTCGGTGTGGGCTAGGAGGAGGGATAACTATTACACCATATCCGATTATAACACTCTACGCATACCAAACGGCCCGAGAACAGCGTTCAATCATATAAAATAGTTTTCCTTCAAATCAGTATAGTAGCTTATACCATCTTTTTTGGTTTCAGTATGTTATTTTAATCGTATCATCGTAGCACAGTGTCTCAACCTTAAACATTAGTTGGTCGCCGTTGTCCAAGGCCGTCGTGTGCGTAACTACAGCCGAGCTAAAGTAATAATAACTTGTATGCGCAGGTATGCTGCTGCCCGGCGGGATGATGCAAATGGGCGCCATGTTCCCCGGTGGGGTTCCGGGATTACCCATGATGCAGCCGCGATATCGGTAGCTGGGGATTTAGGCTAAACGACCCACACTAGTCTCGCACGCCGCTAAGGTAGGCGCTCTACCGATATGCTTGCCTACGACGTTGAGGTTTTTTCATCTCATTCTCTTTCTAGCCTGAAATCATGCTGTCTCTCTTTAACCTTAATAATTAGAGGGTGATGTCATGCTTTCTTGTCATGTTCCCTTTGAAATTGACTGAATATTTAAGCTTTAAGTTTGAAATTCTAAACGTAATTCTTAGAAAAATTTGTCAAATTTAATACGTAAGAAAAAGTCTCAATAGTTAGTGGCGTACGTTCCGCTAGTGAATCGAGCCGGTGACGGTTAAGCGGGGCAAGGTAAGGCCAGCGCGAGGATGGGTGACCACCACTAGCAGCAGTAAGTGCGGCGCGCGGGACAGGTGATGCGAGTCGCCCCGACGTCACTGGTGTGCGGGGACCTTCATCATAGAAAAGAAATAGCGCCAAATATCATGGCCAATTGCAATATGCCATACCTAACGAAGCTTTATATGTATAACGCGGACGTTCACTCATCCCACAACCTTGAAGATTGGCGCTAATTCTACCGGTTTCTATGTTTAATTTGTGACATGGCAGCATAAACAAGATGGCGGCTATTGTCCTCTGTCGTCAAAGGTCCCCGCTACACGCTGCGCTGACATTGAAACAGTACGTCATAATTTTGGGTCTAGTATAGTGGTAATAGTTATTGTTAACAATTGTGAACTGTTTCGTATGTCTGTGCGTTGTTTGCGGGTTGGGCCGGCAGTTCCCTGTGCGATGACGCTACATTAATATTTTGAGAAATTTTAAATCTTCATATTACTAAAAGAAAACCTCGAATAGCTATTATAATGATGACATTCTAAAAACTTAAGCTAAAGTTGAAATGCTAAATTAATGAAGCGTCAAGTAACAGGCGACTCGAGTTCTGTCACAACACAAGTTGTTGGATTGGCGGCCCCCTGTCCCTTAGCGATATTTAAACAGCCCGCGCCATTAAGACGGGCGTTGTAGTTAATTTACAGTTAAAAGTGTGTAAGAGTAACAATAAGATGTTAATGTTATATTTTCGCCTTGAACGTTTTTTCCTTAAGAGTTTCCACAAGTTGTGACGTTTGCTCTACTCGTGTAGAATTTTGACAGATTTACTCAATAAAATGCTCTCAAATGGAATTTTGTTTTATTTATACCTTAATAACTAATGGTATGGCGTCATGACAGCTCGAGCTATGACTACCATATGTCAATGTCAATACGTTTTGACGTACGGAAGTTTTAGAATCTTAACCCTTAAAGTTAACTTAAGCCATTTAGGAAAGATTTAAATAAATTCTACAAAGATACAATTAAATTATTAGGAGGGTTTACCCAATATAGTAGAACAATCGAAGAGTCGAGATTTACAATATTTTTGATAATACCATGCTAATTACAACATAGGGTACATAAATAAAAGTCTTTGTTACATAATAAAGCCATATATTGAATCGTTAAAGGTCTCACTTGTATATGTAACGTTATAATACAAGAACTACGCTAATTTGCAAGATAATACCAATGCCCCGTAACTATACGTAATATAAAATCTAACTAGTATCACCGTCAAACCAACACGTAACTGATTTAAACTTGGTAAAATTCACAACAGATTTCATAAAACAAAGGACGCTATAAAAATTAAATTTGTCAACGAATCGCTATCATCTATTTCACTAATATAATATGGCAACCGTGTCCAAAGTATGTAAATACAGTAAACGCTAGAACGAAGCTAAACGCTTTTTTGGTCTGATAACTTATTTTTCGCTAATTGTACAATTTTCGTATAGTAAATGCTACAAAATTTGAGCTTTCCCAAATCACAATACGACAGAATATGAGGTTAATCAAAATATGTACTAGTTCCTTTAAATATTGCCAGCTCTAAATCTAATCGATATGTATGGTCGATGGTATTAAGTAGTTGAAGTAAATAGATCACAACCCTTTCTAAAAAATACCATATTTACAATGTACATTTGGAGTCCTTGGCACCTAATTATTTTACTGCTCTTAATTTCTTAAATCGCAGATTCCACATGTATATTGTAATGATGACCAGGCTGGTAAGAGAAAAAGTAAATGAAGTAATGTGTATGTGAGGGCACCATCTTTAGCTAACGCATTGCTTTCGACCTACACCAGGACTAATTTAGGTTACTAATGCTATAAATTGAATAAAAATTTAGAAATGTAAATTCAACTGGCACCTACTATTCGCCTCTTACCTGAGTCATCTATGATTTGTCTAACTGATCGGGCGAAGGGGTTATGTTCCTGAACAATATGTCGAAGCCGGGTGACGCGGATCGCAATACATCCGGACACGGAGTGCTGGTTCGCGTCATACTCTCAAACCTCTCTCTCATAGCGGCCACGTGACCGGCCATTACACTGTTCCTATCGTCCCTTTCCTTATCCGAATCTTCAAATTGAGCCAACTCATCCGACAGTAAAGATACTTCAGACGAGGCGTAATTTCGGTCAACCTTTTCCTTATCCGGTTGGCACATTTCATCAGAGAGTAAGGACACTTCAGACGAGGCCGTGTAATATTCGCTTATCGGTTCACACACTGTCACCAGCTGATCCGTATCGGACACCTCTTCGACGACAGAGTCGCTCCATTTCTCGGCGACGTAGTTCTCGACCCGTCGGACCACTGCCTCGTCTGAGGGGACCAACTCTGGTTCCTCCTCGTCATAACTAGTCTTCATGTTTTCGCAGAGTCGATTGATCGCGTCCACGACCTCTCGGAGGTCGCTGACGTCTTCGGCGGGCATTGCGACGTCGTCTATCGGGAGGGACAGGTCGGATTCATTTGTTTTCGTTGCGTATTTGGCTGGGAAAAGTAACGCGTGAGCCACTGAGAGCAGGGCGTGAGCGGGATGTGCGTCTGGGACGAGGTGAGCCGTGGTGGCCGAGCGTGTGTTGGGGACGGGGGCAAAAGCCCCCGGCGGTCGCTAGCAGGCGCTCGACGTGCCCGTCCAGCCCTCGAGGGGCACCTTCAGCGGGGGCGGCGGCGCTTGGGCCTTACTCACTGTTGACAAACACTTTTTAATTAATATTTATTACCGGTACATCTTAAAGCGACGTGTATATACATTAAATGAACTTGGCAATTAATGTAACGTAAAGTCGTGCGATGTATTTTAAATGATGTTATTATGATTAGTTTTGTATGAAAGTGAGGGTCATATTTTGTTAGGTTTGATTAGGTATACGTCGTATTCCGCGTTTACAAAAAAAGTTAATATCATTATTAGTGTCGATTATATTGTATTACGTGCAAAATTCATGCCATGCTAATTACTAAAACTGAACTTACCCGTTCATGCTCGTTCAATAGATCAATGCACTATTAACAAAATAGAGTATTATTAAGAAATTTACCCCATATATAAACTACAAAATCAATAGAGATAACACATACAAGATTAATACGAAACTACTTCTCCCAACAAGGTATACCCATTTCTTCTTGGAATTTGATGAATAATGACAATGTTAACCCATAATGAGAAAGTCACGCTGTCTGTCAACAGTCTGATTATGACTCTGTTCTTAAATAATAATTAGACTTTGTCGAATGTTATAAACATCTTTAACAATATATTAAGTAACAAGAATGTCTAACCTGTAAAAATGCGATTTAAACAATACAAAAGCTCGGGACAACACAGTGTTAGGTTTAACAATGAAATACTCGACAACGCTGTAAAATATTAACTGTTTTATTGTTCAAAAATATAAATTTAAATATTAAGCATTTTACATCCGTATCACATACCAGTAAAGCCTTAATCTCTCGGCTGTCCCTTGCAAAAATGTTCGGAAAAGTGACATGAATTTTTCCAATTGGAAGCACTTGCCGGCAACCGAGAGAATGCTTTTCATATAATTTTCCAAGCAGGCATTACGTTCGCAATAATGGCACCTCACTAGTAACAAATTTAATCTACACATACATCTACGTGCGTAGAAAAGAACATATTCATGCAAATTAAAGTCTACAAAATATATAAGTAGAAATACGTCATTAAAAAAGCAAAATAGCACCGTTTTCAATGCGAACTTTGTAACTTAATAATAATTCGAAACACGTTTATAATCTACGTGAATATGATCTTTAAACAAACAAAAATGCAAAAATACTATTATAATACTATGACTCAATATACCTAAAATATTTCGTACGATATGTTAGAATTTTGGTAATTAATTTTTTTTGCCAACGATTCAAGACTTGCCCGTCGGCATAAACAACAACATTTACACTTAATCAGCTAATTTCTTATGTAAATACAAATTTGGTTTTACGGGAACGAAGAATGCTGGTGAACATGAAATGGTTCCCAAACCGATGACAACAAAATGTGGATAAGCGTGAAATTTTTAAAGATAAATGCTTTTTGGACGGGAAGAGTTTCACATAGACAAATATTGGACATAGACGACATGCACTTACATGCAACTGTAAAGAGGAGCATAGACAAAATAGACATTCCCTTATACAATTTGGTTCATACTTCTAAAATTATTATGCCAAATTCAATTGTACCTAATGCACTTAAACAACTTATTTACATATTTTAATTGTATACATTATGACTAAAGAGCAATATTATGTGCGTTACGCTCTTTCGGAATATTTTCACAGACAAGAATAAAATTTAAAACATAACTAATTTTATAAGGGTAATTATTACAAAAACACAAATCAAATTTTTAAAGCAATCAAAAAATTTAAAGCTGCCAAATGAGAACTGTATTAAACTATAATATGGGAATGTTTAGAAATTGATAAAAAAGTAATTTTATACAAACAAGATAGTTTGTTCCTATAGTAACAGCAGTTCGTACTGAGGTACACATATGTTAAACTTATATGAAACAATTAAAAACGGAGAAAGCCTATGTATATGTATGTACATATAAGTCCATAATGTTTTTGGACAAAGATTTGGTTTGGAAATTCCTTTGTTCGTGCTTGGCTTGTCCAATTGACTCTGAATATCACCCTTAGTTTTTACCTAAGTAAACTTAGCTCAAAATTTTACAATAAATCAAAACAGTAGCAATATTGGGTTTTTAGTACCCTTCAAAACATATTTTGTCCAACAAGTTAAATATAACTGTCATCTGAAACATTTTGACATTTGAAAATGTACAGAATACTATTTATTCCTGTGAGGCTTAAACATCAGTGTGACCTTACTCTCCCAACTGTCAAAAAGACAACCAGTTAATACAGGGGATAGCTAGTTTAACTGTTTCTGGCTCTGGTGGTATGGACGATAAACCACCGGGGTAAAATAATCTCAGAATTTTAGTCTACGAGCTACTATCCCATTGACTCGCTCTAAGCGTACTTACCCTGCGCAGAGGCACTGCAATAGCCTTTCGTAACGCGTAGGAAAGGCGGCGGATCAGGGAATGACGTCATCGGGTGGAATAAAGCTGCGAAGCGAGCGTCAAATTCGGCCGCGCGTTCGCGTATCGACGAACCGCGGACGGGCGGTGCAGGCGCGTGGGGTTCTTCGTTTGTGCTCTGGAATTTTATATCCATGAAAATTATTATTAATGGGTTTTAAAAAGAACTACTTTTTGGCAATACATACTGTTGTTACATATTAGTGTAAGTTTGAAAGGTAATTAGAGAGAGAGACTACCATAATCTCATAATCAGATTACAGATATCTCATGTACTTATCGATAATCTTACATGTAGAAAATAAATTTTTAAATTCATGGAATTGCCTAATTTTATCGTGTAATATTGGTTTCTTACATTTGAGCCTAATCAATTAAATATCAAATTATTTAAGAAATTATGACAAAACCAGGCGGTCTCCTTAGCCTCAGCATTTTCGATGTTACTTGTAGTTTTGGATTTTATCTAACTTTAATTTTTTACTTAAAAAGGGTTCTTAAATCTAAAAATAGTAATACATACGTACTGATAACAGAGATATAGAGACATAACCATTGATATATAAAAAACCCAAGATGCACAGTCTCGAATAAAAGTAACGTTCGAAAGTGTCCCGAAACACTATTTCTGTCATTTTCTATAACAGTATATGTTACAAGCATATATTATTGCAAAATCAACCTTACGCGAATTGCTTAAAGTTGTTATTACAACGCAGTGTATACGTACTTAAAGCAATAAAATTTTACGACCGACCGTGGTTCGGTAGGACAAGGTATTGAGTGGAGTCGAACATGACTTTTTTATTTACAACTATTTAACATAATTTTAAATTTATCCGACTTTTCGGGTGCTTTACAGCGTGCGTGGTCACGGTGACTAAAGACAAAAGGTATTGGATGTTAAATAGTTGGAAATTTATAATAATACATAACTTTAATCCGGTTAAAAAGTTTTTTCTTTAAATTAAAAAATAATTTGTTAGTAAATATATTTGTCAAAAACTACACACAAAAAAGTTCAAAAGTACATAAATTTATTTATAAAAAAAAACACAAATAAATAACATCGACTCCACTTATTAGACGCGAGACTATTTGAAATGAGTGCACAATTTAGAATGTTGCGCTCATTTTTTGAGGACGTTTTTTAGACGTTGATTGTGCATCTTGGGTTTTTTATATATCAATGGACATAACACATATAAATTACTTACGTTCAGCCTATAATGCGGCGGGGGCGGCGGAGGTTGTGCCAGCGAAGCCCCTCGGGCAGGGGGCGGTGGCGGTGCTCCAGGGGGAGGAGGAGGAGCACCCGGAGGTGGAGGGGGACAAACCCCGGGTGGGCGCAGGCCGCGAGGTGCTCGCATGGTACCTGGTGAAAGTTTCAAACAATGAAGCAATAAAGTTAATAGAATCAAAACATTGAAATCGCAATAAAGTAGAGTGATATGACAATGACAGATCTTATCTCTTGAATTTAGAGAGTAGTGTAAGCCTAGTCTCTAAGCAGGCGACGAGACTCTAGAGGTCTTCGTATAGTGCGTAATTAAAAAATGTAATGCTTTTAAATTTATACTGGCTGTTCTCAAATCAAGGTTGAGAACGGACGAGAAGAACTTAACTCTCCACTCTTTTAAATCGTCAAGCTTTTGTTTTACAAAATGTTTGTGAGAAACTGCAATCAAAGAGAGATTATGCTCCTCATCACATCTCAAAGCAGTTAGTTAACGTTTGTAATAAAAAAAACGTGTGGCACTCGGGGACTGCCGCGGTAAAGCTATTGCATAGCATTTTTTATCAACTTATGCAGTTATAATTTTTTATTTATTATTTATTTGTTTTTCTTTGATATTATTTCAATCTACCACTCAGACTAAAACGCCTATATAGTCTGTCTCACTCTAACGCGTACCGGCTGCACCGGCCGCGCTCACGCTACGTCACCGATCTCGTCAGACAGATGGGAATGCGCAATATGCGTTCTGTCCCACTAACGCGTATTTGCCGCACCTATATTACGTCATCGTGTGTTAGGTTTTTTTCGTTACGGAATTTCTTGATTCGGTCGCCGCGCTCAAAGTCCACGATAAAATCTATGCAATAGCTTAATAAAGAAATAAAAAAATGTGTTGTCTTGTGTTTTTGATAGATAATTTAATTTTATATCTTACCAAAGTGCGATGCGTTGTTTTTGGATGCAATTGGCGGGTTATGAGGCGCTGGGGGCGGCTGCGGGGGCCGAGACAGTCCCGGAGGGGACGGCGGGGACACCGGAGGCGACCTGGGGCATTTTTATTAAGATCTAAAACCCGATGTTTTAATAAGGGCTGCCTCTATGATTTAGGGAGCGTTCAAGTATTACGTAACGAAGTTTGGGAGGGGGGGTTAGGTTAGTTTCTTTTGTAATACGTTACGATACGGGGCGGGGATTGAATTACGCGTTATTGTTAATATTATTCGACTTTCCAGTACTTTACACCACATAATGGTAACTTGGTAACTATACTTGGGTACAGTACAGAAAAACGTTACGGTGCGTTACATGGGGGGGGGGGGCAATAATCTCTAAAAATTGCGTGACGTAATACTTGAACGCTCCCTTAGTCACTCCTGGTAAATATATAAAAATTACATTTATACCAAATTTTAGGATAATAGCGCTCCACACGCGAATAGAATTGCAGACGTTTATAACTATAACTATAACTCTTAATTTCTATCCGTAAGGCCCATAATAAATTCGTAATATCTTAAAATATTCTAAATTAACTAACCTAGGCACTCTCATACTCTGCGCCCTGGCAGCCAATTTTCCATTAACAAGGAGCTTCTTAGGCGGTGGTGAAGGCCTGTCGGGTTGGTTAGTCGGCGGTTTGGGAGCCAAGTTGGGCTTCCCATGGCTGACTCTAGGCCGCTCTGATAGGTCCGAGGTGGACAGCGAAGACGCTGGCGTGGCTGCCGGCGGCGCTGTTGTAAGTGACGTCATGGAACCACCTGGAATAAGCGATAAAAATTTTAAAGTATGTAAATTATAAAAGAGTAATTACGATGTTAGTAATAGAAATCTATATATATAAGAAAAATGGTCTTCGTTTGAGGCTCCTTCATCTTTTAAATTCCAACGTTCCTTCATTTTTTTATTGCTGTTTTACTTTTATGAAAATTTATACATACGGACTTCACCGCGGAAACATTCGGGGAGGCTTCCTAGAACCTCAAAACGTCAACATCAGTTAAAAACTCGAATTTCGGAAATTTTCAATTATCTTAGTGGGAAGTTAAAAAGAAGAATATTAAAAATATGAAAAAAAAAATAATAATAATGAAACATAAAATTATTATTTATTTTTATTATTATTATAATACTTAAAGTAAAATTCACAGTCCAGACTTAGCGGTAAGCACTCCCATTTGTCAAACACGTAAGTACTTATACCGTATACCTTTAGAGGACTACTTTAAGTATTGGGGACACTTATGAGGCTTTCATATGTATTGTGCATTCACTGACGTTGGCCAGGACATTTTTAATATTATTAAAAAAAAATGCATTCTTACCCAAAGACGTCTGAGAGCCCGAGTGCAACGAGCTCCTATTGCGGTGCAGCGTGGAAGCGACATTAGGAGGCAAATTCTGCTCGGAACTCACTCGCTCCGTCACACCCGTAGTTAGAACCGAGTCTGATGTACTCTGTAATTTAAAAGTATCAAATTAATATTAATTAAAGTGTTTGTGAAATTCATCGATCGTGAAAAGATAAATGTTTTAAACAAGTGTTCTGGAACAAAATTGCTGAAGAATAAAATTATCTCTATATTTCATCCTATATTAAAATATGACTTTTTCGCGTTGTTGGAAGCGCACGACCATTTTGATTTTTGTCAATAAAAAAAATATCAAAAACAAAAACGACTATTTTGGTTATATGAAAATATTACTATGAATGCAAATGAAATTACTCAAAGATTTGATATAAGAAAAAAATGAGTCCATCAACTCTTTCGCGGTAATAGCTCAAATTTTAACTCATAAAAAAACGTAATATGAGAACCCCAGCTGTTTAAACAAATTTATTAAAACACGTCAAAGGTCGGCCATATTAAGTAATATCCTGCTCATTACATTCATTACAATATTGGCGGAAGCTATACAATAGTATTACAAAAATGCCTACTAATTACTATTAATCCTACTAGTACTACATTTTCCCTTTGTTGCGCAAATGATGCAGGCCAATCATTAAGTTTATTATTACGCTGTTAAGCATGTTGTCAAACAAAAATATAGGCGATTAAAAAGAGTATCGGAGCTTCTTTCTATCCAATTATTGTTGTCTGTTCAACGCCCTTGATTTGTGAGCCGGTATTAAATGCAAATTGAGATGATTTTAAAGGCTTACATTAAGTTATCTATATAAATGATATTTTGGTTAAACATAAAATTAAATTGAAAAAAAAAAACATACAAAACACAGTACATCACAACAACATTATACCTATACAAAATGTAGCTATCCTATTGATGGTTGTGCCATCAAATAAGTTATAAAAACATAATAAATAGACTATTACGGCTGTAACGATCGTACTCATAGTTTTCCATTAAATTATATCTAATAGACCCCCTATTAGATATATAATATAGGGGATATATATAATAAACTAGATACATATTTATGGAGGCTCAGCTACGAAAGTTTACGCCGAATAAACAAACAAATTTTTGAAATCCTAAGTAAATAGCTTATGTGTGAAACTATTAATGAATACCTCTGATGCTATTTCTACCACTGTATGCAATATAGGAAATCTAGAGCTGGTCACTTACTCTGTGACTTCCAATAGGGACGACAACATCCAGTCGTTATTGTACGCAAGTTCGATGTTCGAACTTGGGAACGCGCGGAACAAAAACTCATTATTGGGATCGCAATCATTGTCGGTATTGCTATTAGAATTACAGAGTAAGGGCTCGGTTATGTGTTAGGGCTGTTTATTACTATATACTAAGTGTTATTGTGTTATTCATCTATATTTTATAACCGGTAAACATAATCATATCCTTGTTAAGGTTCTACGTATAAAGTACCAGCCAGGTCGTTGATGAGCGTGGAATAAGGACCAAATATATTTCGTAAGCTACAACGATTTTATTTCATTTTATAACGAAATATAAAGATTTTAAAAACATTTTACAACAGATCCTTTTACAATTAACAGGCTAAGCACCAGACATCCGAATAAGCTAAGCAAACAGAAAATATCGTCTACAATCTAAGCTTTGGTGTAAAAGATAAAAAGTTAGATTAGATACTATCAACTTTTCCATATAAATTACATTTGCTTCGACCTTAGTTTGTAACGCATATTGTTGTCCTTGGTACGATTCCCAGCAAAACAATAATTTCGTCTAATTGGTAGTCACAGAAAGCTGAACACCATTGACAAACGATCGATGAACGGATGCCGTAATGTATTTTCCCCATGCCCCAACAGGGGTTACTAATTGAACGGGATTGGAACGGTTCCTGGGTATGCTTTTAAAGTAGGTACATATACGAAAACAGACAATTAAGAAGATTACACGAAGTGGATGAATGTTTAAAGGGAATCGACGTCTCTCTACATAATACATAGCTCCCATTATTTAGAAATAACTGGTAGTACAAAGAACTGGTAGTACAAAGAACTGGTAGTACAAAGAACTGGTAGTACAAAGAACTGGTAGTACAAAGAACTGGTAGTACAATGAACTGTTAGTACAAAGAACTGGTATAAAAGAAAAAAAAATGATTAAGTAAATATTTTTCTTACAATATACAGTGTTAAATCTTTATAACGTCTTTCGTTGTAACGAAAATCTCTCTGTAGCATGAGGCACATTTGTTTGGTTTAACACAAAACCCATACATTAATTCACTTTTTATAACGTACAGCCACTCTCTATGACGAAGAAATATTTTCATCTTTAGACATGAACAACATACTTAAGTGTAATTGTTTTTATTATCAGATTACAAAACTAACCTATTGAGGTGCCGAAATTTCTAAGAAAGACATCTGAGGCCATACAGCCTTCTTGCCGCTGTTATTGTTAACACGTGTGCCATTATTTTTAAATTACATTGCCTGTAGGAAATTTTGGTCTCAGTTATTAAACGCACCATTGTCACCTATCTATTATTATATGTATATATATATATAAATTATTGTAATTGGTTAAATTTGGTGTTTTTTCTCTTCACTCCCTATAACGTAAACTCACTATAACGAAGAAAAATGCTCGGTCCCTTGTATTACAAAGTGCAGTAATAATTTATTTCTGAATTCGTCAACATCTATATATCACGGCACTCAATAATTCAATAAAATTTGCCTTTTATTCTAGACACGATAACGTATTTACCTACTTCGAACTTTCCCTTGCCTATAGGGCAAAAAGTGGTAAATGGTCTACTGCCAACCGCATGATTACCATTAGAAAACAATCGTGCATATGTGCCAATATCATTTGCGGTGTAAATGACACATTGTGAGTCACGGATGACTAAGTGATCACATAAACATAAGGCTCGAAGGGAAAACTGATAATGGTGATTCATACCGGACAGTTTCTGACCTTATGGTGGACCTTGAGGTATATTGAATAATCAAACATCTTCTATGCTTTTAAGTAATATTTTCTATGACCCATAGCGAGGCCTACGCTACGTGCAACACTTATTCTAGCTACATACAATTTTTTTTTATAAAAAACTACAATGATTTTTTTTCATGTAGGTACCATTTTTGTATTGTATATACACCTGGAGGATCATTAGGCAATATTACGTGAAATTATTGTAAATTTAAAATAGCTACTACGGTTTAGTTATTAACTGAACCCAAATTTAATAATTATTTGCAGGAAACTGCAGGATAAATTTATTATCTATGTGGTATTTTGACTGAGACAAATCTTCACCACAAAAGCAACAGGAACATTGGAATTCTTAATTTTGTTTTCCCCATATAAGTTTCGACAATTAGACTAAATAGAATATATGATGATTGTGAGATTCGAATAGAACCGCGAGTATTAAATATGGTATTCCAACATCTAGGTTTGCAGAAGCTTTAAGAATAACTTATCTCCCAGGTACTCCAAATAAAGTTTACTATGGGTTTTACTTTTAAACAATCTCCCGCATATTCTAATTTAAATAAATAAAGATTGGGAATCATACCCACGCGCGTATTATAAATAGAATAATTGAAATAAGCGTTAGGTACATAAACCATTCTGGTCTTCAGTGTAGGCATAAACGTTTTCAAGATGGCATCGAATTAAAATATGTAGTAGTCTTTTTATTTTCTATTTATTTCTTTAATATAAACATAATTATCTTATCTTATTAATTATCTTAGCGTGTTGTTGAAAAGTAAATTAAATAAAATATGTAATTAGATTATATATAAATATATTTTAAAGAATTTATATTTAAGTTTGTTATGGAAGAGCTGGGAACCCTGACACAGGTATTTCTTACTTAAAAGGTTTCCCAAATCTTACACATTGTAATGCATATCTACTTAAAATGAATAAAGACATTTTTTTTATCACTCTAGTATAACTTCTAAAATAAATTGACATATCAAGCATAACTATTATGGCTTATAAGTGTGTTTACGAATAAGATACTGTCAGCATTTCTGGTAGACTTTATTTTCGCCTGCCTGAGTCTTTATTTTATTATCTTCTGTAGTAATGTAACTTTGGAAGGGCAAAATAAACAACTGGAGATAGATTTATCATTAGTGCAAATACTACTAAATTTCATTTGATATATTTTCTATAATCTATGCGACCATAAAAGATTAACCTTCACCCTGCTAAAGTCGCGATAAATGTCAATCCGATTACTAACAGGTTGCTGCCCTCCAAACTAGTCGTATTTTAAAACTATAGTATTGCCGACTAAAAGTATGTTTTAAAGATTAAGTATTTATTGTATGTTAAATATTTAGCCAATCTGATCAAACTACACATGAAACTTGCCTAAGTTTTTGAATGATGAAAATAATAATCAACTGGCATTATCATGATCAAATATTAATTTTGTTATCTCTCATCGTTTACCTCCAATTATTGCTGCGACTTTCAAATACAAGTACTACCCTTGAGTACCAAGGATGGTAGGAACGATACGCGATGTTAAAAACCATTGATTTTATATTGTGGGATGAGATTTGTCATTGTATGTTGAAACAATGGTTAGGACGTGAAATTTTCTAACGACTTATTATTTTCTTTATTTGCAGTCGTATAATAAGTTGAATTAATAAGCTTTATTTTAAATCTGCAAAACGGTGGTTTGATATTTGGATTTAATTTGATAAAACAATATAAGAATTTACTATTACGATATGATTGCTAGTGTAATGTAATATGTAACTTCTATATAAACCTTATTACTATATATTCCTATTATGTAAGACAAATATACACGCCGCTATGTGAAGTTTAGATTGTACCACCATAATATTTTTATACCATATTCTTGCAAATAAATTATTATTATTTACCCTCCTCGTTTATATGTGATGAAACTAGAAAAACATTTATAAGTATTATTAGAAAGGTCTAGAAATCTTTTTTTAACGATTTTGGTTTATATAGTACAAGGATTTCTTGTTTTGATTAAATATAATTGTATAGAAGTCTGGTAACAAAAATGTATAATGCTATTGTGTTGCAAATTTGCTACGCGTATATATTATATAATTATATATAAACTGAGCTGTAATCAACCGTACGTAGGTGTCCTGTAGGGATTTAATTTAACTGGACGACAACAATAAATAATTCGAAAAGACAGTCAAACTTCAGTCGGTAGGAATGTTTGTATACTCCTATAAAATATTATTTTCTCTTAATTTTATTTTCTAAGCTTTTACCGAACCTACTATTGTGTTGTAAATTTGCTACGCGTATATATTATAGAACCAACATTTGTAAAGCCTTTATTTTTGAAAATAACACTTTCACAGTTAACGTCATATTTCGGAGATTTAAAAATAATTTTTCAATACTTATAGTTCAATATAAATACTACTTAATACCACTCTCACAAGTACGAAAAACTTTCTTTAGCAATGTTGTGGAAAACGCTTAAAGCCACAACCTTAATTATAAATTTCAATTAATGGACTTACTCTCTTTATATCCGATAATAATTTAATGAAAAAATAAAATATTATGAGGAAATATTCGACCGCAAACATCTCTTAATCGAAGCAAACTGGCTTATCAGTGCCAATCTTATCTATGATATGCGCTCATAAATCTTACTTGGTTTTATAGTATAGAACTATGCTAGTTCATGGGCAGAGGCGATGCGAGCTTGAAGAAACTAATCGTGGTTAGTAACATAGAAGGCAAAAGATCACGTAGGCGTTTACCAACTAGATTGACCTATAAAGTGAAAGACTCATCGTCCTCAAAACTGTACACTGTAATAAAAGAGGCGCTGGACCGAATCCAGTGGAAACAGATTATCCAGATGTTTCCTTGCTGACCAAGACGCTGAGACAGGTAGTACTAGTACCAAGTCCCGTAAAGAGCCACAATTCTGTGTCTGTCGCCGATCATTTAAGGCTTATATTGACCTACTTAGGACAAAGATAACGTAATTTCCCGGAAGTATAGAGAGGAGATGTTCCAGGAGACACATTTGATGCCTTTGTATTGAACTTTATATTTCAACGTCGTAAATATATGTTGTCATAAATAATATTTCGCAGCGCACGCCAAATACGCACTGGACGTAGGCAATTTAATATCTTGCGTAACATTATTGTAATGTAAAGATATTGTTTACTTGTTAAAATTAATTAAGATTTAAGCATGCATTATTAGGATATATAGATAGATTTAGGAGAGGAGGGCGCATCAAGTGAAGGTCCTGACAAGTCTTACCATCACTTTGGCACAGAGGCTTGCCGAAGACAACGGAGAATGGAGGAAGTTGTGCGGCGCCACTGAAGAAGAGTGCTTTTCATGGCTCTCTTACTCTACGATAGATTCAACATATCATATTTTTCTTTTCGCCATTAGAAACATAAAACGGTGTTCTTAACGATCTTGACGCTCGCCTAAATTTCATATACAAGGGGATCGAGAAACGGGGTCAATTACACACGTCCTGAAAAACAATCACCCACAACCCTGACACCAAATGGGAGCCGTTTTATTAAATAATTCGTAGTGTGTAGCGTAAGTAGTGATAGAACTATTTTATTGTTGATGTATACATGTAACTAAAAATATTTAACACCGTATTAACCGTTTCTTATCACATAACTAATTAGACTTAATTTCGGATTAAACATTTGGTGAAGAAACAGAAAATAAAATCAATTTGTACACCAACGTGTATACTGTTTTTGAGATCCATTTTTTCTTCAATTAATTGTAGAATTTTGCAAAGGCATTCCACATTAGCTTTTATAAAGTCATTGTAATAACCTGTATTTTTCTTTCATAGAAAAGAGGCAATTCATGTGTCAGACAAATTGATCCCTTTCATTGAAGAAGCCCTCTTCGGTTTTTCTTGAAAAAAAATGGATTACTATTTGTGTTTTTGTGTCACAACTACGATTACTACTAACAAATATAACCTACCCTAAGCATGTGAAATCTCTCTGTTGTTTTATCGGAGTATAAAAAGTTCGAGAACGTTTGAAATCAATATCATCTTTTGTAAAACCTTTTCAAGTTTAAGACGGTGCAACATCTACATCAATAATTCCGTGTCCAGTCTAGACTTAATGGCTGTTCCAGTTTTAGTATTGAAATTGTATTAAAGATATTTTAGGTTTTCAATTCTTACATAACAACTTTGTTCTTCGTCAAGGATCTTTTTATATTGAAATGGTATTGAAAATATACGAACGGATTTTTTTTAATACCTTCATATATGTGATAAAACCCCGATAATATTTTATAACAACCGTTTGATAAACTTGATAGACTAGAAGCCTCTTTATCAGTTGTATTAAATCGACATTGTGAAAAACATGATAGCGGTAATTAGTATTATTACTACATGTGTAACAATAACAGTACAGTTCCCATTTTCAATCCATATTTTTAGAACTCCTCGGCTTTTTAGTTTTTATGGCTACTACAGTTATGAATTCCTAATAACAAAAGCTAGAAACTGTTTCTGCAGTGTTTGGAAACAGTTGCGATATAAGTAGAGATTTCCTTTTCTATTATCGGGGAGTCCTATTATCAAATAGATTTAAATCTAATAAATAATTGAGCGACGTGGAATTTTTATACAATTCAATTTTAAAAAAATACGTAACTAATATTTGAGAATACATACAGTAGCGATTTAATCGAAACTTATTAAGCATGGTTTAACTTTCGAGGTATGATTAGGGTTTAAATTGTCGCGATAAATATTAAAAAAAAAATTATACAGCACGATCAAAAAACTGTAGGTACGAGATACGAACTAACGAGCATAAAGATAATTGGAGTGGCTCCAGCGGTCTACGAGTGAAGTTTCAAAATCAACTGTTTTTGGCCACGAACATAATAAATATATGTTAACGTAAAATTGTAAAAACCGTTAGATTGTAATCTATCTCGCGAGATTATAAACTGTCGAAAGATTGTGAACCTCAGGGTACTGCTTACAATTTAACGTATTATTATTCGGTAGATTGTAATCTATCGAAGTGAAACCGTCAAATTGTGAAACGGCCATTTTCTACTTTTCTTAGATTGTAAACTGTCGAAAGATTGTCAACTCAACATACTGCTTGCAATTTAACGTATTATTATTCGGTAGTTATATGAAATTGTTGGGAAGTAAAATTAATCTGTAATTGACCAAAGAAGTTTGAATGATAACTAAGTTAGTGTAGTACAATCTACCGAATACCGATAACCGATAACCGATAGATTACAATCTAACGGTTTTTACAATTTTACGTTAACATATACAACGTAAAATAATATTTGTTTTTCTTTAGTGCTAGGTTCAAGGTACACACATAAATTGCACACCTCAAATTAAAA
The DNA here is from genome assembly GCF_905475465.1 of Pieris napi. Classification (NCBI taxonomy): domain Eukaryota; kingdom Metazoa; phylum Arthropoda; class Insecta; order Lepidoptera; family Pieridae; genus Pieris; species Pieris napi. The sequence goes on along the minus strand of NC_062237.1, from coordinate 7,216,648 downwards.
AAAAATGCCTAAACGTACCCAAATTAATTACGTCACGTATATATTTTTTATTCTATTATTTTATTTAACAGCTCTATATGAAATATTTGTTATTTATCGCTCTGTTCTGTATAAATTTCCTAATACTTATAATTGTTCATATAATTTAATGAAATAGGTAACAGACACCTACATAAATAAATAAAAGTCAAGGGGTATGCCCCAAGGTTAATTACGTGATTTCTCAAATTCAAAATCAATTTAAACTATATATATATATATATATGTATAACTATACGCACACGTGCGTTGCGAAACGATCGCAAGCGCAGCTAACATTATCAGAATATAAATAATCTTATTACAAAACAAACCCCACCCACATGCGATATTTGGACGGCTATTTTACCACACGCCTTGATTATTTTAACAGCACACTCATGCGTGGACCATGATATAATCTTGTTCGCTTTTAATTTCTATATTATTTATATATTTATACACTAGCCGTTTCGCGCCCGCTTTGCTGGACGAATTAAAATAAATTTTATGTTTCATTATTTTATTTTTTTTCATATTTTTATTATTCTTCTTTTTAACTTCCCGCTAAGATAATTGAAATATTTCGAAAATCGAGTTTTTAACAGATGTTGACGTTTTGCGGTTCTAGGAAGCCTCTTTTGTTTTTATTAGCGGGAAAAATTTTCATAAAAGTAGAACAGAAATAAAAAAATGAAGGAACGTTGGAATTAAAAAAATAAATAGCCATAAACCATCTAGGAAAATTTCGCATCGAATGGTGGTAGTTTCATGTCGATACGATCAGTGGTTTAAGCGTGAAAGAGCCTCAAACGAACACCATTTTCTTTTTATATATATATATATAGATAGCCGTCAACCTGAATCATCAAAAACAATCGTTGCTAGCTGGTAAACGAGCCCAGGCAATACAGGTTTCATGATATGTGGCTTTTCGACTAAGACAGACGTAAAATATAACATTTCTATTTTTACTTTTAAATCGGACTTAAATTATTTTATTTACGTACAACCCATTGTCCAGATTTTGTTTCGTTAAAATTAATGTAATATTATCACTCGGTAATTCTATTCAGTCTAAAGAGCGAAAAGTAGGTTACGTTTTTAAACATTACTGGCGTCCTCAGACAAATTAAACCCGACAAATAATTAATCTAGGTTAATCGTTCTCATACAAAGGGAAGCTCACTCGATACAATAACAATTTAATCCTATGAAACTTTTGAGCTCGTACGTGTGGGCTTTTGTTTATTATCTCTATTCTGTTTTTAGAAAAAATCATTGGTGGGGTGGATATTTAGTTAGACATCATTCCTGGAAACCTATAACGCCATCGTTATGTGCTTTAGCGGACTCACTTTTTGAAAGACAACGCCCTTTTTTAACTCACGGTCAAGATAGTACTTACCCGAATAGTTTATATGCTTCCGTCTTATTATAAAATAGTGTATTATTAAAAGAACGCTAACATAGGATTTTACCACACATTTATTTTGCATTACTACTAAGGCAATACGAAGTTTAGTTCAGTCAAAAATATCATTTAATAATGTCTTGGTATAGATGGAAAAACTAGTCAAAGTATGAGTCATCATAGTTATGGGTGCACTTAGTCAACTTAATGAATAATACGTCAATAATTACTTCACATTCAAACAATTATGTAATGCATGGATCATGTTAATAATTAAGAATTCTTATAAATAATCAGGATTGTTAATGAGAATTCTTTGTTAAATTTATTAGAAAACTGATCAACTAATAGGCCTCTTACACTTTTATGAATAAAAAAGTGGCGCTACAACTCTAACACAAAGGTATTGATTGGACTTCGATTTCTATATATGTTTCCATGTTATTTAGTACATGTCATGATAGTTTTTCTTTGGGAAAGTAGTCAGCCTTCTGTACCTGATAATTTTTAATAAATCTGGGATTATTAGGTTACTACCTAACTAAAAGAAATTTTTTTTAAATTTCAACAATACATTGCTTTTTTATGAAGTAAATCATATTAAACTTGATGATTATTAATAAAGAGAAAATATCTCACCAAAGGCATGGGGTTCTTTTGCACCGGGGGATCTGGTGGAGGTCCTCTAGTTTTAGCCTCACTGGGCTGCCTCCTAACACCTGGTCTAGATGGTGCCTGATCTCTGGGTGACTCACGAACATCTTTTGATGACTCTCGTGATGCAAGTGCTTCAGAAAGGGCTGCAACTAAGTTCCCTCCAGGGGATCCAAATGATCTTGACTTTTCTGGTGACTTATGTTGAGGGAAACGAGGTGATGAACTACCACTGCTTACTTGACCATTTGGAGTTGTGCCTAAAACAATTAATTAATTATTACTTCTTAAATTGAATACTCGGAGACACACATTAAACATTTTGGAAACAGCATTATGTATGTCCATAAGTAAGTGTTGTCATTTATTTTTAAAACCTGTATTTCTTATTTAAATAGGAATTACAGTAGTTCCAACAAAACTTAACAAAATATTGTGATAAAAATCATACAAGAAATCTTCTATTTTAATCCCATAGTTATTCTCTGATCTCGTGTTTATAGAAATAAATAAAGAAGTATCTATTAGTAAACTAATGTTTTTCCTTATATTATAGCATCTTATGAATCTAGGAAATTAAAAACATAAAAATCCCCTAATCCACAAATAGGCAAAATTTTACATTATGAAAAAGAATTAATAAGTAAAGAATACTTTTAATAAAAGTTCTTTATCAAAAGATAAGCCAATCAGTTTATATTGATAAGAAAGTGAACAAAGTACTTAACAAGTACATACAATTCATTTAAGCAAAACTATGTAATAGCAAAATTTTGAAAATATAAATATTGATAAAGTAAAGAAGTAATGTTATTTATATTATTTTAAATACTTGCTCAAGTAATAATATTGCCTTGGTAAAGGAAAGCTACAGAGATTTTGATAATATGCATATATTTACCAGATAAATAAACTTACTTCCACTATTAGTAAATCCTTTTCCAGTAGGCCTTAATTTAGGCATGCCTCCTGCAAAAAGTCCACCTAGACCCGGCATAGCACCACCATTTGACATTCCACTACTTTTAACTCCATTCCCAACCGTTGGTGCATTATTGGAAACACTGTTAGACACTTTACCAGGAATATGTGGTCCACTTTTATCCACTGTAACAGTCTTTTTTAACTTTGCGCCTTGTCTTATTGAACTTAGTAGTGCATTGCGGTCATCAGCTGAGCCTGAAGCTTTTGAACCTCCAAAAATTGGAGGAGGTGGAGGTCCTGGAGGTGGAGGAGGACCGGGTGGAGGAGGCGGTCTTGGTGGCATCCTGTTGCTCAACTAGACCTTCACTTCCATTAAGTTTATTTACGTTGTAAAGTTCACCACTTTTGAATGATAGGACTTGACTGCACTCCTACAATTCTCACAATGATTATATTTAACCACGAATACGTCACTCCAACCTTATCCATGCTAATTTACATAAAATACAGAAGAGCCTTGCCCCAAAACTTTAATCATTGTAGGAAGTACGTAGGCACAAGACTGAAGACACTGTTTTTTCATTACTATCACCTCATTTCGAGCGATAAATTACATTTATCTAAGTACTGTCATAAGGTTTAATTGTATTGCTTTATCGTTATTACTGAAATCTTATTATTAAAAAAATAAGGGTCGTTCTATCCCCGAGCACTGTACATGAAATAAAATTAAAACTCAAATTCGGTAGTCACAATATGGCGGACAAGTCATAAATGACAACAGTTGTCACTTTATAATATTTGTTACCACACATAATAATAAATCGTGAAAGAAATTATTTGCAATGGTTTTTAGTAGAAAATTCTTAGATACTTGACAAATTTTGAAAAGGTAGAATATTGAGTACAGTATATTAAACTCAAAATCAATTAATAGTATTTATATTAAATATAACTCACTTAACTTTTAGTGTAATTAAATAAAAATTAGGGATGGCGATCTGAGATCGATTAATCGAAGAATCGATTTTTCGAGCAGAAAATATCGATTTTTTAAATCGATATGAAGTACTGTGTCGATTCACTGAATCGATATATCACCCTTGAAAATCGACATTCGATTTTTTCTGTTTTGGTATAAACCATACAATTATTTGCATTTAGTTGAATGTGCCTGAATTATAAGAGTGCTGCCGGTTAAAGAGTTAACTACTCATAAACTCGCGAGATGGCTGTATGTTTAGTATCCTTTACTCGCCTCTCTTTAATAAAAAAGTTACGTTTGTAGTCTTTGACTTTATGTATTTATAATCTGTGACGATTGATATTGCATTATTCATTTGTTATTGTCGTTTAATGAATACTGTTATTAGCGTAATATAAGTATTTTCATGATTGATTTTCATCAGATTTTCATGTAGTGTTTGTTGCGAAATAATAACTAATTGAGAGTAGGTAAGTAAATAAGTAAAGCGCTTCTTATTTTTTACTTTTTTGCAATCAATAAAAACATTCAGTATATAAATACTTTTTTTTTTTTTATAGTTGATCTTATAGTTTGATACGGTAATAAAAATAATTGTTATTTTTGAATTCCCTGATTTTATTGATAAGATATCGTTAATTGCAATATTAATCTTGTTTTTAGTAAAATTGATACAAATTTACATTGTAAACGCAAACTTGAAAAAAAGATCGATTTTTTAAGAATCGATTTTGTAGGCCTCGATTTTTTCGTGAATCGATTCATTAGACTACGATTCGAATCGATTTAAAAATCGATCTTTTTCGTAAAGAATCGCCATCCCTAATAAAAATATATTGATGGGACAAAATTGAGCAGGTGGGTCATTTATAATTAAATGGACCCCCGGTGTTGCAAGTGTAAAAATTTACGATAATTTAGTTTAACCAACTAATTTATTAATTTATAAGACATACTTTTAATTAGGTATCCAGATAATATTTTTTTCTCCTGTAGTCTACCGGAGTTTCATGGCATAAAACAAAAATAAAATACGAGATCTGTCAAGTGTCAACCGCTGCTGAGATTTCGCGATTGATTATCTTCTTGAAATTTATTGTAATGAAAATGTAGAAAATACCACTTCAATCTCAAGCGAGAAATATTGTTTTCAATAAATTACAATGTAAACGCTGGTTAAGTAAAAGGCTTTGTACCAAATCGTTGTCTGTCTGTCGTGTACCTGTACAATCAAATCAACAAATGTATCTGTTAACTACCACCATGATAATATGAGTGACACGATATGATAAGACAATTTTACAGAATGGTTAACAGAGAAGCTGATTTCAAGTCTAACTAGACCTTCATTAATTATTATGGATAATGCTAGTTATCATTCCGAACGTATAAACTGTTTCCAGGTTTGAGAGGACTGAGCTCTGGAGGCGAGGGGCTATTTTAAAAACATTTTCTTCATAGTTAATGTATATGACACCGTAAAATTGCAAATACCGAAAGGTTGTAATCTATCTCGCGGAACTGTCGAAAGATTCTGAGCTTACAATTTAACGTATTATTATAAGTTGATTGTAATCTATCGAAGTGAAAAATTATTAAGAGAAGAAGCTTTCTCACAAATTGGTGCAGAGGATTTTCGAAAATGTTGTGAACATGTAAAGAAAATTGAAAACTATTTCACCAAGCAAGATATAATGAAGAACAAGAAATGCAAGTGGAGTTCTTGGAATCATTTTCTGAATGAAGTTTTAGGTTATCTGTACGATTGAAATGATATATAATAAGTACATTTACGATTGGTTTATATTTCATGACATATTTTCCTAACTTAAGAACCCGATAGGTATATAACAACATTCTTTATACAAATAACTAATATACTTCATGTTCAACAATACGAAAGACAAAAATTTAACAGTATCAAGATCATTTAATGCAATTTCCCCAGTATTTCCCACAACAACTTTTTATTTCCCTATTTTCAATGAGATTCCGGTAGAACAATAATATTGCTTAGTTTTGTTTTTTTGTAACGTAATTTAGACCCGATGATTGATGATATTCTGTTAATAAATATATACAAAATAAAAAATATACTTTAATAATATTTTTTGAAACACAAATAGGGATTGTAGGGACACCTACATTCTACTGCTACAATCAATGCGATGACGTCATACCCTGAGACGTGTAAACAAAATTAATCCGTCTGCTAATGATTTATAGAACTAGGAATTTAGGTATAGACCATATCTACTGGAGCCTTCGGGCCGGCTAGTATATTGCTAGACAGGCAAATCCTTACCATTAGGTCGGTAAAAAAGGAAAATCGAAAAGGCTCCCCTCAGGGTTAATTTAACATAATAGAGCCATTAATACCTCCATTTCTTCTCTTTTAATATCTTTTTTATAAATAATTTCAAATCAGACAAAATCAATTAAAATAATAGAGCAAAAACAAATATCATCATTATAAATATACATAACGCTCTAATGTGAACTTTGAACAAATGAGTCTGCATCAGCAGCATGCATTGAATTGTATTTATAAAGATTCGAATCATAGCTAGCTTCACTACCACCTTGAGTCTGTAGTGCAGCTTCTCTTGCAGCTCGTTCAGCCTCAGCACGTTCTTCAGCAATTCTTATTTCTCGCTCTATGTCTAATTCCTCTTTTTCACAAGCACGTTTCTCACGTAGTTCAATATTTTTTCTATATGTAACAAGGCGAGCTGATAAATATTCAATAGGATCTGCTGGTTGATGCAGTATTACATCAGAAATACATTCCTGTAAAGCTTTGCCAACATTTAGTTTTAAATATTTAAAATCTTCAGTTACATTAGCATCGCTTGGACATAATTCAAACATATCTGCATGACTTCGGATACGCACAAGGTTTCCAAAACCATCATTTTCATATTCACTGACAGAGTCTTCATCGCGGTAAATGTGTTTTCCTTCACTGTTAATATAATAGCGACCACAGTTATCATAATAGTAAGTTATCCCATCGCGTTCTTCTTTCACTTTCAATAAAATACCTGTATTATCCATCATGTACTCACTAGCAGTTTGATAGGCTTTATAGACCCGCTGCCTGGTTTTAGGGTCCCTAAAATATCTTCCACATTCATCATAGAAGAAGACATGTTCACTATCATCACTTAATGGAACAAGTTCATTTTTTTCATTTGGTTGGTAAAGAGTATCATCATCTGGTAATTTATATATTTTTCTACTATGTTCATCAATGTAAAATGTTCCTAATTCATCGGTATATTCTTCTTTAATATCAGCTGCACTTAAAATAGAAATAAAAGATTTATGGCTGCGTTCACCAAAAACAGCTAAATCCCAAAGGTAGCATAACTCGGTAACCAAATGTTCACGATCTTCTGGCTGCAAATCATGATTGAAAATCCTAAACTCAAAAAAATCTTTACAGACACATAGCTCATCATCAGGTACAGACTCTAAGTGTACTTCGGTTAGCTGCTGCATACTTTTCAGTGTTGTTTTCAAACTATCAAGCATGCTCAACCTTTTCTCCAAATAATCTCTTTTCTTTTCCAAAGCCATTCTTGCGGCTGATGTAGGTTCAAGTTCTAACCGTGATATACGGTCTTCCAAAATATTTATCTTTTCAATCACCTTACATATTTCTAAGTCGTGGCTGGTTGTGGACCGAATCATAGCACCAAGTTCTCTACCTTTCTGTTTTAAATGTTCTAGCATCCGTTGAGCACTTTCTGAATTCGAACTATGCAAGTCATCAATAATTTGTTGCAAAGTTTTTGTTAAATCACCACTAAGATGAGGTACATGAATATTGATATATTTGCTAAGTTCAAATGCTAGACTATCGGTAATTTTATCAATCCAGTTTAATAATTCTTCCACAGCACTGGAAACCTTAACTTTGAACTCAGTATCAGAAGAGTAGTTTCTGAAACATTTTAGTTTATCTAGTAGAACTTTTGTGATTTCTGTATGCATTTCTTCCACAATTTCTATTTCAGCATTAAGATTAGCCTGTAGGTCATTTGATAAAGATGGTTTCCATTTATTCATATATTTGTGATAATAGTTAAGACGAAACCCGAGAGCATCTATTGTGTAACTTATCGCCTGAAAAACCTCTTCTCTAGGAAGATCATTTAATCGTTTGTAAAATTGATCTATGTCATTAATAGCATGAAGCCAATTTAAATGAAAATCAACAATTATATCAACAATCTGAGAATCTGATTCACCTTGCAAAGCAGACCGCAAAGAACATAAAGTATTAAATATTTTGTCAGAGTAATCATTCTTGGTGAAAAAAATTACTGGCGTTTCATAAAACTGCATCAATATTTTCGAAATATCAAAGAGAAAATTGTCACTAGCGTCTTTATCCATGAAAACTTTTATTTTTCGTTGTTCATTCATTTTTACAGGTCTACGTATTTAATTCACGAAATAATTACGCAGCATAAAACCAATAAAAAATTGTAACTCAAAATTGTTCATATAATTTATGGTAGATTCACACTGGTTGTCTATACTTTTACTTCTTTTTCTTTATAAAAAAAGTTCGTATATTGGCATCGTTAACAATTATTATAACAGTACACTGTTTTCAAATAATAATTTAGTTCTAGTTAAAAGAAGGTTCTTATATGCTGCTATAATTTCAAATTTCATTTCATTTTTGTTTAAATTTTGGTAGAAAATAAACAAAATTATTCGTGTGATTTATGTTTGATATGGCAACTCCGTACGCGTCTACGATTTGTTTCCGAAAAGGTCGTCGATGACTTTGCGAATATACAAAATTACAAAGAAAAAGTGTAGCTGTTGTTGTGTCATCATATAAATACGTTTTTAGTGATAAATATACACATAATGGCCGGAGCAATGTTATTCGAGAGGTCACGCGTATCCTCGTCGAACAGAGACGAAGACGTCCGCATGACCGACAAAATGGTTAGCACAGGTGAGGTACCCGAAGATGACGAAGAAAACATAAGGGCTAAAGAACAAGGAATTTTGAATCTTGGTGAAAAATACAAGAAAGAAGGAAAGGCTAAAGAGTTGGCGGAACTGATCAAAGCAACGAGGCCTTTTCTAAGCCTTATTAGTAAGGCCAAAGCTGCGAAACTGGTCCGCTCTTTAGTAGATTTTTTCTTGGATTTAGAAGCAGGTATTGGTATTGAAGTGCAGCTATGTAAAGAGTGTATAGAATGGGCAAAGGAGGAACGCAGAACCTTTCTACGACAGTCCTTGGAGGCGCGACTAATCGCGCTGTATTTTGATACTGGTATGTACACAGACGCTTTGGATTTAGCCACTGCATTGTTAAAAGAGCTTAAGAAGTTAGATGACAAGAATTTGCTTCTCGAAGTACTACTTTTTGAGAGTAAGACGTTCCATGCACTAAGTAACTTGCCTAAAGCTCGAGCTTCTTTGACATCAGCACGTACAACGGCCAATGCTATCTATTGCCCGCCAAAAATGCAGGCAGCATTAGATCTTCAATCAGGTATTCTACATGCTGCTGATGAGCGTGATTTCAAAACAGCATATTCTTATTTTTATGAGGCATTTGAAGGTTATGATGGAGCTGATAGCCCTAAGGCCCTTACAGCACTGAAATATATGTTGCTGTCAAAGATTATGCTGAATCAAGCTGATGAAGTTGGTACTGTAAGTAGTAGCAAAGCTGCTCTCAAATATGCAGGAAAGGAAATTGAAGCAATGCGTGCAGTTGCTACTGCTTCTTTCAAGAGATCACTTGCTGACTTCCAGGCTGCCTTAAAGACTTACAAACCAGAGTTAGAAGAAGATGCTGTTGTCCGTGCACACCTTGGGGCCCTTTATGATACCATGTTGGAACAAAATCTTTGTCGTATCGTGGAGCCTTACATGCGTGTCCAAGTTGATCATGTTGCACGTTGTATCCGCTTACCCATAGTACAAGTAGAGAAAAAATTGTCTCAAATGATCCTTGATAAAAAGCTTAATGGAATTTTAGACCAAGGGGAGGGTGTTCTGATTGTGTTTGATGAATTCCCCCTGGAGAAAACATATGAAACAGTCTTGGAAACCATTCATCACATGAGCAAAGTTGTGGACACACTATATCAAAAAGCAAAAAAGTTATCATAGACCCCTGTAAATTTGTAGAATTAAAGGTTTGTGTATCAGAACAAAACCTTAATTTCCATAAAAAAATTTTGAATGCTATTTTGTAATGTGCTACTTAAATTGGAAAATACCTAACAGACTGGATTAATATTGTACCTAACAGAGAACATAGCAATAAAAAGCCTCAAGAATATTTAAAAGTAATGTTATTGAAGTTTATTATTTACTAATCCATTAATTGATTACATTTTTTAACTTAAGCTAGTGAAAAATTATATATTCTGTTTTATTGAGAATAAACAGTGTTCTCCTAAATGTTGTTTAAATCAGTCCTCTTGTGTAAGGTATACCTATGATTATTTATTTTTGGGTCTTGCATGCATAAGCAACCGTTTCCATTGACCATTCATTAATAAAGTTTATCAACTAAAATAAATTTAGAAACTGGAATAAATTTAAAGTTGCTCTTTAATGTCAATTGAATGTTGTTTTTAGTCAAATAATTTATGTTAAATAGTCTTAATGATATTGAAACATGAATTTACCAGAGGCATTACGTTACAGTGATCACTGTACTACTGAAATTCAATATAAAACTTTTGCATTCTTATAAAATACTGTTTTATAAATGTGAGAAACAAGAAAGATATTTTGTGTATTAATTGTTGTGATAGAAAATGAAAATAATATCATGAAAAAAAAATTATATTGTTATAATATTAGGCCCTTACATAGTTACATATGAAATTGGCGTTTTGTATAGGAGGAACAATAGGTAGATTTATTTTAAATAGAATATATTTCATTAATGTAAATCAAAGTATGTACCATTGCTATCTATGCACTTGCCATCTTATAGGTAGTTGATTGATCCCTTAACTTATCAATAAAATCTTTGACTTTTGCAGTTTTGACTGCCCAATCAGAGTTAAATTTTTTACCTTGCAAGAAGTTATCCAAATTTTGAAAAAAAATGTAATCTGTGGGAGCAAGTATGCAAGTAAGTCCAGTTGGCCTAAAGGTCTAGATACCAGGCCATAAACTCCAAAAAAAAAAAAAGTAAGTCCAGGGAGTATTCTGGATGTCTTAGACATTCCAATTAAAGCTCCTCTAACTTGGTAGCAGTCTGTTGTGCAGTGTGGTCTAGTGTTGTCGTGAAGCAGCAGTGGCCTAGAGCGATTGACAGCCTTGGTTGTTTAGCAGCTAGCTTTTCCATCATGATTTGCAGTTGCTTTCACAATAGCCATCCATTCTTCGTTATAAACTTTGGTCTCCGGCCGTCCACAGGGCTTGTTCTGCAGGTTGAAATTTCCAGAACTAAACCATTTGAACCAAAAACGCACTGTGTTTTCCTTTAGCGACACACATTATTAATCCTTAGAGCCGTTTCTGCTGCACTGGTGCCACGGTGGAACTCGTACTCGTAAATATCGCGATATTTCATGTTTTCCATTTTATAAATAGATGACGAGAGTGACGCAAAAAAAAAACACGTGGCAACTTAGTAAAATTTAATCCTGGTATTTACAATATTTTTGTTTGATTAAAGAAATATCTTACTTTAATATCACATATTCGTAATACCTATATACTTTCAAAACACAACATCAATTATAATAATTAGTTTAAATATCGCAAACAGTGAACATCTTAAAAGTAAACCTTATAAAATAGGCTTCATAATTTTTCGTTATATTACAAAGGAATACATTGGTTGATTTTTTTTCAATGGCCTTATACATCCTTCTTGTTCATGCAAATGAATAATGCATGAAAAATCATGCTAAAGCATTTATGCTTAAAAATTTAATTGCTTCGTAAATAACGTAGGATTTTTTGATAGAAGCCGAATGTATTTGAAGCATTTAATAAAATTAAGATTTTGTTCTTCTAATTAAGATTTTTATACCAGCATTCGTCAAAAAATTCTTTTTCTTTAATTTTTAGGACTGACTTGTGTGCAGTTGTTCGAAATAAAATAATTATACCAAACAGGTTGACACTCGACATCCTTTTAAGGTTTCAAACGTACAAAGTTCTCAAATATGGTAGGTATGGCCTTTATAACTGAATATCAAATCAAAGTCCTTATAAAAGGTTTCTCAGTTAATAGGTATAGTTTCAAACACTTAGTTGTTGAATCTTGCACAGTGAAAATGTTGTATATGTTAACGTAAAATTGTAAACACCGTTAGATTGTAATATATCTCGCGAGATTATAAACTGTCGAAAGATTGTGAACCTCAGCGTACTGCTTACAATTTAACGTATTATTATTCGGTAGATTGTACTACACTAACTTAGTTATCATTCAAACTTTGGTCAATTACAGATTAATTTTACTTCCCAACAATTTCATATAAATACCGAATAATAATACGTTAATTTGTAAGCAGTTCGTTGAGGTTCACAATCTTTCGACAGTTTACAATCTCGCGAGATAGATTACAATCTAACGGTTTTTACAATTTTACGGTGACATATATATTATTACATACGTAGCAAATGAAAACTAGAGCTATTAATCCTTTACGTCTGCCAGCTATTTAGTATTCCAAACTTAGTAAAAACATGAAGGTAATTAAGAAAGGCGACGTCAATCACGCTTTGGTAAAAAGATAATACATGGTACTTGAGATTACCATACTAAGAAAAAAAATTGCTTTATACACATTTAAAACACTTTCACTAAAGTCACACCAACACTGGTCTCCGTGGTATTTTTAAGGGCTATAAGGGTGTTTGTGCACCCACAACTGCAACTGCAACGCGAACCGGCTCTGCTGTTGCTCGGCGTCGCACGGTGTTCGATTCAAAGGCTGGTAACCCACCAGCGATTTCTGCGAGTTTGTTCGCGTCCAAACATAGGCCATTTCGCTCTTGGTTGTTTGGACTCGGATTCAAATCGTCTGTTTGCACTTGCCTGTCTGTAGATGTTGATCGTTCTGAAGTATTCCAAAAATTAAATTTAAAAAATATTAATTGTATTACGAGCTTGATTAGGAAATAATGCACACCCTAATGTAAATAAAATATGTATACAAAAAATATTGTTAAACACATTTGGCTTAAGCGACATCTGTTGGATGTTTTGTGCACTTCTTGTCGTTGTCGTTAGTAAGTTAGAAGGAATTTAAATAGGGATTGTCTTATTTGCTCTAGGGATTCAATGTCATCGTTGAATCAATGATTGTCGATGAGATTAACTATTTTTGAAAATGAGGTACATTTTGAAATTTTTTAACCTATAAATATTGTATTTTGTCTTTACCCGCATCAATAGTAGAGAAGTCAGTGGAGGGTGTAGTCGCAGGTCGTGGCAGAGGCGCAGCACCTACCAAAGCAGCACACACGGCTCCTGGAGCGGCACCTCGACCGTGACTGCCGCGCCATTTTGATGTCATCATGTTCGCTCGCACGTTGCGCTCCGGGTGTATTAGGATTATGTACATCTAAAATTCATCAAACTACTTTGTCAATGTGTTCATAAACGAAAATGTATTTGACCTATGTTATTTTTCTTTAAAAATCGTTTAAAAAATATTATTATTACGCTGTCGTCAAGATGAAGCGGTGTACCATATTTGAATCATATTGAAACATAGGTATCATATTTGATATCATATTTTATTTTATATCCTATTTGAAACACAGCCATCTTTACACTATTAGATTTTGAATATTGCAGTCCAAATCACTTTAGGATTATGTTTCGAATTAGGTTTCTTTATTTTAAACATGCTTAGCGACTGTTTATACATTTACTTTTTAGAGTGACATTTGTCAACGTCTTATGATAAACCATTCTCACCTTAGGCGCAAACAAGCATGCTAGGGTAACGCTGGCGCTTAGTGATATGGTTACGGCCATACTGGTGACTCGTAGAGGCACGTGACTTGCTGTACCAAAGTACAGAGGTACAAAGGCTAGCCAAATCACACAGGTAGTATACATAGTAAATCCTGAAAGACATTTATTAACGATCATCCTATATAAAACTAATAGTATTACAGAAGTAGACTATTACGCGCATGCGATGAATTTTAGACATCAATCAAGTCTAGGAACGAACGATCCAGCTATTTGGATCGTTTTAAAATAGTGCTTGTAAAGAACACTCATGGGCGACGGTATTTGGTGAGTGTAGTAGCGGTCTACCGTCTATTGTCTTAGACTACTACTGGGAAATTAGTGTAAGTTAAATAAAAACAAAATACCATGTACCATAGATATCGAAATGTAATACCAAATGTTTTTTTAAATGACTTACCAATATATTTACTTTCATTGAAGGCTTCGGGTATCTTCCTGGTTAGAACAGCGTACACAGTACATACAACTATCAATACCACAGGGTAGAAAAACGCTATTGTGTATGACGCATCCACGTAAGAGTCACAGACAAGCATATTGTCTTCCCTGGTGGGGTAGTGGTGGATTGCCCTGGCTGGTGAAGCTAGTTGCCATACGACAACTATTACGACCTAGAATAAGGACACAAAATTATTTTTAAAACCTATTGCTAATGCTGGGTAGAATTCAGTTTCATCTTTAATTATTATTTTCTTTGAGTGACGCAAAATGCAAATTTATTTGATTATTTTCACGTTTTGAGTGCTTTTTATCAGTGGTGGTCAGAGGTCGAGCGACTCTAAAGTTTATCTAACCCATGCAAAGGGTTTAAGTAATATAATATGTATTCATTCTCAGCAGAATAAGTAATAAAATATCGGATAAGTTATCGAATAAAAATAAATTAATAAATTAATTTTACATGCTGTTTGCATTCGTTGACAAAATTACGCATATAAAAGAAACCTACCACTTTGTTCTTGCGCCGGATAACAAAACAAAAAATGTTGTATATCAGAATGTGAAAGTGAAAGAGAGAAGAGGCCTAATGTGTAAAACTGCAATTCTTTTTTCCTCAATGGCAAGCAATAAAACATTTCTTTATTTACAAAAAACGTTGTATTAATGTTATTAACTTATTACCTTAATGAAATCCTAAATTAAGTTTAACTAAAGTTGACATGATATTAATAAACTGTTAGGCGGAACGAAGTTCGCCGGGTCAGCTAGTTATAACTAAATCCACATGTCCCATACAAACATACCTGAATCGATACTAAGATAGAACATATCAAGAGCTGCGACTTGGGTGAGATAAGGCAAGGCCTGCGTGCTGAATGTTTGCTTGCTGCAAATATACGGGCAATCCTATTGGTTTTAGTGAGTAGAGCTGCATACACCACGGTGAAACAGAACCCTGTACTAAACCTGTAAGCATATATTTTAGATTAAAAGAAATGCTCTGTATGTATGAAGGCTCTGTATACGCATATGTTGGAGTATATAAGAGTATAATATAGCTTATGTTTTTCAACCCCTAAGTGCTTTATAATTTTCGAACTTTTACATTTATGTAATATTTATTTACCTTTGCAAAGAACACAAGAAGTCAGTTGGGCGTAGAACTAACGCGAATGTAACCAAGTAGCACATAAGAATTCCGGTGAGTAGCACAAATGACAGCTCTCTACCACTCGCACGAACCACTGGGGTACTACTTCGGAGAACCCACAATATTACTATTAAACTGAAATTAAAATATATATATATTTATTTTTGGATCTTCAATTGTTTTTGTTCAATCTTAGATTCCATTTAAGTTTTGGTGTTTGTGTTTATTATTACATTTAAATACACCTTTGATATACTTTGTTAGAAAAACAGTGATATAAGGTACTCTAATTGCCCATTGTGAAACTAGATGGCGCAATAATAAATGTTTTTCTTACATGGTCAATAAAATTCCGAAAGCAGAGAATGCCATAGCTCCGATAGCTGCAGGTGATGAAGCCTGTAGATACAGTTCTGGTATTTGGGCGCAGCGGGTTCTCATAAGATCCGGTAGTGTTCCACGGGGACACTCCACACATGCTGTCTCCGAATATGGCGATCTGATCTATAGTATTAGTACTACATTTAATTATAATCAATAAATGCCTTTTTACATTTTCCTCACTTTTATTGTGTTAACTTGTTATTTAATCTCTAAAATTTTGTATTTTACTTTAATCGAATTTTTTTTTCTTATAATTTTTTTGTAAAGTAGTAGCCAATTCAATATTGTATACCTTTTGCATAAGATAATCATGTAAGATTATTTCTAGAATTTAAGTTTTTGATAAAATTCCTTCTCGGTAATAGACATATCTAAACCTACGAAATTCCAGAATATTTCATATGTGGACCTCGTACACATTACCAACACGCTATTTTTTATTGCAGACTTCTATTGATTCACAGTATACGAAGTACCTCATATTGCGTGCAGTTGAAGCAATGCCAGCAGCAGCTTTCTCCCTCCACGTACTGCTTGGCCTGGCCCAGCTCACATTCCGCACTGCATACTGACTCGGGTGGTTTTCGTTCATCCCATTTAAATTGGATCTCTGGAAATAGTTCAGCCGCTTTTAGAGTTAAATTCTATGTAACTTTTTGCTTTAATTTCCCAAGACAAAAGATTTCCTTTACTTTGTAATAATTGCACAACAGAACCACTATTAGAAATAGATATTGTTTTTAAATTAGTTTGGTTTCTCGTGAAAGATAATGGCATTTTTATTACTTTAATGTGTATTTGAAGTACATTTTTCTCTTTTTTTGTTGTATTTATGTAAAATTTTATGACAGATGTGCCCAGTATGAACTATAGTTTTGTTAAAGAATACTATAAACATCCTTTTGTATAGACTTATAATAATTATTATTAAAAAAATGGTAAAACAAAAATTACCGTCCATAATCAATTCCAATTCTCCATCGAGATAATTGCCAACTTTGAGCCATCGATACACTCTAGGAGAGACTTGCTTGAAGTGCAAGATGTTATACCGAGCCGGTCCATCACCATATTGATCAAAGTGGAACTCATCGCCGCTTAGACCTATTTTATGTAAAAAGATATGTCTAAACAAAGTAGCTTCTAAAAGTATTTACCAGTAGAAGCTAATGCAGGATTCAATTACGTTTAAATTTTACGATTATGTTTTGTCAAATTGATAGTAGAAGAGTGTTCCGATTCGCTCGCTTTACAGTAGGTACCCGTAAGCACATGCTTACTTATTTATTTATTAACACTTCGTTGCATTACAATTTAAAAATTGAACATAATTAAATGAAAAGGATGGCAACTGGCGGCCTTATCGCTTTCGAGCGATCTCTTCCAGGCAACCACTGTGAGAGAGAAAAAAAAAATTAGATAAGGTAGGCGCGAAGTGCAAAAATACATATAACATATATGTAGTCATAAAGAAAAAAAAATAAACAGGAACAAAAAACCAACTGAACTAATAAAGGATACATGAAAAGTAAAAAGTGCACATGAATCATGATATTTTAAGAAGTTTATTATGTTAGTTATTAAACTTTACTAAAAATGTCATAGATTTGCACTTCTACTCGATGCACTATTAATTTTCTTTTATTATTTAAAATGTCTATTGTATATTCTTTGTATGGTAAAACGTAATGCTACGTAGATAATAATTTACCTAAAATTTATAATGGTCATATGTTTATCTTAGATATTTTTTACAAATTTAAATAAATTTCTGCTACAATGGGCCACTCGGTTAATATAAATTATTTATCGTTCGATTTAAAAACATATTTATTCATTGTAATCCATGGTGGCGAAAATAATTTGGATAAAGAAGAAGGCATTTTGGGTTTCTGTGAGGGTTTCTAATGGGTAGGGCACAGTGCCCAAGTCTTACATAACACTCTACTAGTGCAGAGGTATTATCACCACATTGACTTCGATTACCTGTAAATTGCACTTGTCGCAAATATCGTAGTAGTGTAGGTCCGTTGACAGGCCGCATCGCTTCACATAGCCCTGGACGGCCTCCACAAAGGTCTTTATGCATATCCCTGAAAAAATCATGTATCTTTAGGGAAATTTATAAAAACCCGCTAATTAGAATTGAATTAAACGTAGGACGTAGGAAGCACTCGTGTCTGAGAGACTGATCTCTTTTCACATCCTACGCACCCTTTTATAGCATTATAACGACGGATTTAATTTTTTGATTAAAATGGAAATAATTTTTAACAATATAAATATACACTTGTTCCATTTAAATAGCGGTTGAATTTAAATTAGTTTTTACCTAATAGCAAACACAAATGCCCATACTGCATCAGCAACGAACTGCAATTGGGCCTCAAATTCGGTATTTTCCGTTGACAGTTTCTCCCGTCCAGTACAAGCTTTATAGTTTGTATTGTATGGTGTTCTTGGTGCTCCAGGGTAGCGGCAACGAAACTGTTCCTCCCAGAACTCTGCCAATAAAATTGTAAATCAGCATCACAAATATATACAAAGTGCAATTCAATTCCTATAAACTGAATTTGCAATCGGTGATCAATCAGTTGGAATTTCATTAATAATAATTAAATAAAGCACTCCCTTTAAAATAATCATAGCAATTACACAGCTAATGTAATAATTAAATGGAAGCGCTGCGGTTTACCGAATGTTTGCTTACATTGTTACAATAATTGGTAATTCAGTTTCAAAAATAGATAGCTTATATAGTAATGTTTCTATGATTTAAATAGGCGTTTTTGTATATGGAGAAATAGTTGGGCGAAATGAATTCGAACCGAAACGTGTTCAAGTCTACATACAAACTCGACTAACCCAACTAATATCTATTTAGGTTTCGTGAATCAATGTGAAAAAAATAAAAAATAAGTATGAGAATAATGGGTCTTTTGTACTAAATAGGTATCGACAAAATTAATCTAGGTAATCAGTTTGATATCGATATTGCTTATTGTTCAATTGGCATGTATTAAAAATATTTTACCGACAAACCACGGATTCCTTGCGTTGTTCTCCGGCGTAAGGCTGAGAAAGTACTCCTTAAATCCTATCACAGGGTTGGCCTGGGGTTGGACACTAATGGTTCCCTCCACAACAGGTTCGTTGCCAGCGGCAACTAGTGCCCTGGCACTCCATCCATCGGATCCGACCCAGCCGAAGATGTTTTCTGCTTTCTTACGCTGAACTGCTGCCATTACCCCAGCTACTTCTTGGTCAGATCCAAATACTATTACGCCTGAAGTAATATATTTTAGTTATTAATTAGAAGCGGAAACCAAATAAAATCATCGCACACTTAAAGCCAAAATTACCCCCTTTAGTTTTTCCCACACACATAAATTGTAATATAACAATCTTGTTTTCGATAATGTCCAAAAGGTTGAATACACTTATATTGAAGTCAATTAGATTTAACGCTTAAATAAGCCAAGTAAGTGTTTTTAGCGTCGCAACCCCACTATCCCTAATTTTATGTTAGTTATCACAATTAAATGTTTTTCACAATTAAAGCCAGACCAGATCTTGAAACTTGTGTCAAGCCTTGAGACCCCTTGACCAGCTTCAAACAAAGAGTTTCATTTATTTGAACATCTCTCCAAAAACCGTCACCGAACTTAACTCCGGCATTTCTTAAAGTCTCAATATTAAATTTATATATTTATATTATTTTTTAAATTAAAATCTACATTTTGAGTATTTGACAGCTTTGTGCAGACCTTTTGAAAATGCAATGCAATTATCTAAGTCCGAGTCCTTTTTACTCCTATTTGTCTAGAGAAGGTTTATAAAATTATTATAGCATTTTTACATTTGCCACTTCGATTAGGATTCCTAGATGGAGAAGTCGTGCTTGGATAAACATAATACTCTACACTAGTATTACTTCAACGGAGGATTCGTTAGGATTTTAGAAGTCACATAATAAAATACAGACTTCACCTCTAGCACGTGGTCTTGATAAAAGTCGTTCTACAATATCATCGTATCCCTTTTCATCAGCTGCACCAGAATCTTTAGCTAATCTTTCTTTTACCGCAATGCAGATGTCATTTCTAGCAAGCAAAGTCTCCAATTCTTCAAATGCCTGAAAATGTAACTTTCTTAAAACAGCAATCTAAGTTTAGAAACTTTGCAATGACAACGTTAGTTTTGGTATTCTTCAACAGTATTGTAAGTTTTGTGAAAAGTATCTTGCTTAAGAATTTCGAGATGTCAGAATCATACCCTATTTTTTGTTATATTTTTCTGTTCATTGAATTATGCTTTTTTTTAATATTTTGTGTTTTCTGTGAAATTGTGCTTGTGTTTACAGCTTAGTCATGTTAAGGGTGTTATTATATTGTACTTTGGCGAGAAACCCAAAAATCAAATTCTTGATCACCTTTCTCATTAATTTTAAAATATTAAAAGGAATACAATACAATAATTTATTTTTCACAAGTAATTATATTACGAAGCGCAAAAAATATCAATTATAAACCTTTCCCCTATAATTCAACTCGAAAAGTATGATTTATAACCTGTGAATTGAACTCTATAGTTCAGTATCTTTATTTCAGGATAATTAGTATTTTATTTATGATTTAGAATGTTATTACCTTAATACCGTAGTTGGACTCTTCATAAATTATAGATACGTATCTCCAGCCAAGAATTTTCACGATTTCCACCATCGCCTTGACTTGATGAAGATCTGATGGTATTGTTCGTGTGAAGTACTCAAATCGGGCTTTGTTGGAAAGCTCCGGTGACGTCGAGAAAAAAGAAACCTGAATAGAAAAAATAAATTTAAAATTGTTTTCGACTAATAATAGCAACGTTGTCTGTTTTGCTTTGAAGAAATCTCAGAACTTCTTGCGCCGTTTGAGAAGGCTATCTTAAAAAGCGGATTGTTAATTAAATTTTTTTTTGTTACAAGCTTTCATTCGTTGTTGCAAGCATGAAGTAAGGTTAGTTAGCGAGATTACTGACCTTCTACACATTGTTTTTATTGTACTAAAATAGTAAAAATTAAATTAAGTTCTTAATTAAGTAACGTAAGATTTTTCAAATGAAGAAGATTTTAAAACTACCTACAAAGTTCTAATGGCAAAATGTCAAGTTAATAAAGACGCTTAAATGAAACTTGCAGTAAAAATTGGTTCTTACTTTAATTAACATTTTATAGAGTTTTCCGAGCTTTTCTTCGCGTTCCTTTGTCGAATAACTTTTAAATTTAACTTGACGTAACGTCTTTTTCACTTTGTTTTCTGCTTACAAAAATGATTAAGGTTTTAAACGTTAAACTTGTCACCTTCAGAATGACGTAAATACCCTTTAGTAAGTAACATAACATTGTCTACAATATACTGTGTATGCTTTTAATTGCAGGCAATTGCTAGTATTACGATACCTTCGTCTCTCACAATAAGAAAAGACAAGGATTTCAAACTTTCACAAAATCTTGTGTTGAGCGTAATGCTAGAGTTTAATAAGAAAACATGGCTGGACCAATCCTGAGATTTAGTATTGGATTTGTCAGCCTTGTGCGTTCACGGGCTTAAGGTTTGTTGAAGACCTTGTTGTTCGATCAGCGACAAAGCTGGAAATCCAGTTGCATAATATTTAGGGGTGCCCATAGGCTGGGAAGTTGCAGCCTAGATGTAGGTCTTTCTCTTTCGCGATATGGGCCAGCGAGTCATCCCCCTGTGTAGCGATGGAATGGAGAGCTAACAGAAATTATTTTGGACAGCTTTGGCAAGAAACCGGAAATCTCGAGTCTCCAAAGAGAGGCGGGCCTATTTGTCGCCAAATTCGGCAATGTACTCTGATTTTGCTCTAGCGATTTCCTGTTTGAAGGGCCTGGTGGCTGAGTGATAAGCTTTTTTTACGTTCGTCGATAGTCACATCACAGGATGTCGCCGCGTCTGCCCAGGCTAAAGCATTCTCGACGACGCAAGGCCGCCTTGCAAAAACGGCATTTGACAAAAGCAAATCGGTCCCCAAGGGTAGGACGCAAAAAAAACCGCGAAGCAAGGCAAAACTAAAGGGCATCTTTAGTATCCTCTCCATACATACTAGTTATTACTTATCGTCTATAAAGGAACTTAATGTCGTACCTGTGGTATCTTAAATAATCGCAGTAGATTAGCAACTTGGACTGACGTCACACTGGAAGCTGCTCCAACCACACCTGATATCACTTTCCTGACAGCTGATGCATTGCAGGCATATTCTTCGTCGTCAATATTGCTGATCGATCCTGATGATAAACCGTTAATAGTAACTAGCGACCTCTTACTAGTTGGTATAGCACAACATACTAAGATTAAGTTATTTTAAATAATATGTGAAATACCACAAGACCACTATATGAAATAGTAACAAATCAGATTTACGACAGAGTAGGGTTGACCTAGTGGCTTTAGCGCGTGACTCTCACCTACGAGGCCGTAAGTTCGAATCCCGGCTGTGAACTAATAAAGATTCTGTCAATGCGCGTGTGTAACTCGCTCGTTTGGCAAAGGAAATCCTCTTAAGGAAACCAGCATCCCTTAGACCCAAAAAGTCGACGGCGCGATACAGAAGGAAGAAAAAACAAATGATCATCAAACAGTTACAGAAATTTGAGACCCAGACTTTAAAAGTTTCAAATTTTGTCAAAAATTAAAAAAGAAGATGAAGATAGGGGAAGGAGATAAGTGTAGAAAGCAGTTTCTGTATGGCAAGTGATAACAAGAAGCATTCACTTTATACATCCTACAAACAAAATGCTATGGAGTGATAAAAAACACAGTACAAAAAAAATACACTACGAACATGAAATACAATATAAAAAACAATAACAAGTACTTTGATATTGATTATACTATGTTATAATGTTTAGTCAATGTAAAAAATCTACTCAAAGCCAATTTATTCATCAATTTCTGAGTTAACAAAATGTGTAACGCAAATAAAAACTGTTCCTTTGTAGTTTTAAAAATACAGTTTTACCGCTGGAGTTGAGGTTGAGGTTGAGGTTAATTTTCTCCCAACTAAATGTAGAGTTTTGTTATTTTTTGCGATTTTTTCCTCCTGGGTGCTATTTTTAATAATAAATGAAACAACGTTGAGGCATATTATGCTTTCGGTATTTTTACGGTGAATTTTAGTAATCGTTTATTACTTAAGTTCCGTTTTCGTAAATTATTAGTATAGGCATGAATTGCGTATTGGTGGTGTATTATACATATTTTTAGCTAAGTTTGTGATGTAGTAGGAAAATTCATCCAAAGCTTTGAAAATATCAAAAATAAAATACATACTTATGTATTTTTTATTATATAAATTAGAGTTTTTTACCTTTAATAAAGTCTAGCGCCATTTCCAGCCCCCTGGTATCACTATCACAGTCATCCAGTACTAGAGCTCCAAGCCTGACACCAGGTGGTGGTAGCCCAGCTCGCACAGCTTCATCCAGCGCAAAAAGCATAGTTTCCAATGCCTGCACACCTCCCTGAGCCATTAGAGGACCACAACGCGCCGCGCTGGTCATACCTTCGGAGCCTGTTGCTCGACCGTGTACCTTTACACAAATAAATAGGCTTTATATGGTTCTGGAAAAATAAAATCTACCTATCATTAATTATATAAAAAGTTTTGGGAGGGGCCTCATAGCCTAGCGGTCTTATTAAGTGGCAGCTAGGTGAGGGGTACCGGGTTCGATTCCCGGTTCGAGAGCAAGTTTTAATTTAATTTATAATTTGTTCTCGGCCTTTGGGAGGGTTGTTCGGTGCCGGGCGAGTGCCTAAAACCGTACATGGAGGACATGGTCGAATTTCTAAGGCAAAAAGCACGAATTATAAAAATCTTATACTTGACGCTGGCTAATGCACAAACCGTGCCAGAGCCATTTAAAAAAAAAAAGTTTTGGGAATTAACCAAATTTTGTTGATTTTTGATTGCACTGAAACTTTCTTGGTAAGCCTCTTATAGTCATGCTCTTATAGAAACTATTTCTAATAGCTAGCTCCCCTAGCTCCTTTGCCTAGTTAGCAAATGAAATATTAAACCAATTAGTACTGACTATATTGAACTAGCTTAAAATTATATGAAAGCTCAAACTACACAATGGAGTGGGTGGAGACTTTAAATAATTAGACTATTTACTTGTTGAAACGTCAGTTAAGAAACTAATAAACTTCTGTGTTATGATTATAAAAATTGCAAGTTAAAATATACCTATATCATCTAATATTAAATTAATAAATTTGTCACAAAATCTCTAAATCGGATTTCAACTTAATGTTGTACAGAACGTGGGAAAAGTTTAACTTTGTCGGTGACACATTTAATTACACACATACGCTGTTATTAGATTGCGAAAAGCGAAGGCAATTAATGTGTTACGTTATTACAAAACAAAATAAATACAAAATTTGTATATATAGGAGATAAATGATAAAAAGTTTCCATAGTCATACAAATCAGGGTTCTTATCTTGGTTGAGTTTTTGAAGTAATACTTCTTTAGGCGCATTATGAAAAATTGATGAGAGTGAAATTTTACGATGCGCGCGCACAGTTACACAAAATTAACAGAATGAAGTTGCCCACGGAAGACGGCATTGGACATATTTTAAAAACAACATTCGAATAATAATATAATTTATGTTACACTTAATGTAAGAAAATAATAATAAATATTTATTTATTTAATTTTTCAAATGTAAACTGAACTTTATTGACTATAATGACGCCTTTTCCAGTCTTTGATTATTTAATTGTAATTAATTATTTGCATGCAATTAAAAACTATTTTTAATAATGCCAAAGAAGTATAACTTCTTACGCGCGTACATAAGTACACGCACCCTTTTTTGTAATTATGCGCAATATAAACAGCATCACTGTCTTGGCGAGTCTGATGTTTCTAATGCTCATATTATTTGGTTTACTTATCATGAAATCACTGACAGCCAGTCGAACTAATAAGCAAAAATCAGATATGAGTGGTTTTATTTTCTATGTCTGTCTTAATATTTGTATTAATAAGTTTAATATTATCGCAAATATCTCTTTCAAAGCATATTTAGCAGAGAGCGACATAGATTTTTTTTTAAATATTCTAATGTATGTGTGAAATCGTCACAACAGCCTTGCGATTCTGTAACTCATTGGCATGGCATTCTGATAAACCTTATCAGAATGCCAAATCATAAAATAACTGCTTCACGACTGATTTGAGAGCGACCGCCGATGCGAAAACCGCTGTGTGAGTTCGAGAAGTGAGTTACAGAATCGCAAGGCAGGTCTTATTTTAAAATATGGATTATTTATATTACTTTACCCGAAAAAAACAACATAAACATAGTAAAAGCCAGCGTAACCAGCGTCAGCGTAAAATATTTGTATAAACAAAGTAATTTACGATGTATAAATTATATACAAATTTTATACACAAATACTCGATTAAGTCTATCATTTGTCATTAATTTTAGAATATTAGAATTGTAATTAATTCTGGAGCCCTAGTCTGATTACCGCACTGTGAAATTGGTCAAAGAGCCGCTAATACAATGACAGGAACTGTCAATGGCCGAACAAAGATAAATGGGGATCCTCTGTCGAGTTTCATTCAGGGCTTGCATTGAATGGCTCTATTAATAGTTACCACCCATTATTAGATTGAAAATTACAGCCGAATTCATAGACGTGCTTTATATTATCTCTAATAGTAGATTATTATTATTAATAATAGCATACGCGGTTGTTAGCAGTGTGAATTATTAATAATTAACGGCTAACAGCCGTGTATGTTAATCCAATTAGTTAACACTGATATAAGTTTAAGAAAGATTTGCTTATATAAATTTATTTTTTACATTACGCAAAATGAATGGTGTTTTATAATTGAAAACTTGGGCCGCGAGATACTGTGATCCTTTTTACTCGTATATTAAAAAGGATATGTTCGGGTTACTAGAAAATATCATATTAAACATACAATTAGTATAACATCGCTCGAAGCATAGTACTCGAGCGTCCATTGTTAAAATACTATGAAAGGGTAATGGTAATTAATAATGTTAGTGGTAATTTAGTAATTAAATACCAAATAATATTATCTTTCAATGTACCACAACGTTCTATTATAGCTTTTAATATAGTCCTGGTCTGTACTAGCTCAATGTAATTTAATATCATAATTTAAAATATGTGGAATATTTATATTTATTTTATGTTTGCTTACGCCTCATACACAACATCATATTCTCAATAATAATAAAAGGCAGAATATATTTTATTCTGTCTTCATCTTTCTTATAAGCATATCACGATTCATTTAAGTTATTAAATCGAAATGAAACAGTGGCGCTAAAACCTTTTTCCGTCTGGGCTTCAAATTTCTGTATGTTTCGTGATCATTTGTTTTATCTATTAGCCAAGTAGTTGATCAGCCAGCCCTGCGATTCTGTAACTCACTTTTCGAACTAACACAGCGGTTTTCGCATCGGCGGTCGCTCTCAAATCAGTCGTGAAGCAGTCATTTTATGATTTGGCATTCTGATAAACAATAAACTACAAGCTCCCATCTTTTCGAGTTCGAAAAGTGAGTTACAGAATCGCAAGGCTGTACCTGACACACGCCATCGACTTATAGGGTCTAAGGCATGCCGGTTTTCTCACGATGTTTTCCTTCACCGTACGAGTGTTAAATACGCACATAGACAGAATGTTCATTGGTGCACTGCCGGGATAACCCTAAGGCACGATGAAGCCACTAGGCCAACACTCCTTACTATATAACTATAAATATAGTTTTTAGGTATTCTATTATATTATTATAGTAAACCTTATAATATGCTCAATACAATTCATTTTCTATTTTATAAAACTTAAGAAACGCCTGTGAAATGAGTGAGGTCAACTTATGTTGCCAGGTCACTGGTTTCTGAAGGGTTGTGAGCGTGCCTGTGTGTAATTATATACGTACATCGTAATTTAAATATCAAGATAATTAATTTAATAAAGTGTGTGTGTGTGTGTAAATCTTAAACTTTATAAGGGATAAATAGGCCTAGGGGACACCCAAAAAGGACAATCATCACAGGCCTTTAAGGGAGGAGTATGCTCTGACTTTAAACAGTTGGAAGGCACCCACCGGGAGTCGATTCCACAGTTCGCTATTTCGCAAAAGAAATACATCTACATTGGTACTAGGTAGGGATTGTCTCATGGTATATCTTCTATTAGACAATAACTAAAAATTGTATTTAATTCATCTAAATCATAAATCTTTGCATTAAGTCATCATTATGCCGCAGTTGATGACTCAATTCTAAATTTCAGCTTGACTAAGTTCTTGTTTGACATGGTAACGAAGCTTGCATGCAATTTTCTTTTATAGACCATAAAAGATCTAAAAAACAACGCCCTATAAAAACAGAATAAAAAGATATCGGTCCCGGAAGATAAAATCTGAATGTAAATTAACCTAACATTTTTGACGGAAAATGTGTCGTATTATCATATCTTCAATAATGTTATGGTTACGCTTATCATAACCATGCCCTTGCTGGAGGGCATCCAGCCTGTTTGTTTTTTGTATTGAGTTTTCAACGTTAGTTTCCAGTTTCGCAGAAACTTGCTCGTGATCATTTTTTTTAAAAGAATGTCATCCTTCTAACCCTTATTGAACACTTTATATCTTGAATAATTAAAACCTTAGCAGGGTTAATTTTTCTTTTTTATATAACTGCAAACGAACCTGCGGGAGGCGCAAAAAGGGCAGTCATCGCCGCCCATAAACACCCATTTTTAGTGGGTGCGTTGCCGGCCTTTGAGGAGTATACTCGAATTTTGAACATTTGGAGGTCCTATCTCTCAGGGAAGATCCCCACCGGGAGTCGATTTCACAGTTCGCTAGTTCACAAAAGAAAATGCTTTGTGAAACGGCCATCAAGGTTAGAAAAACCAAAATAGTTAAGCATCTAACCACAGAGCTGAACTCGGTCAGCGCTAAAACATGGGATTCGTCGAAACACCTTGTAAAAAAAATTTGATTTGAAAATATATGTTTTTTTTTTATTACACAATATTAACAAAAGCCTTTATAGTCCGCTTCTTTCAACCTATAGTTGAAGCAGTTTTACTCTTAAACTATGAGACCGATGTACATAAAATATATATTATATTTTATTTTATGTCTATGTTTTATTTTTTAATGTTCATTTGTGTACTCTTGCAGATAATTGGCGTCATACATACTATATTAGGATAATTTTGTGTATATAGTTACGCCTTCGAAAAGCTAGTACTCGCGCGATGTGATAATAGCGTAAAGGATTATACATTTTCTTCTGTTGGAGTAAAGACGTTATTTAGCGAGAAAAAAATTACCATGAAATGATTGATATATATATAATGTCAAATAAATAACATCGCGAACTAACAATAACAAGTTCTCTCCAATTACGCATTTATTTATTTTATAAAAATATAGCGATAAAAGAAAACGTGGTATACGATGTGACATTAAATATTAATGTTTATTGCCTTTGATATCATCTTTACGATATTGCGTACAAGATCATATGAACGTTTCAGGTGAATAGGCTTTCACGGATGTTTCTTGGATGGAGGTGAATATTCCATGTAAATCATTATTAAAATTGCTATTAGTACATCATCGCTCATGGTTATCATCATCTTATAGTTATAACAATATGAAAGGAATACTAAAAGCCAGAGTTGGGATTAGATAATATATTTCTTAACTATCACTAGGGCCAACAGGAAACCAGCGTTACTTAGAGACAATGTTAGGCACAGAAAGCTGAACATCGATCACCATCTTCATCATTGTTCGACTCATGCATATACTGCAAAAAGTAACCTTATGATGTCATCTGAATGCGCAACTGTCTATAGCACAGCTACAAACTGGCTTCCCTCAAGAAAGAAGCTGACTTATATAAAAGAATATGATCAAAGAACAGTGCATTTAAGGATAAGGGTAAGATTCATTTTTGATATACGAGAGCCTACTTAACGCAAAGTCTAGGCTCTAAAACTACATCTAAGAGATGGGTCTTAGGGCTAAGACGCCACCGAATCGATAATTGTCAATTAACATCACTAGGTAAGTATAAGTTAAAGTTAGTTAAGTTTTGTTTTGTTGTAGTTGTTATGTTATATATCAATATTAAATGAGTTTCTCGTTTTCTTTCTTTTTAGAATAAAAATTCTTGCCTCATAAAACAGTTTACGACTATAACCAAATTCGTACTTTGGATATCAATGCATAACGTTTGCTTACAGGCGCAACGAAAGAACAGTTTTCTGATACTAAATTTTAAATAAGTAATGTTAAGCGTAAACGCATTTTATTTCCGTAAAAGCGAATTCTCTATTAAATGTTAACCAATCAAATATATTGTGATTCAAGAGACCTCTTCTCTGCTCTGATGTATCAACGACTAGATGACTGTGTCCTCCAATTATTTTTACGGGAAGTGACTCTCCCCTTCACTTGATGCCGTTTCAAACTATTCAAGAATTATACGATTTGTAAAAATTGGTAAAGTTTTAAGTTGGTGTCTGGTAGATAGTAGTGGTGGCCTCAGCTGGTGCTTTCCTCGCCATACACTGCCACAGGGACCAAACTGTTTACATTTGTTTGAATTTTCTATTTAACCCTTTTTTAAATATTATTATTATCATGTAGGTTAAGTTGTAAATACTAATAATAAAAACGTAAATAATACTCTATATACGTATAGTAGAACAGTATTTCTTTGCAGTTCAAACTCACACTTATGTCTTGAATACAGGTTATTTGAGTTAAAACAACACAAAAACTAAGCTAAGGTCTGCCTAGCGGGCATCGACAAGATTTGTGTCACGAATAAAATAGCGTTGTCAGACTTCTTTACGACTAGCTAAATTTAGTTAATATTTGTTAAATTAGTATTTGGTTAAATTATTTTATTTTTAACCTAGTAAAACTTAGTTATATTCATTTAGTATTTATAAGTTCGTCTAATTATAAGAGGATTGAATTGAAATTAGAAATTCAAAACTAAAGTTCTATAATTAAGTTTAAAGTATTGTTACGCTTAAGTTCTTATATTAATTTAATGTCGAGTTTAGTGCAAAGACGTGTGAATGTGATAATTTTATATTTATTCTTAAATAAACGCCATTTTGTATACTTCTTATAAGAACATCGGAACCAAAATTAAGACAGTAAAATAAATACATAGGGCTAAGGTAAACTTATTCCAAAATATGGGTTGTAGGTGATCTTACATTTTTCTATAGCAAAAGACAATATAATTCAATTTGTGTAGGAAAATCCACGAATGGTAAGTTATTGTTATATTAGACGAAGGTAAGTAATACTAACGCCCTTTACCAGTAAGCAACAAAAATACCAAAAATATAATGTGTATTACTAACACTTAATAAGTTTTTTAATTTGTGGGATCGTTGAACAGATGAAATATACATTATAACCTAAACGTAGTACCGTAGTACGTTAAGTGAAATATTTGATTGTAAATAATATCTGTATTATAACGAACGAAACGGCTACAATTAGTATGAAATAATTTTAACAAGGAAATCCATGCATTTAGTGCATGGTACGTGACAGGTGCTAAGCCAAGTGACCTAAATATGACGCCAAGTTAACATAGCTACTTCCTACATTTTCCGTCAAGTGTTAGCGGCGCTTTACGCTACGGTTAAATATTAAAGTATGGTTGCTTAGTCCACAGAAATAACCAGAAAATAATGCACGTACTTCAATACATTTCACATTTACTAATAATTTTGAGAAGAAACGGTTTGATGCATCCAAACAAGACATATATGCTTCAGAATACGAAACTAGGACTTATCTGCGGCTGCTTGAGCACGCAAGATTATAACAAAATCAAAGTTTATTCAGGTTGGAAAGAAAGCTCACTTGCATAAAATAGAAGGAACAAATTTTTTAGGTTTGACAAAATAAGAGTCCAATAAATTATGTGTAAATGAAGATTAATATATGTATGTCTGAAGAACGACCAACGACTTATTTAAAAACGCACAGATAAGTAATTTCAGATCTTCATTCTAAATCATTTAATTTATAGAAAATGTTTTACGACACCAACGTAATTAATGAGATCACGATCAATTTCGTTTGTATTTCAGCAAAGCAAGTCACTGTGCCATTAAGGCTTTAACCGGATTTGCAACCTCATTTCATGGGTTAATTGACAAATGACATGCGATAAAAACAACAGTGTAATGTAAATAATCATATATAGGGTAAAGATCAGAGAAATTTGTATAAAACTAAGGTCCATTCTCGAACGGAAATCAGAGTAAAATTGCCAAACCTAAACAAGTTGTTATTAAAAGTACTTTATAAAGTTTCTTGGTTTCTTTGAATCCTTAATTGTTAAATACCTAATACAGCAATTCTAACAGAAATTCAAATGTAACCTACCATCATTAATCCACCAAGAACGATATCACCTTCAACAATTGCAGCATATTTCATCGGCCATACTGTTTCATTTTCTGTTTTCTTTTTCACTATTAATCTATTTTGAGGATCGCTTTTGTTTTCCACACTTTTCGACTTCCGCGATACTTTCTTCTTCGATTTTACCTTTTTAACTGGTGCTTCAGTAGAGGATTTCGTTTTCCTTTTTCCAACATTATTAACTTTACGGTTTTCTGTATATGGTTTTGATGTGATTACAGATAACGCTGTAGTCCCTTTATCATCATCTACTACTTTTATCCTTTTATCATCTGCTACTTTTTCCTTATTCAAAGTATTTATTTCACTGCTTGGTTCAGTTGAAGGAGAAATAGGATCTGCTTTACTATTAAGTACAGACATACTATTGGGTTTTATTGTATCTGTAAAAGCAAACGCTAACTGCCTTTCAGGAAGCACTTCACTTGAATGCAACGATGAAGCACTCGGATGCAACATTTCTTTTGCTTTTTGCTTCTTTTTAAATAGCTTGGTTAAATCAAAAGGACCAATGAGAGAATGCGCTTCTCTTTTTATTCTATAGTACTCATTCACTGAGTAATATTCTAAGGTGTCCGAAAAATCTGAGTTTTGATTGATGTTTTCAATAATTTTTGATATATTATAGTATGGACCTATGAATACGTAATGGTGGTCGACGGTGGTCGTAACTACCAATTGGCAGACGACCACCAAAGTCACGGCTAGCATTTTTATCCTTCTAGCATTTCAATTATTTTAACACACACTGACTCACTTGTTTTATTTTGTTTATCGTCATTGTTCTGTTCATTTTGCACCTCGTAGTTTATGTAACTACACCTCTATTAATTTATAAACACACCATCCTTGTGAAGTTTATGAATATTCGAAAACAAATATTATGAATCTCCAAGCTTCCCAATATACCTTTTATTATCAGTTTTACTTAAAACAAAAAGTATTATAATTTTGCCACATAAATAATCAAGCGTAATTTAATGGAGAGTAAAGTTTTCCCGCGCTATTTCCCGAACAGCGATGACGTCACATGTCGAATCACTACGGCGGAGGGAACTGCCGTGTCGGTGGACGCGCTCCGTCGCTTTCAGTGGGATGGTGTTAAGCGAAAAGGTGAAATTTATATTTTACTTTTCACTTAAATTTCCATTTTCATTAACGTCAAAAGCTTCGACTCGTACAAAAAGATTTTTTCCATCTGCAGAAATATTAAAGCTACTTTAATGTAATATATTTGGTAGTTAAATGAACACAATTTTTTTTTTAATGTCACTCTTATAAATATAATCTATATAAATTAAAATGAATCGCAAAATATGTTTCTAAGCGAATCGACATTGGTAAAGTATTTTATTTATTTATTCCATGAACTCTGAGGAAGGTTGATGAGAGAAAAATTGGAAACAAAGACTAAGTAAAAAATCATTTTAAGGCAAAACGAAGTTCGCAGGAGTGGCTAGTATATAATAATAGTCCTCATCATTTCTTGTATACTATATATATATAAAATAATAAAAAATAAAAAAAAGTGATGGAATTCGAATTAGAGATGTTTACATCTCGATCTCTGACCCAATTGCTCGCCACCCCTCCTGGATTTTGCGGTCCACAATTTCAACTTGGAATTCAGGCAGAGTTTCGCTCGTTATATCATTAACACTCACTGCGCTGCCAAGTGATGCTTTTACTTCATTTTCTTACTGAATTCATATTCTCTGAAAGAAAAACGTATCTTATTTCCGCAACTTTTTTTCTCTCAAAAATCTCATTTTGATGATAAGATTTTTTAATTTAACGAACTGCTTGGAAAATCGGCTAACTTTAAAAATGGCTTAAATGTTTCTTTTAACACGTTATCTTTTGCTTTACATTTCGTGTATTTCGTTAAGGTTAATTTCAGATGCGCTGCTTTAGATGGGATTATTTTTTAACCAAATAATGTTTTACTTATTTAGTTGTTTTGAGTATTCTGTCTTAGATTTTTTTTGTGTAAATCTCACCATCAATGTATAAATTAAACCTTTTGCAATAAGCAATCCACTTTGTCACCGAGCAAATAAATAGTCATGGTTCATTCAAATTAGCCTTGAGGCCAGATTGTACAATAAACAATGTGGAGTTATGTATAATATAACGACGATGTCTTAGGTAAGAAAGTAGATCGTTTAATACAATAATTAAAAGGCTCGATCCATTTATACAAAAAATTATGTAGAGTCTTTAAAATAAAAGAAAATGGCTCTATCCTTGGTTAATTGCATGTATTACATGCGCGATTTATTAGGTAGCCACAAAGCCAAAACTGATAGTTAATTAATAAATACATAAAACACTATCACTCAAGGTTTGCAATACTGTACATTTCTATTTGTTTGTAATGCAAAACATATCTATTGGGTCTGTACAAGACCAGACCAGTGGCGCTACAACCTTTTAGAGACCGTCAGATATAATATCAGAGTCGTGATCTTTTGTTTTGTCTAATAGGTTAGTAGGTGATTAGCTTTCTGTGCCTGAATCACGCTGGCGACCTTTTACGTCTTTAGCATGCCGGTTTCCTCTAAATGGTTTTTGTGTAGTTAACTTCGCACATAGACAAAAAGTTATTTAGTGCACAACCGGGGTTTTAGGGATGAGAGGTTTCAGGTCAGGGATGAGAGTCGCACTCTAAAACCGCTATTCCAATATCGAATAGTCCGAATAGGTACTATGAAATTTACCACCTTTGACAGTAGTATGACTTAGACCCATAGAAAACATCCTGTAGAAAACGTAGAGGTTTCTTGTACGCGCAAAACTATTTTTTAGCCACATAAGATTACATTTTATCTTTATATTCTTCAGAATCCCCAATAATAAGACAACATTAATCTATGTATGTACCGTATTGTATACGAAACGATAGTCTATCGATCCCTACTGGGGTTATGTCAATTACTAGGTACCGATACAATTTATGACCACACATAATCGAGGTCAATCTTTTGTTAGTTTACCCGAAAAACAAGGAAATCCTTGAGAATATCCTCGAAGGATTATTTATGTATTTAATGTTCTACGTATATAGTTCAATATAGTAACAAATATACCTTAAAAATTATATGATTTATAAAATCGCCGGTAGAATTAGAGTGCTAAGTATTATGAGTTCTCAACACATTCAAATAGTTTCGTGACTTAGTAATTCACTCACACGTGTCAGCCAAATTTTCTAGGTTTGATGTCCGACGAAACAATAATTGCTTTGGGTTAGCGCAGATTACTTATTAAATGACCAATGAAATTCATATAGAAATGTTTCCATGCTCCATTAGGTGGAGACAACAGTACTATTTTTAATCGTTTAAAAAAAATATCGGCTTATTGTGGCTCAGTTTTATGAAGCCTGATTTCTTTAGTATCGATATAAAGTTTGTCAGATATGTAATAACCTTAAGAAATAATATGTACTAAAACATTTACAGATACAGGTTACACCAAGCTAGCAGCTTGTATGCAGCCTACTATGTTAGCAGCTGATTATTTGAAAGTGTCAAAAAATTTATACTTGAGAAAACAGCGAATAAATTACCCTTCATTCTCTTTTGTCATTGTAATGTAGGTCAACATTTAGATTAATTTCAGTCTTATCATTTATCGTATAAGGCAAAAAGGGATTTAAAAGCGGGTTTCAGCTACCCTAAAAGGTTACATTAAATATGGTAAATAATTCATCTTGATATGCCGCCTAAAAGCAAAGTTATCTTATATACAGTGCAGTACCGGTGTGAATAACGAGAACTAGCTTTTATCGTTCTCTTTTCTAGATCTTTAGTTTTGTTTGTAAACAAAAATATTGTATATGGTTTTATGTGAAAAGCCTTGCGTGAAAAAAGTGTCCAAGGACCTTTGATAGACGTTAATCGTCCCTCAGACTAAATATCGTACTTAGTATCGTGACTTAAGTCGGAATATTTCTTAACTCGTTCCAAAGAGAGTCAGAGCAAACCAAAAAATCATAAAACTCGATTTCAGTGCAGGTTTTCGATCGTAAGTTTGTAATTAGGTATGTGGGTTACAGGTGTCGGATATCGTGTTTGAACTCAGAAATTCAATTTCACGTGAACATGTAAACAGAGAATAGGCAGATTAAATATAGAATCGGTCTGATATTGACAGCTTCTGATAACATCCTCTCTGATAACGGAATTTAAATAGGAACAAGACTAGGATAACGATATTATCGAGGATGCATAACGGTCATTGTCCTAAACAAAGCCAGTAATTGGACTTAATTATATATTAAAGTTATTTTATTTATATTTTCAATTTTAAACATTTTGATGCCGACAAGATTGTATATAGCATTTACTGGTGAAAGTTGAATAAAACCTGCACGACATACAACCACTGAATCTTGAGTGCCTCGTTCTGAAACCTCAAGAACTCTCACGTCCCTAGTTTTGTAGATTTATTTGCAAATACGGTATCACCCAGCACTTTATTGTCATTTTCTTAGTGACAGCAAGTTTAAAATTAAAAAGAAAATTAATCACTCAAATATTATTTAATTTGATTAACAATAATATTACGGAAATAAAAATAAGCATTTATTTTTATTTAAATATCCAAAATAAGTATGAATTAGCCATAATGTAAATTGATGTTGAAGATTAAAGTTGAAATGTCTAATTACCAAATTACTCGGTTTCTTTGAGGAACCTCATTACAAATGGGGAAGGCCGGGGGTGAATAATTTTACGTATTACGTTTAAATAAGTGGGATAAGAGGCAAGTGAGAATTAATATCTATGAACATGTAAAACGAAGAGTTGAGCGATTAAATTTCGTTAAAAAAGAAATAATTTACGTGATTTTACTTATCTAATCCATTATTATTGTTATATTTATGATTTACTTGCATAGTTCATGATTATCCTACGATTGTAATAGCATTTCTTTGAAATAAACGTTATTCTGTCACAAAAATATGTCATTGCTTTTTAAGTTTGACAAATGAAACTAACCCATGATACTTATTTCAATACATATCTTTAGTCTCTTAGAAAGAACGATGTAAAAGTTCATGAGTTGGAGAAAAGGTGAAGAATGGTTGTGAATGTTATTGGTATTATAAGTATATATAATCATACAGTCCATACAGTTCCTTAAGTACTGGCAGAACTTCTTAGAAAAGTTAACAGCAAACTAGATTTATATATGATTCACGTTGAACACAAATGTTTAGTAAATTAGGTAATTTCAGGAACTATGGGCTACCGTTTTGAAGGTGTAAGGATTATGAACACTCCTAACTTATGAAACCTACATAATTACTATTAGAGTTGAGGAAGATCCCTTAATGAACATAACAGTTAAATTTTAATTAACCCACATTCGTGGGACTTTAAGCGTCATTTAATAATGACATACGCTGCGAGATCCTTTTAAATCTACAATAAAATGCAGATATTTCTATATACACAAATACAGGTATACACATAAATACATATTTTACACGGAAGCCATGCTTTAATATGTAGGCCGGAGGTCCGAGGTTAAGTTTTAAAAGTCATTTCATACTGACATTATGCTCTGTTTGATCCTTTTGAATTTACAATAAAATACAGATATACATATAAATTAAGGCAGGTTTATATCTACATACATATATTACACGGAAGTCGTGGTTTAATATGTAGGCCGGAGGTCCGAGGTTCAAAGGCAGATATTTACCTTATAAACAATTTTATCTCTTCAGTATATTTATGCTTTTTTCAGTACTATTTAGATTAACTAATGCAAAAGCTTGTATTTAGCAAATACATTTTTATATCTTTTATTGATATTTTGTTGATTTGGGTTAATTTTGATTTTTGAAAGTGTGATTATGTAGAAATTATTAAAAAATCGACGGAGATAAGAAATAAGACGATAAGCCTCTTCTACCGACTTCGAAGATGTCGAGTTTATAATTTGCTATAGATAGACGAGTTTGATTTGTTCAAGATTTCAGTGTACCTATTAATTTTTATAATATTCAATTTATTAATTAGGTATAGATAAATCTAGAGATGTAGGTTTTTAAAACATTATTCCCTAAAGTGTCATGTTCGATTTTACACCAGCTTTCGCCCGCGTTAATTTCGTGTATTTTACCAAAGTCTCTTGCGACTTCTTCAACCGGATTAAAATGTTAAATTTAAATTAAGTGAATTACACACCTAAACCTTCTTTAGGAATTCCTTTTTTTCCTAATTAATTAAATTAATTCCTTCAGTAGTTAAAAACTACAAAATAGACGCCGCCTGGTTTTTTATTTTACAATAAATAATAATGCAATTCACTAGTATTGAATATAATTAAACTCTTCCTTATGGTCATGTATTATTCTCTTCTGATTTTTGTTTCTTTAAATAAACGGGTATATTTCAAATTTATAATATGTAAATAATAAGCTATTTGGAAATATACTAATAACAGAATTTATTTAGTTAGGATTACGCCATCAATATACCCAAATGAATAAGTTATATTCAATTGGGTATAAACATATACACCTACGTTTAATAATGTAAGTGTCATCTATCATAGTACCAGAAAACTTTACGTTTAAAATATATTAAAAGAATATTTTTTATTAAATAATTATGTATACTAAAGCACCGTATTGTGATTGATTAATTATTAAAAAAATTTATTATTATAGAATCATCTGTCAAAGCAAGTTTGACAGTTAAATCAATACTTATAATATATAAACCATAATGAAAGTTATCGTTCTTTCGTGCGGTCTTGCGATTCCAAATTTCCAATACGTTTCAGTTTATAGGTCATGATACGAAAAAATGCTATTGAATTTAGAAACCGAAACTCATCACCATCCCAACTGGATTTTTGCTCATGGTAGGTGCCCCTGATATGTTTTTTTGGGATTGGAATCCGATATCTCCAGGCTATGCGTATGCGTTTGCTACTAACCTACAGAGAGGGCTACAACTCCATATTTACAAATTGACTTATTTTATAAACCCATTGCAATATTTAACGTATTGTACAATGTCCATTCACCAAAACAATATATTGAAAATCAGGGGTATAGATATTACGTATTAATTAGGGGTGACTCTAGAGAGTTTATATTAAACAGTTGTACATTACAAATGGATGTACTTTAACATTGGAATTTCATATGTATTGTATGATCGGAGTGGTGTAGCTGCGATAGTAATAATCGTATTGAAAGCTTGGTCAAAGGGAACAACGCGAGAGGTACCAACCTTACATTTACCATTCCGTTTGCATTTCAAACATTTATACCGTGACAGTCGGCCTAGATTTATCTATACAAAAAAGTTATATAACGTTAATTATGTTATTGAATAAAGTTTCGTTTATTAAATTATATTATTTATTAATTACTTTATTCAATAACATAATTAACGTTATATAACTTTATATTTAAAAGATAAAGAAAGAGAAGCAACTTAAATAAACATGTATACAAATATATGGCTAGGTATTAGTTTAACAGTGGGTGGTCATTAATGAGGTTGTTCGATCACTGGCTGTGCACTAATAGACTATGTGCGCACACTAACACTCACTCGTACGGTGCATCATAATATCTATCGTGAAACCGGCAAGTCTCAAAACCATAAATCGTCGACATGTGTCAGATCAGAATCAATAAGATTAAAAATAAAGATAAAAAAATTATTAAAGAAACGGCTGCAATCTGAGGTCATGACCCTTATATTATGTATATCGCCACTGGTTAACATAATGTACCATATCGAAATTAAAGTTATCAATTCTATAAATTACGAGCGATAGTAGCAACCGTAAATAACTTAATTAAAACTACACGTGAATTGCGAAACTATAATTTTAAAATAACGGCAATAATTAAAAATAAAATTAATTTTGTCAGTCATTAATTTATCCTTAAAAGTAGTGTAACAAAGTTATTATCGCGTCCTTTCAAAACGTGTCTTCAAAATCTACTAAATGTACATTACAACATTATGTTGCCAACTCAACTTCTGGGGACTTGACAGGTTTAGCATTTATAATTCCACTTAGAATATTCGAATATTCAAATGTTGGTAAATTGTCAGCTTGCAAAATTCGAAATGTTTTCCAATTCGAAAATACAAATGTTGTTATTTGTAACAAGAACATTCAAAACAACATACGTTCATTAGGAAAATTTTAAAAACAATTGCATTTTTATTTCCTTTATCGTATTTATTAGCAATATAAATGTAGCAATGTTTTGTCACATTTATTTAGTAAAGTAGAAAAATAGTGGTAAGGATTAAATATTTTATATAATATAAATGTTTGTAAAGTATGGCTGGCCATGCATCATGCTCATGAACGCTGAGAATATTCGAATATTCAAATGTAGGTAAATTGTCAGCTTGCAAAATTCGAAATGTTTTCCAATTCGAAAATACAAATGTTGTTATTTGTAACAAGAACATTCAAAACAACATAGGTTCATTAGGAAAATTTTAAAAACAATTGCATTTTTATTTCCTTTATCGTATTTATTAGCAATATAAATGTAGCAATGTTTTGTCACATTTACTTCAGGGTTAAATATTTTATAAAATATATGTGTTTATAAAAAGGTGGTAAGTGTGAACCAACGCATTTTTTTATGGAACATTGTTGAATTGATTCTTAACCTGAAGTCAAGTGTTGAGATTCTTAAAAGAAAAACAACGTGGAATTCGCCATTCTTAGCATTTAGCATTAGAAGCAAAATCGACATTGTATAATCGACATTGTATAATCACATGACCAGCGTGATGTTTAAGTGTGAGATTCAGAAACGAGACTAAGCGCTAATTATGACTGTAATACGTCAAAAATGTATTAAATTTTAACATACATCAGTCATACTTCACGTTAAGTCTCGTTACAGAATCTCACCCTTATAGGCTATTGACTGAGCCTTCACACACTAGGATAATAATGGATGGTCTTGGCTACGGTTACTTATTAACTTTGATTAAATATAATACGCGGTTACATGACATATAAATATCGTATTAAGAAACTGTTTCTTATGGTCAATGTATGTATGCGATTCTAGTATTTAGTTGGTACCTATTATCTGATATGTACACGTTTTAAGTCATATTTGTAAATATATTACATAATAACAAATGTAATACCAATCATGGGAATTGAAAATATGTATTAACCATATCAATTACTGATTAGTCAAAGTTGATTTTTATTTATCTCTTTACAAAAAATAAGGAAAATTGACTTTCAGAGATATGAGATAGAATCTATACATTTTAATATCAGTGAGATTAGTAATCAGCATTGGTAAAAGTACGACTACATATATACTCGACGACGACTGTTATTCTTTACGGAGGGCAAAAAACTTTTTTAGTCAGCAATGCATCCCTTTTCCTTCCCCATAAATCCTATGATACTAAATCATGGGTAAGTGTGTCATTTATTACTTACATTGTTTGCAGGAGTTTACCTATTTTTAAGGAGAATTGTTTTATTCCTGACGTAAAAGAAATACGAAAAAAGGGTGCGTGTACTTATGTACGCGCGTAAGAAGTTATACTTCTTTGGCATTATTAAAAATAGTTTTTAATTGCATGCAAATTACAATTAAATAATCAAAGACTGGAAAAGGAGTCATTATAGTCATGAAGTATAACTTCAAAAATTCGAACACACAAATCTAAAGTGATTAATACTGATATGAATTCGATATAATGATGATAAAGACACGCATTACAATTAAATTAAAACGTCATGCAAGATAACATTTAGGTATTTCCTCAACCTGCTACGGATATCATAAAATTCAAAACCAAAATAATTTTAGTTTTTCCTTAAAAACACAAACGCTAACAAAGGAGGTTCCTCTATCTCTTATCTATTCATTGTATTTTTATACTCACTAACCGTGCCAGTTTCATCCGCGTTAATTCGGGTATAGCGTTGTATTAATTTATTATAAAAACGTTTAGTAACGGGCATTACAATACAGTACATCTAGGAACACAAAGATAACAATAACAACTGAGCAAACATAGGATGCTTTAATCTAAATAAAAAAAACAATTCTCTTTACAAAATATGAATTCTCTAAGTAACTACAGAAATACCGTCATCATACCATAAATTGTACTGTATTTATATATTTAAGTTTCATGCTCGTTACCCTCAGCCATTATACTTTAGTGAGAACCCGTGGCCTCATCTAAATTTTGACATGACAAATCATTGATATATAAAAAACCCAAGATGCACAATCAACGTCTAAAAAACGTCCTCAAAAAATGAGCGCAACATTCTAAATTGTGCACTCATTTCAAATAGTCTCGCGTCTAATACGTGGAGTCGATGTTATTTATTTGTGTTTTTTTTTATAAATAAATTTATGTACTTTTGAACTTTTTTGTGTGTAGTTTTTGACAAATATATTTACTAACAAATTATTTTTTAATTTAAAGAAAAAACTTTTTAACCGGATTAAAGTTATGTATTATTATAAATTTCCAACTATTTAACATCCAACACCTTTTGTCTTTAGTCACCGTGACCACGCACGCTGTAAAGCACCCGAAAAGTTGGATAAATTAAAAAATTATGTTAAATAGTTGTAAATAAAAAAGTAATGTTCGACTCCACCGATACCTTGTCCTACCGACCACGGTCGGTCGTAAAATTTTATTGCTTTAAGTACGTATACACTGCGTTGTAATAACAACTTTAAGAAATTCGCGTAAGGTTGATTTTGCAATAATATATGCTTGTAACATATACTGTTATAGACATACTGTTATAGAAAATGACAGAAATAGTGTTTCGGGACACTTTCGAGCGTTACTTTTATTCGAGACTGTGCATCTTGGGTTTTTTATATATCAATGTGACAAATACAATATTTCTCCTTCGCGAGACGCGAATGTCAAGATACAGTTTAAGATTACTTGAGTGGAAATGGGGGTGGAATTTTGAGACAATGGACCTTTAAAATTATTGAAGAGGTCCTTTGAATATTACAATGAATAGGATGAGACAATGTAATATATGAAGATTCTTTAGACTAAATAAAATAAATAAATTTTGATTTTGTCGACAGTGTAAAACGTTTTCAGCGATAATTGGTACATAATATTTTGTAATATTCAATTAAAAAGCTGTGACTTTTTAATGCTAAAGAGAGAAGATTGATGAACAATATGGTCCGATCAATCTACATTTTTGTATGTTATCTAGAAAAAAATATTTTAATACGTCAGTATGAAAATTTGTGTAAAAATATATAATATGGTTCGTAATACGGATGTTCAATACGAGAAATATTATGGTTGCTGCTTATCTCAATTTAAAAAAAATCTATATATAATAAATGAATAATATGTACATATAGAATTAATTTATTCCTACTATTATATAATCTACATCATTTACTATCAGAATAATAGATAAAATATAAG
The DNA here is from genome assembly GCF_905475465.1 of Pieris napi. Classification (NCBI taxonomy): domain Eukaryota; kingdom Metazoa; phylum Arthropoda; class Insecta; order Lepidoptera; family Pieridae; genus Pieris; species Pieris napi. The sequence goes on along the minus strand of NC_062237.1, from coordinate 7,173,649 downwards.
CATATTCCTTCACCGTGTTTAATATAAATGGAATATGTAATATCATTTAGTTAATAAATCATGTCTATACAAAGAATAAATTGTTTCTCACAATATGTTCGCGGATAAAAGGCGTACGAAGCTTCTAATAAATTAGGAAAAAGCAAGCGAATCTTCATAACTTTAATAAAAGAAGTACTTATATTTTATTGTTTTTGAGCCAGACTTCGCAGTCTCACTTTGTGTGTAGGACTGAATTTGAATAAGATATTGAATATAAAAAAGGTCGCGTTGGTAAGTCAATAAAACAGTTTTGGTTTTTTGTCAGTCAATTTGTTAGTAATAGAATCGTTTCAGTGCTTAACGAATTCTACCAAAGTTTTCCTTTTGGTTTTTATAGATTAATAAGAATCATTTTATTAAGTATATAAAAAGGAAATATTTGTATGTAACGAACAAACTGAAAAAGTACTGGATCGATTTTAAAATGCTTTATTTAGCATGCTACCATATTTACATGCTAATATAGGCTATATTGGTTACCGAAATATTTGAAGACTGAATGTCCAGTCTTGCGAAGCCAGAACAGGCCGCTAGTATAATACCAATAGTTTTCACACTTTTTGCACTTCGTATTTTTTTTTAATAAAACGTTATTTAGAGATAAATCACCCGTCGCCTATCGTATTTTTTTGTTTAAAATTGGTTTGTGTTTTTAAGTATATGTTTGCAATATACTGTAAATGAATACTAAACCATAATACACATGTAAATTATTTTTATACGACCATTGAATATGGATTACTAATTCAATATTATGTAGATGTGAGTTTGTCAAAGATATGTCTTCAGGCGTTGAGACTCAATTCTAGGCGCGCGTCTTGATAAAATAAAAAGTTTCTCGAAATTATTTTCAGTTCTCTCAGATATAATAAATCAAACGTTATTTTTCAAGTACTACCACGTCCACAAAAACTTTGTTATGTGTATAACAGCAAGAACGAGTACGAATCGTTCTTACACGGAGTCTGGAAGCTTAAATCCGAGCTAAACTGATATTATTTTGGGTTGTCAAGCACAAAAGGCTAATGAATGAAAGAAGCAGTGACGTGATATAAGTTACAGAATTTTAGTCTTAATAATTTACCAATTTATGGAGAGTTTGCATTTGACAATAACTCTAATAAATATGGAGGTACAATTGGCTTTTTTTATATTCTTCAATGACGTAACGGCTTGTAACAAATAAAAATGTAAAAGATTAAGCTTAACATGATACAAATTTCCTTTGTGGCAACAAATATTTTTCATACAAAATTCTTTGTTAAAACTCTGAACAATAGTTGACAGTTATAGATAGCGTTCACACGACACTATTCATTTCCTTATACATGAATAGACACGACTCTACCAAGCATAAAATGACATAAGCATCCATAACATGACAGTGACAGGAAATATACAGGCAATATTTCTGTGGTTGTAGTCTACGGACTAAGGATTACAGGTAACGTTTAAAGACATAGTAATGTATGACTTCCATGTCGAAATCCAATACGTTTTTGATATGTCACCGTATTATTGTAAACACCGTTAGATTGTAATCTATCTCGCGAGATTATGAACTGTCGAAAGATTGTGAACTCAACGTACTGCTTACAATTTAACGTATTATTATTCGGTAGATTGTAATCTGTCGAAGTGAAACCGTCAAATTACAATCTTAAAATTGTCAAATTGTCAACTGTCAGAAGGCTGTCCCTGATACCCTGACGGTTTGAAGCACCGAAAGTACTCAATGGAGCATGGGCAGTCGACATGCAGAATGCGACTGCGTTTGTTTTTATTTTAAGAATCGCGGTGTATATGTCACCGTATTATTGTAAACACCGTTAGATTGTAATCTATCTCGCGAGATTATGAACTGTCGAAAGATTGTGAACTCAACGTACTGCTTACAATTTAACGTACTATTATTCGGTAGATTGTAATCTATCGAAGTGAAACCGTCAAATTGTGAAACGGGTCGCACCTCGCGCGCTGATTGGTTGTATAGCCACAAACGTGTTTTCACTCCTTTTTCCAAGATGGCGGCCGGGGGACAAGGGCGCCAACCCCACAAACTTGGGTTTAAGCTTGTATTGACCCCCCCTACATGTCCCATAAATATTTGCGTCCTCTATCACATGTTCAGCCCATGTAACATTTCAATGGACTAAATCTCATCAAAAGCAAACAATTTTGTTTTGTTTTAAACTTAGAATTATTCCTTAAAATATAAATATTAATAAAAATCCTGTTTCCACACCTTTCCACTTAATGGAATAACCTATCAACCAACGCGAACACTTTACTCCGCTCTCACGTAATCGTATTATCCTAGTGGATCTCTACTTATTTCCTAGTATTTACACAATAGTTATTGCGACTACACAGGTGTTGGTACAAATTATTTGTAGAATCTTTCCAGAATAAAAGATTCTTTACAGGAAAACACAAATTCCATTAACACAAACAGACTTCAAAGTATAAATATTAAATCAAATTGACACAGTGTATGCCATTTTTCCCAATATACATGATAAATAATACTGTTTCCGGCTAAAAGGGGTTTTGGTTTTTTAAAAAACAATGTTAACTATGCTCATAGCATATAAACTTTACAGTATAATTTCGTATAAAAGGTATATTTACCCTACATAATGTCCCAATTCATTGAAGTTTATGAAAATCGTTTCATCATTGTTGTCGTACCAAGAATTATCCGTATTAATTAATAAAGAATGAGTGATTTGATTGTTGATTTATTTTTGATCTGATATTCTGATAAATATACAAACATTCTAACATAATTTTTCCATAGTATATTTCAATAGTCAATCCATAAGTGAAAATTAATGTTCGTATATTTGGACTTTGATTTTAAATAAGCATTCTAGTTCTAGTCGACAGGCGCGACATTGCAACGAGTTTTTCGTACAAAATTTACTATTACGTAAACTATTCAATTTCACGTATTGTTCGTACCATCGATACCTAAGAATAAAAGTATTTAAACAAAGCGAAAGAGGGCAGAGTCCACGTAATATATTGCTTTCAAACCGAGTGTCAGTTTAAGAAAATCCATTTCAACTTTCTTACAGTTAAAAACTTCGCTATGTGTGATTCAATTATATTGAGTTTGAAAAAAATTTCTTTAAGTGAATAACTTTCCAATTCTTTTTATAATGTGATAAGTTTGTCACATAAAATGTTAAGGGCAAGTTAATTTTGACAATTTATAATAACTACTAGCTGATCCGGCAAACGTCGTTTTGCCATGTATATAATTTATAATAAAAAATAGGGGTCGATCGTAGAGGGGTGAAAATTAGGGGTTGTATGAATTTTTTAATGCTGTATAATAATTTTTTTTTATTATTAAAAAATTAAAAAATAATAATTTAGGGGTGGACTACCCTTAACATTTAGGGGGATGAAATATAGATGTTGTCCGATTCTCAGACATACCCAATATGCACACAAAATTTCATGAGAATCGGTCAAGCCATTTCGGAGGAGTTTAATTACAAACATCGCGACACGAGAATTTTATATATTAGATGAAATGAAAACGAATACTAATATCAAATTTCGTAAACTTATTTATCGCAATATGGTTGGTTAATATCTAATTCATTCCTTTGTTGCTGAGTTGGACTATCAGTTCCTTTCCGTTCCTCCCGGGAAGCTTCAGATTCCGTACATAAATCTTTTCGTTAAGAACTATAAAAGAAATCTTATTATAAGAAAAATCAAATACTGTTTGGTCCCTTTCAATCCTTGTGATATTTATTCACTGCAATATTTTTGATATAATTATTATGAATAATACCGGCACCGTTTCTACAGCGGCACCTCGGATTTTATCAAGACTAAACAATAAATAGTAATTGCTTTGCTGAGCAATTTCTTTGTTGTTAGAATGTAATTATGTTATAATTATATACAGGATATAAGTAATAAGTTTTAATTTAAACACGTCACAACTCACTCTTTGCTTATATAGTGCTAATATCTCATCTGACCACTTAAAATTTGACTAATTGATTCACGCGTTAGTTTAGCGATTTGTTTTATGATGTGTATAGTAGGGAATGCAATCCCGACTCGAGATCGTAAATTCGAGATCCCGCGGGATTAGAAATATCAATCCAGCGGGATCCCGAGATTTTCGAGATCTCGTCCAGTTTAAAAAATGTGAATTTCACATGACTGAATTCGATGAAAACTGCTTCTTTGTGATAATGACGTTAATTAAAACAAAATATTATTTGAAAGAAAACTAAGCCTAACTTAATAATTAACAGTTTTACTAACATAAACATAAACATAATCAAAACAAAAGTAGATATAGTTTAAGGAGATTAAAAAGTAGTTAATTTTGAAAGTTACTTTAAAAAAAAAAGTGTATCAAGAATGCTTTCTGATAACCGGGATCTAATGTTCGTTGCGATGTATCCAGCTGCTGAGAATGATCTCTCCAACTCATCACAGGTTGGCTACAGCGTGAATAAGCAATTTTATTATGTAAACTGCCCTTGTTCCTCTACACTCAAATAAATCCATTTCTTTTTTTATTACTGACTCTAATTTTTCTAAGCTTGTGGATACACGTGTAAAAGGACTTTTAGACGCTCGGAGAGTTTCTTCTAATTGAAGTGATGTATTAGTTAGTGTAGCAGTAGCACTTATACATATTCCTACTACTACTCTCTATTAATCTCTATTTCGATATTTGCTTGGCAATTGGAAAGTCTCGTTGCCTTTCCATTGCTCCAAATCATCTTGAAAATTATTTGGATTTATCATCGAAGAGACCAACTTTTCTGAGAGAGTAGTTTTTAGGTCTTCTAGCTTTCAAATCATGAAACGCAACGTATGTTCTGCACTAACTAAATCAGTATCTCCCAATCCCGTCAATCTCGAACGGGATCTCGTCATATTGTGCTTCGGGATTGATCCCGAAAAATTACACGGGATCTCGCGAGATCAGAATCCCGCGGGATTGGGATTGCATTCCCTAGTGTATAGTGAGAATAAAATATTAAAGTGAATTTTTTTAACTCGCGTTTTAAATTATCTACGATCTAAAAACATATCGAATGACGTTCAGTTGTCAGTGTCAGTGATAGTGCAGTTAAGTTTTTTTTTTTTTTTAGACAATTCACACCAATTGACCTAGTCCCATGCTAAGCTGGTGAAGCTTGTGTTATGGGTACTAGGCAACGGATATACATACATATTATAGATAGATAGACATATAAATACATATTTAAACACCCAAGACCTAAGCACAACACCAAATGCTCATCACATCGATGTTCGCCTCAGCCGGGGATCGAACCCGGGACCCATGGATTCGCAGTCAGGGGTACTAACCACTAGACCAATGGGTTATTTGGAAGGAAAGGCTAAAAAGCTTGGGTGTGCTGAAGGCGAGACAGTACCGTAAAGCGCGAATCAGGCCTAATTTAGTATAGGAGTACTGTTTTTGGGACCTGCCCAGTATCAGTTCCTTCCACTTGTGCGTATTCAGTGATTCAAATTGTCGACGACCAATCACATTCCGAGCCCGTTTCATGTTGCGTTGAGATGTTTGGTTTTTCTGCATCTTCTACCGCATTTACCAAGGAGAGTGTTCAGAGGAGATGTTCGGATTAATACCTGTAGCTGAGTTTCTTTATCGGACGTCTAGACAGATGAGCCTCTAGTTCTATGACAAAAAAGACGAATCCTTTTTTACTACGTTTAATAAAAAAGTTTTTCTTTTCTTTTCTTTCTTCGTTCTTTTCCTTCACTATACGGCTGTTTTTTTCGAGAAGTTTATGGTGCTTGGATAGCCATGCTTTAAATATAGCTATTGCCTACCATTGATTTTTGAATGGATATAATTGTGGAACAATCCCACAAAATATTTTTTTGCGATATGTCATTTGGCGATTTGATAAATATCAGTCGGCGATTTAAATAACTTCAAAATAATTGGAAATTCAAAATAATATTAGTCTACAATTTTATTCTATGTACCCATTATGTTAAATAAATTGTATATCTTTTCTTTTTAAATGCCATTTATTATTTTCCATCAAAACAATGGCTGTTTCGTTGCACAACTTCAATACAAAATATGTTTTAAAAGAGATGAGCTTTTCAACTTTTTTCCTTTATTTAAAACAAAAGCCTTTCATATAAAATTCTTCAATATATTTTTTATAATTAAATTGATGGCATACATAACCGGTTGTGTTGGTGTGGTTAATGTTACTATAAACTTGCATAAAGAAGCTAAAATTATAGTCTAACCATGATTCTAATAAAAATATTGTCGTGTCTTAATAACCCTTAATATGCAACAGTTATGCTCTCTCATAAGTATGTTTATAAATAAATAATTAATGTTATTAAAATAACGAAATATTATTGGCGCCATAATAAGAAAATTCCACAGAATATGTATTGTTTAAAAATGAATTAGCCATTGCACTTTGGAGTCTAGCTTCATAGTTGCTGAACGCAACAAATGAATAATTGTGATTGCGACGCTTACAATAATAACTTGATAGAGTATTCGGAAAGAGAACTGGCGTAGCGGTTATGTGTGCTAATATAATTCTTATTTGCTACGCATAATTTCTTTGATACACAAAAATTATATACTTGTAATTTGTTAAGATGTCGTAATAAATAAATAAATAATTATTAAATACATTGATTGTACATTTTTTTACTTATTTTTTTCAATGAGCTATTGTACTCGATTCTAGTTTTTTTTTTCTGCTATATTTAAGGGTTAACTCAAACTCAAACTCAAACTCAAAATATCTTTATTCAAGTAGGTAACTAAGTACACTTTTGAATAGTCAAGTTAAATTAATCGTAAATTTACATTTACTACCAGTTCGCAAGTCAAGGGCGTAGAGCGGGTAAGAAGAACTGGCAAGAAACTTTCCGCCACTCTTTTTAATCGCCAAGTATTGTCATACAAATTGTTAGGGCGCCATATGCTGAAATACAGGTTGACACCTAGTTCAGCGTCAGATAAACCTGACTATTTTTGTTTAATATAACTAGCGTAATTTAGATATAAGTTTTCTCCTGTAAACAAACTTGAATAAATTGTTGTAAATAATTGTTGTTTGATTTAACAGTGTTGCAAAAGGTAGTTTAGCTCTGCTGCGACCTGAAATCCCACCACAGTTCACTTTTCTCGTAGTCTCTTTTTATATGATTTCAGATATTTTTTTTTAAATTTTCTTGTCGATTTGAATGTTATCATTATCTAAAACTAGCCGTTTCGCGCCCGCTTTGCTGGACGAATTAAAATAAATTTTATGTTTCATTATTTTATTTTTTTTCATATTTTTATTATTCTTCTTTTTAACTTCCCGCTAAGAAAATTGAAATATTTCGAAAATCGAGTTTTTAACAGATGTTGACGTTTTGCGGTTCTAGGAAGCCTCTTTTGTTTTTATTAGCGGGAAAAATTTTCATAAAAGTAAAACAGAAATAAAAAAATGAAGGAACGTTGGAATTAAATATAAAAATTAAATAAAAGTTGGAATTAAATAAAATAAATAGCCATAAACCATCTAGGAAAAATTTCGCATCGAATGGTGGTAGTTTCATGTCGATACGATCAGTGGTTTAAGCGTGAAAGAGCCTCAAACGAACACCATTTTCTTTTTATATATATAGATTAAATTATCGAAAATTAATCATCTATACGTACTATGTCCATGATTTCTACATGGATATAATAGGTTTTTACTTGGATATTTTTAAACTTTATTAGATCATATACTGCGTAATCTTTACGATAAAACGTTGTGTTTTATTTTAGAGTAGTGTCATAAGGTAATTGAATAAATAGAAAATAGTACTCCATTTGAATACATTGCTTTGAACATTACACAAAAGGATTAAGAATTACTGTGTACTGTGTGTTTTTAAATTAAATATACGAGTTTTCCAGATGTGAATATTATTTGCATAGTAATCAACACGGAACGGATCGCGAAATTAAATTTTGCCCCGCTGATTGGATCACAAAATAAACGCTTTATTTAATAAAAATTGACAAAAAATTTGCTTGATTATTGGGTAATCGTAGATTCGAATATCTAATCATAAATAACATATTGTCGTTGGTTGTAGTACTGGCATGCGTTTACGCACGTACATTTACGCTATAAGATATTGTAATTTGGTTTATGTGATAAATGATAAGACCTTACGAAAAAGTTCTTTACATGTGAATCATTAATTACTCTTTTTTTAGATTCGTTTCAGCCTGTTGACATTCATTGCTGCCTTGCGATTCTGTAACTCACTTTTCGAACTCACGGAGGAGGAACATAAGGAGGGAGCTTTTAGTTTATTGTTTATCATAATGCCAAATCGTGAGAGTTCGAAGAGTTACAGAATCGCAAGGCTGGACATAGGCTTCTCGCCTAATTTTCCAGTACAACACTTTCCCCGCCCTCTGCAACCGACTTTTGTAGATTAAATAGCTTAACTATCTAAATTTGAAATATTATTTAGGATTGCAAGATCTAAAACGTTTGAAAATGATAGACCCGTATCAATCTTTACCTGTACTCGATAAGCTTTGTCTATGAATTGCACAAAGACCATAAGGGTCTGTTAGCTCCTGGACTTTTTATACTACTTCATGTAGGCAATACTGGGTGTCGACGAAATTTTATATACTTGAATGTTATCGGTTTTATTAGCTTCTGCAATATTTTTATTAAAACTACAGGTATCGATGTTTATAATTACTTTGTAATAGATTTAGATACAGGAAAGTTGTTTGCGGTTTATATAACGTCAGACAAGACAATATGTTTCTCTAATCCTATTAACATTGGAAAAGCTGGTCATAAACTCAAAGACATATTGGGTTTTCAACAGTAAATTAATACTGCTAAAAATATATCGTACAATGTACAATGACGACGAGCTCCCTGCGTATTACTCCCGTATTGTGACTTCAGTGATTTCAACTGCCTGAGCTTAAGGGATCTGTGATATTTAATTCTTTTCTGGCTTATTATATAATTTTTTTCTTTTTTTTATGTACTAGGAGGCAAACGGGCAGGAGGCTCACCTGATGTTAAGTGATACCGCCGGCCATGGACACTCACAATGCCAGAAGGCTCGCAAGTGCGTTGCCGGCCTTTCAAGAATTGGTACGCTCTTTACTTGAAGGACCCTAAATCGAATTGGTTCGGAAATACTTCTGTGGGCAGCTGGTTCCACATAGTGGTGGTGTGGTAATACGTTACACATTTTTTGCTAGAATAAATAATTGGTTTTACTACTAGCGAAAGTTATATATAGTTATAAAATTTTCACTTTATTACAGTATATTAGGCTAGATACTAATGTTCAGTAATTTCTTAGTGACCCGACAAAAAATATTGTTAAAGAGGAATACATAGTAATATTTAAATTTAATATTAAAATATTAACTACGTTCGCGACGCCGGGGGATTCATCAGGCTGGATTCTTCTTTTTTAAGTGCTGGATTTTTCTGTATCCAATCTACCCCAAAAGGCGATTTGCGATAGACTGACATTGAATAAACCTATTTCCTAGTTGTATTACGTCTCAGATTGTAGATAACTTTGTTTTTCAAAGCGATGTTTAGCTAAAATCAACCTCACGATTTGGTCGCTCTTTGCAACCCTATGGAGGAAGGTAACAAATCGTTTGTGTGCCTGTAAATGAAAATCTATATCTAAAATCGCATTTCTGATATTTGATAAATGTATTTTCCAGCTCATCAACAGCAGCTTCATTGTCTACATTGTTTGATGTTCTCGTGTTCGTGAATCTAATTAAAATGTAAATCAATCGCTCTCATTAAACGTATGGATTAACTAACAATTAATTTAATTTTGCAGCCGTAATTCCAATACTTATGATATGCATAAATTGGCTTCGTTATTTAAGTGTTATGTTACAATGGCAATGTATAATGAGAATTTGTTTAATATTGGTATTACTGTATAAAAAGGCTATATTGATATTTCTAACTAACGAACAGTTTAAGTCGTAGTCAAAGGCCGATGATATACATGATAGCCACCTGGCATTGAGTGTCCATGAGCGGTATCACTTAACATCAGCTGAGGCTGAGCCCGTTTGCACCCTGTTCTAAAAAAAATAAGCGTTGAATGTGACTCTGAGGTAATGTGTTCAATGCCCAATCTATGAAAATTTGCTTTGAAAATGCGCAAATAAAAATTGTATGTATAAGTCAAAGGCAAACATCGTGAGGAATTTAGAAAAAAAGATCTATTACGTGTATAACCTAGGTACTATAATTATGCATGTCTACACTGGGTAGTCTATTAATATAACGTATAGTAAGTTATATTATCATTATTTATTTGTCTTGAAAGTGAAAGAATTTTCCCGCATATATCTACGTTATATTTGTTGGTGTAATGGTACCACTTTCAGCTTTCTATAGCATTCACCCGACAGTTCGGCGCCTTATTCTATCTAAACTAATTTATCTACGGAACTCCATTGCATGGGTATGTTGGCGTAATGAGGCAAAGGCTTGAAACGTCGATATGAGCAGGGGATTGTAAAATATACTATTATATTACATTGATAAGATGTCTTTAAGTTACCTTATATTGCACAAGTGATGTACAAAAGCACAGAACATTCATCCTTCGTCACTTAATTATTTGAAATTTATTAATTAATTTCGCAAAACATGTGAAAATAATTACATTTATTTTAATGCGCGTTTTGTATTGCATGACTTATAATATAAAATAATCATTGTCATTGCTATAAGTCGTCTTAATGTTTGAGTATCTATGAGGAGTACATAGAGATAGCGCTTTATAAAAATATCATTTATTACTTTCATAGATAAAGATACTGACAAAGATACCAAAGATTATGATGGTTTGGATAGAAATGATGAATGAGAAGCGTGCATGATAAGGTCGGGTCGGGTTGACTTTGTCGTACATACCTGAACCAAATCTGAGACGTATTAGGGGGACAAGTCTAAAGTAACCATAACCAACGAGGAAATAGCGAGAGAGGTATGTCCGGACCGTAGCAAGCGGAGAACTGTAGTCTCTGCCTACTACGAAACAAAAGTGCGTGCGTACAAACTACACATGTCAGAAGTGAAACTTCTTTATACAAATCAAAAACTTTAGATTTCCGAGACTTAGAGGGAGGGAAAAAGGATATGTTAGGAATGTAATGAATTTAATTGTCAGTAAAATATTAAAAGTGTCAAAAATGAATACCTACAACTTATAATTTTTTTTAATTTATTTCTTCGGTAATAAAAACACGTGGCATTTTAATTTACAATTCCTCATTTCATTAAATTATTTTACATAAAATACTATTAGTATTTTCATAAATTCTCTTTACGAAATTTTAATTTTAAAAATAGAATTTCAATAAGGTAATTCACCCTTTTCACTCTTTCCCAATGGGACTCAATCGCTCTCTCCCTTTTCTTCGACAAAAACGCTGCACATCTTCGTGACGTTCCATAAAAAATTTACCCTCATGCGCCTATAGAAGTTTCGCATCAAAAATGTATAAATAAATAAAGATATAAAAAATATTAGAGCAAATAAGAAACCTGGATATTATAAGATCATGTTACTGTAATTAGGGTAACTAATTTGTCGGGATCTGTTATTTTTACCATTGGCGCAGAGTAATTGGGTTAGTACGACGTTTTCAGTTAATTGATTATACTGTAGCGAAGCGAACAGCACTACGCTAAGACAGCGAAGATGCAGTTCCAGATAATGAATGAAAACTATTGAGTTCAACTTACAAAATTATCCATTTACCTGATATCCGAATGACAGTTGTGTTGTTGTATTACCAGGCGCTGGATAACGTAAGATTGACACATAATTGAAACATTAACACACCGTAAACAGCGTATAACGGAAACATTTGTATACACACGATCATGGAAATGATTTTAACTGCAATACAGTTTTGTTCCATGTTTAATGTTTAAGTTTTAACTATAATTTAGTTTCATGGACAATTTTTTATTTGGCTGGATAAATATTGTATTGTCTTTTATTGACATAACTTTTACACATTTAAAGAAAACACTTTTTTACCGGATTTAAGTTATGTATTATTAGCTGTAAGATAAAAAGCACGCGAAACGTCGGAAAATTTTAAAATTATGTAAAATAATTGTAAATTTATAATAATACATAACTTCAATCTGTTAAAAAAGTGTTTTCTAGATAAATATTATTAATATCGGTGACTATAACAAGGCATACCCAACCCGATCCATCCACGGTTGCCTTGTATAATCTACTCCAAAGCCGCTTCTCATTAATCCTTTCTATATGGCCAAACCATCAAAACAATTCCTTTCGTATCTTTTTCAGAATCTAGATATCAAAGTTAATATTAGTGTAATATTGGTAATAATAAGTATAAATCCGATTATGCAGTGTTCTGTTTTTGAACATTATTTTTTGTGTGTACTTTGAAATAAAAATACAGACATGATTCATGGTTAAGAAATTCAACAGTGTTGCCAACAATACATAATAATTATTGCTCTCAATTCGACTTACTCAAGGTTTTATTTGTTTGTAGGGAGGGAATGATTAGATAATTTAATAATTTGTTATCTTCCAACTACCAGTGAACTATTCTGTGCCTCCATGTAACGAATGGCGTTTAATATAGTTGCTTTGTTTCTTTGTTCCCTTTGTTTGCTATAGTCGATTTAGAACGAGAATTCCTTTACTCACGCAAAGCAAATCCTTGGAGCGCTCTTTATTCCATACAATATTGTAATATAAAATAAATCAAACCGGCGTAGGCAATTAGATAAAATTATGGCTGTTAGAATTTCATAAATTATAAGTTTACTAAAGTGTTAATGAATACATTTTGAATGTCAAATTTCAAGCAGAAATTAATTTAAAACCTTAATACTTAACTAAACTATCAATAATTACCAACCATTTAAATAATATAATTACTAATTATTAAATTAGAAGTTTAACGTTTAGTTTCAAGTTTAGTTTAACTAATTATTAATTTATTAGTTTAATATAACTTATTTTTCTTTAACATTGCAACATTAATCTATAGATTTCAAGATATTTAATTAATTATTAGGTTCAAGTTGTCTTCTCACATAGGCATCCCCTAATTTTGCCCTTTGCGGTTTATTCTTAGCTAGCCTACTTCATCTCTTCGGCATACGATCTGCCCAACTTTTTACTGGACCCTTCATTTTGCTTTTTATTTCTTCTTTGAAATCTAATAAGTAATCATGATTCATGGATCTCCTAATACGCTTATATCCTTCAATCAATACTATTATAACAAAGGATCCAAGCTGCCAAAGTTAAACCAGGGTTTTCTACTGCTTTTATTATACAGCATTGATTTGTATTAATTTTAAAAATAAGACGACATGAACAGTTATTTTCCTTATTGAAACGTTATTTTCACAGTCAGTTTCAGTCTGTTTATGCAAAAAATCTCTTGGGACAACGTGACGTTTAAGTGTATGTAATTTATTCCATGAATAACTTCGGAAAAGTTGTTCATACAACCTTGTTTGAGAAGTAACAAATTGAAAGTTTTATTAATAATAAATTCAGTTTAAACTCAAACCCGAGACCGTGTTGCCGTATCGTTGCGAAACGTGGAAAGTTACAAAGAGCACCACACAACAACTCCAGGTCTTCGTGAACCGCTGCCTTCGTCAAATTTATGACTATTCTGACCCGAGAAATTCTCTTATCATCAGATAAGGTAGCTATGCAATGAGGCCTATAATACGCCCAAAGTGGAAATGGGTGGGCCATACCCTCTGGAGGGTTCCAAGTCACAGCCACAGTATGCTGAGCAAGCCCTCGACTAAAAACGTCAAGGCAACCTGAAATGTGGCCAGCCAAAACAGACCTGACAGTGAAACATCTTTGCAGAGGTGAAGGAAGCTGGAAAAACGTGAAGGTGAATTAAGTGAGCTGCACAGTACCGATGAGGCTAGTTTTCTACGCTGAATGCCCTCTGTATCAGAATGGTATTAACCTAACAAATCATAGTGTAGTGTCTCGGGCTTACATTTCCTTTCATTTCATTGATCATTTTATTTTGTAAGATCACCAAGATCTGCGTTCGTTGTCTTATAGAAGTCGTAAACTTTTGGGGTTAAGACGTCATGGTGTCTTTACGATGTCTTTCGTGACCGGACACGAAGGCACAACAGCCCTATAGCACCCTATTATCCAGGTGTTGTCCAACTAAAAAAAAAAGAGTAACATGAGACTGTAAGGCTTGACTCAGTTTATTAGTTATATTGTTAAACACGGCACACATTAAGTACGCGTTAATACATCAAAGGTTGGAAGTTAACAAACTCGTTCGAAAACCGAAAACTAATATTAACTTAAATTGAGATTTCAAATTGTCAATATTGGAACTTGTATATTAATTTTGTTATATTAAGCACCCGATACATCTATTTATTTACACTAGCTATTGTGGGACTTCATTCGAAGGGAAATCGTAGTTAAATTTAAGGGTAAGATAAACTGACGAAAGTTATTGTATAATGGATTTAAGAGTAAAGACGCTAGGATGTTTGAACTTTGTTAGGAAAATGCCACTGCTATGTCCGGAATTAACACTTGTTAAGGAAGGAGGTAGGATAGGAGGATAATGATGCATCCGTATGAAGAGAAAAGGAGACAAGGAGTATATATCAGAGGTGAAAAGAAGACATCATTGAAATAGTCACATCATAATTGAATAAATATATCCACGTCACAGGTAATGCGTTTAAAAGTCGAGCTTAAGCACATTTTAAACATTACATTGATATACAAAACATACGTATGGATTATAAACGTTCAAAATACTTCACTGTTTGGCTCTTATTCAACGAGAATAAAAGAGCATATTTAATTAATTTAACAAACAAAAGCATTAGCGTAAAGCTTGTTGTTAGTAAATAGCCTTACAATTTCAATTCACTTGTCTTATATGACTTAATAAGTTACGCGAGAGGATTTATAAGCTTTTTTGTGTGTTGAATTATTTATTACGTCGTACGCTGTCCTAATTGGCAATTTCGTGATACGAATAAAATTGTTAATGCATGTGTGAAGTCTCTAGTAAGGTATACACACTAATGTAATAAACCAACTGACATGTTTATTCATTTAAGAAAGTGTTTGGCATATTATAGTAATTATAAAAATAAATGTTTATTATAAAAGAAATGAAATTGTATGAGAAATCTTATTTAGTTCTCTCTTATTTAAAAAACTGTGTACAAGATTTTATCGTAAGACAATAATTGTTTTATAATTTAGTTAATAACAACCATTACCTTATCTTTCTTAAGGCTTTTTAGGTGTCACACATAAAATACCAGACATTTTAAATAGCCGGAAACAGAATGATTGATAAGATAAATTATATAAAAATCAAAACATTTAATCATTGCTCAAGATAAGTTTCGATTGGAGTAATTTCAAAACTACCTATACCGCGTACGTATCAAAGATGTGAGAGTGGTAAGATTACTTGCATTTGCCTTACTATGGCGCAAATCATACGTCCATTTCATATTCAAATATATTAGTGTTATAATACAGACTTAAGAATATTATAGGTATAGTCTTCGGTAGTACATAAGTCAATAAAGATATCACTAAGCGTCTATAGAGATATATATCACTTTTTATGTGTGAGATAAATATGAATGATTGTCAATTAGGACGTATGAAAATCGAAATAGGGAAGAACAGCCGAATAAAATGGGTTCCGAGGAAGTGATGGGACCCCGGGCTATTTGCATAAGTCGCCGATATAATAAGGCTGTGTATAAACCAATGAATAATACTATAATAATAATTATTTTCTATGAAGCCTGTATACATTATACAAGATTCAGGCTGTAAATTGAGCGATTTATTAAATAGTTATTTTTTACTAAGTAATAGTGTACAAAGAACTGTTCGGTGGCTGTTAAAACATAATTTTTAACTATAAATAGTAAGCCGTGAATACATACCTCGATACATCATTGACTCGAACTTGATAACGAAAAAAGGCACAAATTTAGTCGTAGAACATTAATAAAGGTTACACTGGCTATAAAAAATAATTTAAGTAAAACAGTTCGCCATACCCATGAAATTAAATTTTATGACACGGAAGATCGGCCATATAATATCGGTATCATAATATATCGGTGTTCGAACATATTATAATAATAATATCATAGTGATCCGCCAATTTCATCAACAAATAGTGCAATATTTGAATTTAAAGATTTACAGTATAAACATCCTTAACTTTTACAGGATTTCTTTTATATTTCGTTTTATGGGAAGGGTAGCAAATTACACCATCAAATCCTATGTTGTTTTACTAATTGCTTTTCGTTTTCATTAAAGATATGAATTGCCTTTTTAAAAGCAATACCATTATTATTGTTGGCATTACTTTAATTGCATTCAATATATAGCTATATTTTCAATTTGATTTCCAATAAATGAATTGCAAAAAAGGTAAGTTACAACGATAAAAAATCATATAGCGTTAACGCGAGAACGCGTTTTATGATAGGGGATGAATAACATGGTATACAGTATATGCGGGAAATCTTAGTTTGCATTTGATTTTAGATAAGATCGCTTTGTTTTCAAATTCTTGAGAAAAGGGCAAGTAATACAACGATAGAGACGGTTTTACGCTTAATTAGGAAGTAAAATAGTGATTCAATTCAACAAATCTCAACAACTAATTAGAAATCGAAGTTGGAAACTCTCTCATTCAGATGGTTAATTAGTTACTGGATATTGAGAACTGTTGATATTCGAAACGAATATTGCAGTTCTCTGCAGGTAAAGCAGGTATTGAAGTTATCAATATTTATTAGACGACCGATATTTTACACACCTGGGGATTACATAAGTGTTCATGGTTCTAAGGTACGTGTAGTAAGTATTTTTATAAACTATTTATTACTTATAAGATAAGTTTTATACTTTAACTGAACTTTTCATATTCATATATTCTACAGCCAACTGATAGTTAGATTTTCTTCTCACAACTGGCTATGTCAAGTTATAATTATTATGTAATAATGTGCATGTGCAAGAACATTATTTATCACTTTTAAATGTATGCATTTTTGGAACGAAGTTCCTTATCGCGCGTTGTGAAAGGGGGCTAGACGGAAAAAATTCTTACGAAAAGTTGTCACGACACTTTTTTGCTATTTGCTATTGTAATACACCGGTTCTCGTCCGATCACCGAAGTTAAGGAAAGTCGGGCGAGGTCAGTACTTGGATGGGTGACCGCCTGAGAACACCTCGTGATGTTGGCTTTTTTTGTAGGGATAAGAAATTAAAATTATTTTTGGAATCACTTAACTAAATTAGTCTTGTTGGAACGAAGTTAACGAGCGTTGCGAAAGGGGGCTAGACGGAATAAATTAAGACCAAAAGTTGTAACGACACTTTTTGCTATAGTTGTTATATTTTACATTTTCGATTTAGCTATCGCCAATGTCCATACCACGTTGAATACACCGGTTCTCGTCCGATCACCGAAGTTAAGCAACGTCGGGCGAGGTCAGTACTTGGATGGGTGACCGCCTGGGAACACCTCGTGATGTTGGGTTTTTTTTTTCGTCGTAAGATTGGTGTCGAGAAAATCTATCATACTGTTATGATACCAATTAACATATAAATTAATCGAAAGGAATTTCGTTCCATTCGGGTGTCCCTTGACACCTCTAAAGTTATTATATTTGTAGTTTGGTTAATAGGTATTTTAATAATAAAAAAAGAATTTATATGATTACATCCACCTTTTAGGGGTCCACTTCTACTGGAATCTGCTTCTTCAAAATATAAAATTATAAGATCACTGTTACGTATCATTACTATGCAGCTTAAGAAGTGGAAATGAGTTTCACGAATTTGTTTCACCAAGGAGTTTTCATTATTACTTTTTGTTGGGACGTGCAACATTAGTCCTGACCTATTTAAAAGTTTTCTTATCATGGCGTGTATTGTGTATTTGAATGATTTTTTTAAATTAGAGACTAGGCTCTGAATTAAATTATCTTCCATGGTTCAGATTGAATTCGCATTTACACTAAGTATAGTTTAATACAAACCGTTTTCTCATTCCCACCGAGCAGTTAGGTTTCAGCCCTGCGATTCTGTAACTTACTTTTCGAACTCACACACAAAAGGTGGGAGCTTGTAGTTTATTGTTTATCAGAATGCCAAATCATAAAATGACTGCTTCACGACTGATTTGAGAGCGACCGCCGATGCGAAAACCGCTGTGTGAGTTCGAAAAGTGAGTTACAGAATCGCAGGGCAGGCCGGCCAACTCGTGCGTTCATCAAGTCCATAAGATCACTTGTATAGTTGAACAAACCAGTTAGTTTCACAAGTATAGTATTATTTGATTTAATAGTCAACGACAAATCTCTAACCGTAAGCATAGTCTAGCCTACCTCACATTTATATCCCCACAACTTCAATATTGGTACAGTTCCAATACAATATCAATTACTTAAGCGGTAGGCCGTAACAGAAATTACAAAAGTTCTTGTCTTGCAAATTACTTTTATGACATTTGTTTTTATATATTTTGTTATTTATCCGTGGTGTATTTATTTTTAGGGCGATTTTATCTATTTTGTATAAATGTCTAGATTGTCGTATATGTGCGGAGAGGTGACTTTCTTGGCTTTGTGGGTAATAGACAAGAATATTTCGATTCTCGCGCGAAATGTGAGGTTACGTATGAAAGTGTGTCTTTAAAGAAAACTAAAGAAACATGTGTTGAGTCTTCCTTACGGTACTTTAAATTTCTTTAAAACCCTGCGTAGTGCAGGGTTTTTAACTCACTTAGCTAGTTAGGGCTAAAATTGTAACCAAACCACGTGAAGTCATATAATTTCAATTAATTTCCGAGTGCAGCCCGAACATGGTAACAGCATTAGCTCCACTTTCTAGGAGTATTAATTAGGATTTTGCTGCAGTAAATGAGGTGGGTATAATAGTAATGAACTTGGTATGAGCTTGGCTTCATGCTTAATTCTGAGCAAATGAACACGCCGTACTTTAGAAATAAAATGACAGAAAGTAACGTTGGTATTGTAATTCGAATTATTTTCTAAATAATTTATAAAGTCTTTGAGCGTTTAAAGGCAAAGGTATTGAAGTATATGAGAGTAGCAGTAACATCTGGCATCCATTTGTTTTGTGTTTTTATGTTCAAATTCTCGTCTTTTCAAAACAATTGTTTTATTTAAAAACATTTTCTTTTCTAATTGATTAACACTTTTATTATGTTATTTTATTAGTTGTTAACACTGTAATAGTACGCATTTTCTGCCAAACATCTATCAAACTAATAAGGATTTTTTTGATAGATGCTTACTATAAGTGTATGCTTTGTAAGGGGTTTCGCGTTCGTAAGATTAGTATTTCTATATATAGCTTGGTGGTTGAGTAAAACAAAAAGATCATAATATACCTTTCTTCTAGTTTAATAACGCGTGCAGGATACTAATAGGCTTATATTGTATTTGCTCCGAAAATTATTAACTGTAACGAGCTCGGTCACTGGTACGGCGCGTCCAGGATGGCCACTGTATTGCACGTACAAATCATAGTAGGAATGTCAGATTTTTATTATTACTATATTGCCACGGTTGTGGCAATATGGCCGTGTCATACAGCCCTGCGATTCTGTAACTCACTTTTCGAACTCACACAGCGATAAACAATAAACTACAAGCTCCCACCTTTTCAGAATGCCAAATCATACAATGACTGCTTCACGACTGATTTGAGAGCGACTGCCGATGCGAAAACCGCTGAGTGAGTTCGAAAAGTGAGTTACAGAATCGCAGGGCAGCTCTCTAGCAGAGTAAGTGAGAGTGATAACTGTTACGGGAAAACAAAAATGTTAACGTATTTAAAAATTCCTTATTTGGGCACTGGGAAGTCTATAAGAGTATTTACAATGTGTTTCTAAAGTTCCCTTATACAAAGAGTATTGTATTTATACTACTTTCTAAGATTGTTATTCTGTTATAGTAACCTTAAGTATAGAACCCAGTTATTAATGACTAATAGACGTCGTTACGTACATTTATTGTAATTTTATGTATTGGCCAAGCAGTCTGAAAAACTTTTGTGAACATTATCGCAAGAACTATTAAAACTGTAGTTAAATTAATCACCATAGAAATTGGAACGCCATAAATTTTATCCCTGTACCTTACTTTTAAAGCTTCTGGACCTTACATCAGCTTAATATTTTTTTAAATATTTACCTAAATAATATTCTTGCTTAGTACTATTATTAACCTTCGCGGTGGGTTTTCATCGTATATTGAGCATAATTGCATCCTGATTAAGACTCGCAAAAATTCTAGTGTATAATTAGTGATAGGCTTTCTAGACAATTTCCATACAGTAATTATGTAGTTTAATTATATAGATATTATAGTCCTAATAATTATATACATATAAATACATTTTTGTTTTTAAGCAAAGGATGATTTTGATCTTTCGCTAGTGCATAAAAGGGCTTCAAAGGTCAGAATTACAATAAAATATGATATAGACAAAAGACCTACGCTTATGAATTTTGAAAATATAATGAGTCCAAGTACTACAAATTATATTACATATTAAGGAACTAAAATTCACAACGCGGAAAACACAAATTGAATAGATAACAGTGATTAGAATAATTAAACACATTTATTTTTAATAAATAGCTAAGATCAAATAATTTTGATTAGCTTAAGGAGCTAGTAAAAATATATTTGAATTTATAGATCACATCACATTATAATTCTTATCAGATTTACATTTACTTATGAAATATTCAAGTAACTTACTGATTATAAGGGCGGGGCGGCATTATGCTATGCGGTCGGTTATCGGCCCAATGATAGCAAAAATTAAACTACAAATTACTTTATGTGTAATTGTACTATAGCTGAACTAAATCGAGCTTATCTACATGTGTTTACATCACAATAATTAAAAGATATTTAAATACAATAAAAAAGTAAAATTAAAATTAAAATTAATAACAATTTCTGTATATGAGTTACTCATGATTGTGTAAAGGAAGATTATTAAGAAGTCCATCAAAAATTTTGCTTTATACTATGTTAACTAGCGACAGAGATAATCATACGTGATCGGAGAGACTGTTTCATTTATGGCGGGGATTCAAAATATATAATATAAAGGGTGACCTGTGAGAATAATACATATAATATTTGGTCCTTCGAGACAGATTTTAGTCCAACAATATGTATCTAAACAGAACTCATCGTTTAATCTATGAGAATAAAAATGTATCGAATATTATCGTACCTTATCTATCAGATTCCTAACATAGGTAAATATGTTTAATCTGTTTCAAATACGCCTGACACTTTCATATATCGAATCACACCTTCGTCAGCGTGACATTTCATTATAACCTAACGGTATGGGACTAATAGGTTATTAAGGGAAGCTCGTCGGGTCAATATAAAAAAACTCTACCAAAACCTGCTTAACACTAAATAGAAAAGCTTTCTTAAATTACTACAATATCATATAATTTACTTAAATTGGTATATGAACTTTTAAGATAAGAACTAATAAATAAATTCATCACAATCTGACGAATTTGTCAGACAAAGGGACGTAGTCTGAATCGAACATTTAATTATGCCATATAATAGATATCGTAATTAGTATTAAATATCTTAATGAACAGTGTTATATGTATAAAAGATAAAAAAAATTGCAAGTCATATGAAAATAGATACGTGTGATGTCCGTGATATATGCGACACCATTATCAGTAATCATATTATAGTAGCATTTATTATAATAAATTCGGGTACGGACCGAAAGATTTATTTTTAAGTTAGAAGAGAAATTAGCGTTCTGTGCCTTTTAAATAAATACAAATGCGTCATCTAGTATCG
This sequence comes from Pieris napi, assembly GCF_905475465.1. Lineage (NCBI taxonomy): Eukaryota > Metazoa > Arthropoda > Insecta > Lepidoptera > Pieridae > Pieris > Pieris napi. The sequence continues at coordinate 7,151,584 of NC_062237.1, read as the reverse complement.
AACTCAGGGTCTTCGGGTTGTACCTTATGGTGATTTTTATGTGTGGGGTTGTGGGTTACGAAGTAAGAGTGCTGTTAACTTTGCTTGCATTGTTTAGAACACTTTATAACGTAAATCATTTAGGAGTGTAAGTTCGTTCGATCGAACAGTCGATCGATTAAATTACATAACATGGATGATGTAAATATTATAAATGGCTGGATAATACTTCCTGTTTCAATATTTAGATATTAAATCTCTGTCTCTATGTAAGCCGTTGATTGACGACATTTTCATTTAAGACTTATTACATCATTTTGACGATAACCGCTTTCCTTAGCTAAAAATACAATACTGAAACACAAAGGGGCTACTAAAAGATTTTCTGCTTCAATATTTTTCGAGTAAAAGTCTTTGTACGTTTTATATTTGGAACTTGATATTTGTTCCTAGTCCTTTGAGTAAAGAAGATTGTAAATCGGTATCAAAGAAGATGTAAACATGCCTATATATTCGAATTTTGAGGCAGAATATGAAATTCCACCGTCATCACTTCGACGTCTGTTGTTCCTTCCACAAATGGGCGTTTTTAAGGCATTTCTTGCCGCGCACCACCTCTATGTGGAATCAGCTGCTGTCGAGGTATTCCAAACCCATATTAAGTTAGTGTCCTTCAAGAAAACAGCGTTAAGTTTATTTATTTCTTTTTCTTAAAAGGCCGCACTCGCGAGCCCTCCGGCATTGAGAGTGTCCATAGGCACTTACATCAGGAAATTACAGAGCTCTGTTCAATTGATTTTGCAACCTGCATATATAGTCTATCTGGGAGATACACATTAATATGTCTATTGTAATCTGAGTGATGTAACATAATGATTTTGACGTGATAACGTCTTTAAAATCGTTTTAGTCGGGTGACATGTTCAGAAACTTGTGTCACACCAAAACCTCACGAGCGCGATCGCAGGTATAACGAGAGAGAGACGGACCGATCTCCCGTCTCATCTCGAGCGCTGCCAGTCATTCCGTGAATGTATGAAGAAAAATGTATATCATAGTCGAATAAGTAAACTTGTCATTTTACACCCGAAATTTATCATCAAAAGTGTGAATAAAACGATAGATGTAATTTAAAATTTGAAAAAATTGTTATCTTCATTAATTCCTTACTTCCCAAAAACTTATATCACCAATAAGACGTTATCACGTAAAAATCTCGATCGTAAACCTACTTTACAAACAACCAATATTTTTTTTAATCCAAATATCCAATTATTACATAAAATATAACATTTTCTTAAATATTTCGGTATATGTACAGTTAGTACTTAGCGATATACATCTGCGGCAGTTTCTAAGAAAATTCTAATTATTACAGTATATTCCTTTCAAACCAATTCTGTTAAATGTAATATTATGAACGCGGAGACGTACTACATTACTTTACTTTCGTTTTGACTTTCATGTTACTTTATATTGAATTTTCAATCTAACCTGAGAACGTGATTTTAAATTTCTGCTTTCAACCCTCAGTGCAATTTTAATAATCTTTCATAACATCGATTCCATACACCCGAGGCATCATTTTAAACAGCTCCATCCGTTCATTGCCACTTTATATTCAATGTATGTAAATTATACATTGCACGTCTACACTAACAAATGTAAAGGAGAGCTGTTGCCCTCATCTTCGTAAAATTCATAAAAAAATACATGTTCTTGCATATGGACGGTTCAATGATTGATCTAACACAGTCGAATCGGTACTATCTAATAATGCGACAATTTCAATATTTGTGACATCATTCAACGATTAAAACCGAATTAATTTCAACGTAGTCGTGATGTTGTTAAATACAAATGTTGTACGAAAACCTAATATTTAAATCGGAATTGGGAACGGAATCCTATTAAATTAGGGTTGCCTGGAAGAAATCCTTTGTTAGCGATAAGGCCGCCCGTTGCCTTATAACTTTTGTAACCTGTTTTTTATTTTTGTTATGTGTATGTTTTTGATTAAGGTAATAAAGTATAAATAATTAAATAAATTTACAGGGTAAGTCATTAAGATACTAATACTTTAGCGAAACATAAAGATTAAGTTTTTTTGTGAAACGCGAACGCACCGCTTATATCTTGAAGAGTTAGAGAGACCTTAAGGTCACCAAATTCTATTACTCCTAACTTGATTACTTTTTTATTGTACTTATAACTAATATAATTTTATTCGTAGTACGGTTTTTTATGTAGAATTGTGTTTGTTTCTTTTGTAATTTTCATTTATTGTCTAAAAAATGCTTATTTAATATTATTTAAATGTTACGTCTTTAAAATTGGGCCTCTCAGTTTAGTTGTTTTTGTTAAAATGCCGAGATAATATCCTTTAACAATAAAAAAATAATCTAAAGATATGCAAATCTGATATATTTTATCACTACATTTTGCCTGGAAAAGTAATAGAGAGAATTAATAAATTAAATATGAATTAAGTTTTGATAAACCTTTCACAAAATGTTCGTGAGCTACGTATCAACGATATCTCTCTTAACATTTATTATATTTGTAGAATTCTACGTCGATAATCTAATATTTGTATGAATCGAATACGCCAATAGCCGCGTACTGACTGAGCGAGCAGCCTCGCGAAGCAGCCTCGGACGTTTGCTTCGCAACGTTTGCCGCGCGAGGCAGCCTCGGTCTGTAAGTTTTCTAATCCGAGGCTGCCTCGCGCGGCAAGTCCGAGCCATCGTGAGCATCGACGCTCAGTTTAACTTGAAGTCGAATAGAGACCGCGCGTGCCCGTATAGTTTGCCCGAGACCACCATGAGGCCGCACATTCGGAAAGCTGTCGCTACCACTGCCTTTTTAATAATTCTAAGGCTTGCAAAAAAAAGAAAACAGAAAACTAAACGTTTTTGGATTAAACTCTTATACAAAAATAGATTACAGGCTGGGAACAGATTATTTGAAGAGTTGTGCTTCGATGACGAAGAAAAAAATTTCACTCGAATGAGTAAAATCGAATTTGACAATGTGTATTCTCTCATAAACGCCAAAATAAGCAAGAAGGACACAAATTTTCGAGAAGCAATATCCGCTAGGGAAAGATTATTAGTGACGTTGAGATTTTTGGCCACAGGAGATTCTTATACCAGTCTACAGTATCTATTTCGTATATCAAAACAAAGGATATCGGTTATAGTTCCTGAAGTCTGTGATGCTATAATTGAGGTGTTAAAGGATTATGTTAAGGTAAAATAAAATTACATATTTTTATTATTTTTTTATTAATCTGATTAGAAAATTGGACAAATAATATAAGAAAATTAAACAAACAAATATTTAATGATGAGGAGCTGGAGAAGGAGGAGGGGGAGGCATCGAAATTGGTGAGATAGGAGGCATTGGTGAGGCAGCAGGCATCGGTGAAGTAGAAGGCATCGATGAGGCAGGAGGCATCGGTGAAGTAGGAGGCATCGGTGAAGTAGGAGGCATCGGTGAGGTAGAAGGCATTGGTGAGGCAGCAGGCATCGAATATGTAGATGGCGTCGATGAGGAAGAGGGATGAGACATATATCTTAAATTATCGTGTTCACCATATGATTGAGTATAATAACTATAACCACTGTATGCTCCCATGTCTGCATCAAAGATAATTTTATTTATTGCATTTTTTACGTATGCTAATGTAATTTTATCATACTTTCTCAACTCATTTCCTATATATTGGCCATACACATTATAGGGATCATTTTTTTCTGATATATTATCGCTTGCACACTGTTGTAAGAGTGTTAATGCTTCAGATATGGCGTTATCAGTAAGATCATCACTTTCGTTCATTTTGGATCTCTTTTTAGGTCTAGTTGACTTTTGTTTAGGTCCTTCCGTTGTCGTCGAGTTTGAAGTTTCATTTTTTTCTTCGTTATAACCGTCATCATTTCGAGTATTATCCAGACTTGCATTCTGTAAAGATAGAAATTATTACTTAATTTTATTTACAGATACCATCATCCGAAGAAGAGTGGCTTACCATAGCGAAAGAGTTTGAGAGCAAATGGAATTTCCCACATGTCATAGGAGCAATGGATGGGAAGCATGTTATATTACAGTCGCCGATAAATAGTGGCAATGATTATGACTGTTACAAAATGTTTCCAAGTATAGTGCTGTTTGCTTTAGTTGACGCTAACTATAAATTTCTGTACGTAGACGTTGGCAGCAAAGGACGTATATCAGATGGCGGTGTGTTTAAAAATACCAATTTATATAAAAAGGTCGAAAAGAAGGAATTGAACATTCCTTCACCAGAAATATTACAAATACCGTATAAAATTGCAGTGCCCTATTTTATTCTAGGCGATAAAGCTTTTGCTCTCAATGATTACACATTGAAACCTTATGAAGGTACTCCAGAAAGAGGTTCAATGGAAAGGATTTTCAATTACAGGCTGTCCAGAGCAAGAAGAGTTGTGGAGAATGCCTTTGGCATTTTAAGCTTCGTTTTTAGAGTACTGAGGAAGCCGCTACTATTAGAACCAGAAAAAGCTACGAAAGTCGTATTGACTACCATATGCTTATATAACTACTTGCGTAGAGATTTAGCTTCCTCACAAAGGTTCACTCCCCCAGGATCATTCGATGCCGAAGTTGAAGGGACAGTAATACCCGGCCGATGGCGACAGGATACAGAAATGTCATCAATGCTATCTATTCAAGCCATACCACGGCGAGGATCAACAAATATAAAAGAAATACGTTCACATTTAGGGAGACATTTCATAACAAACGGAGCAATTTCTTGGCAGAATAATTATCAGTAAATAATAGGTACTCACTTCTTCACCTAAAGTATCTTGTGTATTTCCTGGGTGATTTCTATCTCCTAGAAAACTGAAGGCTTCATAGGCATACCAATTCGAAACATATATTTCACCACGACCTGCAGTATAAAATAAAAAAAAATAATATTAGAAATAATATAAAAACCGATGTAACTTTGAATATAATAAAATGAATGTTGTTAACCCTAATCATAAACATTAAATAATAAATACCTGATCCTGTGATTCGGCTTTTTTTTTCTCTCGACTTTTCCCTCCTGTAAGACCCTAGTAAAGAGTCCATTTTTTTCTTTAATTCAGCTATTGGAAGGTTCATTTCCTGGCTTATTTTTCTCCATGCATCTTCCCTTAGTCCTCTATTTGTGTAATCAGGACATTGCGCATCCCAAAGTCGTCTATATTCACCATATAGTCGTATTAATTTAAGACACTGTTCTTTATCCATGACGCACAACTAACACGCAACGAATAAGCGAGGCAAAACACTACCGTCTTGAGTGAGCGCGGCAAACGTACTGAGGCGCCTTTGAACATCGACAAAAACCGACAACGTTCGGCTCGGGCCGCGGCACGCTCGGGCGAGGCAGCGCGTGCGTTTGCCTCGGGCGAGGCACGTCTTGACCGACCGAGGATTTGCCTCGCGAGGCAGCCTCGCGAGGCTGCTCGCTCAGTCAGTACGCGGCTAATAACCACATACGCTTTGTAAAAGTCATAAAAGACACAAGTTATTAACAAGCCATTCCCCCGGATTCACTTAATCGTGCGTGTTTGAGCCAACTGAAGCTTGAAATACAAAATCGCGACACATTCTTCTAGATCAACGAAGCCTTTTGTAGGTCAAAGGCTGTAATATCACATATTTATTACCAGATGTATTCTTAACGCTACTTTATTGTTATTAAGTCTCTCTGTCAACCTATTTTAATAAAGCAATGCAACCTTATTGTTGTTGTATATGTATATATATATGTATTTTATGTGTGTGTGTATATTTTGTAACTTTTTGTAAATTTTTCAAGGAATAAATGAGGCTTAATTATTATTATTAATTATTAATGCCACCTTATGAGAATTTTGTGCACGATAAAAATCTTGTGATTATTTCTTATATAGTTTTAAGAATGTTTATGACCACTGAGAATAATGTAGATTTCTTCAAATTTGCGATTTTCTAAAACAAATTTCAGTGTCAATATTTGTGTGTATAATGAAAGTACCCTCCAGGGTCGAGACTCCTTGGGCGATTTATTGGTAAGGCACAAACTCTAGAATCTCGTATGTCTATCACGTTTTTGAGTTGTGAGAGTCTGCGCTTAGCTCTGAATTTTAGCCTGAGGTTTATATTTGATATTCAATCTAAAGGTGCCTTTATTCATATATATATACTAGCAGACCGGCCAAGCGTTGCTGTGGCTAAGGTTTTTGTTATATTACATAGTAGTAAACTATTCAAGGGAAACGGTAGGAGAACACCAGTCATGGGGACCACCATGCTTTATTGGTGGTTATGCCATTAAATTGTAGCTTATGTGAAACGTAGGTACTTTCAACACAGAGCCATCTGTTAGAATTGTGACTATCAAATAATAAACAAATATTTTGCAATAAAATAATATTGCGGGTATAAATTGAGATGTAAGCTATCCTATCTTTTAAGTTGGATCAAACTACACACGGTGTGCAAATTTGATTGATATCGGTTCGATAGTTTAGGAGTCCATAGCGGACAAACAACGTGACACGTAATTTTTATATATTAAGATATATAGATTCATCAGCATCATTTTCTTAAAAAACTTAATAGCCAAATAACAAATACGATAATGCCTTTGGTCTACGGTTTAAAATAAAGCCGATTGACTCTCAAAACATACAAGGATTGTTTGAAAATAGGTGGAAAATTTTATTTTATTTGGATCGTTGGACAATGTTTGAAAACAAAAAAACTTAATTCTCCCCTTGTTAATTACTCAGCTGATATTGAAATAGGAAGAAATCTTGGAGTGAATTATTTTTGGTGAATAAAAAATATTGTATTTATAGTATCTTAAAATATAAATTAAAAGGTAAATCATTTTATTGTTAGTTATTAAACCCTGATTCAAGTTAACCCACCGACGCGATATTTACATTATTAATTTATTTTATTTTATTAATTATTCAATTATTTTTGAAATCACATTTATAAATGTTTTAAAAGATTTTTTGCAGAAACACGATTCTGAATGACGTAAATCGATATTGTTATACCCGCGATCTTTGAATTATTCCTAACGACCTTTGAGTTGAGTCACAAAAAAAATATAACCGCTCATGCTAAAAAAAATGTTAACAGTCAAGGTTTCACTCAAACTATTTCTACATGGATTGTAAAGTTAAAAATATAGACAACAACATGAAGTAACACTTCATGATGCTGTGCTAACACAACAGATGGGTCTACGGTTAACAAATGCGAGTGAAGAACCAGCGTCGTACACGAGGCGATGGAGATGTACCAGCAGACTTTGTCTGCCGAATTTTAACAGCGATACAATTCTAGCTCACACGAGTAATATTATGTATGGGTACATCTGTAGGGCTTAAGGTCGTTAGGTTCTTAGGTCTCACAAATATTTAGTTATTTAGTGCAGCTTGCAATACATAGGGACAAATTCATATACAACCTCTAAGACCTGTCTAGGTGTTTTATAAAAACTGGCCCAGCCTTGGCAGACCATTTGGTTTAGCCAAAATTATTATTTACCTATGTTGACCGTACATTTGTCTTTTTTAGTATAACGTAACGAAGATTGAATTAGTTTTAAGTAGTTTAAGCGCTAATTGTCTTAGGTTTTTATTTACTAAAGAAATCACTATTCACGATTCGGTAGTTGAACCTACCAGAGCGTATTAAATATTATAATTTGAGACCCGACATCGAATCTAACCTGATATGAGATGTCTTGGACCCATTACGAAACTGTAGTCAAGAGGCTATCAAAGCTTGCAGCCCTAACGGAAAATAAATAGAGTTTTTATCACTTAATTACAACTGTCGGGAAATTGATAAAAAGGGGAAAACGGAAGTTTTATCAAGAAACGGACTAACTGTTTGTGAACCGAATACGAAAAGATTGGGAAACTAATGGATTTCTTATATCCGTTTGCGGAAGGAAATGATTTATATATTATTTGGCTTATTGAGTCTTATTATATTGACATCTATTTTTTGCTTGCTTGTGTTTTGTTTGCTTAACATTGGTAACATAGTTATTTTATAGGTTATCTATCCATTTATGGCTTGAATTAAATTAGATTCTTCTAAAACGATTTAAAGTTACGTATCACATACACATATTTTATTCTAATATACGGTTTCTGGTTCTTAAAGCTATCTAAAATTTAAGGTAAGTAAGAGTAGTTATTCCAGAGGGAAATTCAACACGAACAACGTGTAATGTGTTACAAACTATATATGTAAATACCAAAATAATGTATTTTTTACATAATATAATGTAATATTTACTAACAATGTATAACGACTTGGTATTTAAAACATTAATTACCTTAAGAACTAACAAATTTTATTATTTATAATATATTTTATTATTTTATAATATTATGTTTTATTATTTTGAAATACGAAACGGGCGGTCGTTTTTTACATACACAAATAAATAGGACGTACGATTTCATATTACGGTTAATGAAAATATCGAGGAAACCAATACTTCTAACACTCCATGCCAGACACAGCGTACAGCAAAACCATCAAGCAAAACTGTAGCGTCACTTGTCTTTTCTATACTAAGTGTGGTTTCACGTAATAGTTTTATTAATTGAATAAAAGTCAACCAATCGTATTTTTCGCTGACGAGCGAGTTTTTTGAAATAAAATATAGTCTCTGAGTAATTTTCAAACAAAGCTTATTAGACTCCGGCAAACTGAGGGCTCTCAATTATCTGATACTCACGGAATTGTGGCTTCATAATGGGAACTTAGACCTCTTTTGAACTCATTTTCATTCCAACCTCTCTCAAATGGAGTGTTTCAGAAAAATGTTATGAAATTTTCAGGTTAATTAAATTAAAATTCGTTCAGTCATAATTGAATCTCTAAAACTGGACAGATTTTTATATTTTTTATTTTAACAACATGTGACTAAAATTTGCATTGAATTTGACGTGGACCAAATTTTAACTACACCGTAAGTTTTTGGAATACTTTTCTCCACTTACTTGAATATAAAAAAACTCTTCTCTGTAACAAAACAACATTACTAAAACGAGTTGCATGCGTCGCTAACATGAGACTAAAATAACTAAGACTTTAATTTATTCTGATCAATTTACCCGATTAAATTATAGATTTAGGGTCTGTTTCACAATGTATGGATAAAGTACCAAATAGCTATGCAACACATAAATTATTTAGTAGATAAATTGTGCTATTTTACATTCATCGGACTCATATCTTATGATGGACTTTATGTGCCGAATAGCGCTATCTTCGACAGTCGTGAAACGCAACAATAGTGTTTATCCTACCAATAAGTAATAAATAGCTAATTTGGAACTTATGTAGAACTTATCCATACATTGTGAAACAGACCCTTAGCGTTAGAAATGTCAATTGATTAAAGTTTAAAATTGTATAGTTTAAGGAGTAAAATTCTATGAATCACCAGGAAAATTGGCTCCTAGATCACGTCTCACCGTTAGTAGTGTTCAAACCACGTTTTCCAAATTATGATTTGTGGTCGCAAATAGTTTCAAAATTATGTACTATAAATCAGTAAAAGACGTTTACGAAGGAATAATTTTTCACTTTAAACGCAATTTAAAATTATTTTTCTGAATATTAAAAATGGTGAAGATAAGGAATGTAGACTTAAGTTAGACCTTATGAAGGAAAATCTAGTTTCTTTGATTTCAGGTGAATCTTGAAGTTTAAATGGATGAATGAGGTATGCGACAACTTTTTTTATAAAAGTAAAATTTAGAGGAGCATTTTTTATTTTAAATATAATCCTGTATCAGGTAAACGTGTCTGTAATGTTTTATCATTACAGACAAGCATAACTTTTATCTTATCTAGGTTTACATTTTCCGCGTACAAATTGGTGAAAGTCGCCTTATATAAGATAATAATTTTTCTATATACATCCTTGTAGGTGAGTCGTTGCAAATTGGGATCTGTTGTTTAGATTGGCCAGCTCGAAATCCTGGCCTCAATCCAATTGAGAATGTCTGGAATGTTCTAAAGAGACGAGTAATCAGTGTAACCTGCTCCACAAAACAATACTCTTCTGCAAAAGAGTGGGAAGGAATTTCTCAAAACATCGTGGAAAACATGCCCAGAAGGATGCAAAAAACCTGAATTCACTACACTTTTCTGTTCTCTGATAAGTTATAGGTTGAGTTACTAATTCGTCATTATTATTGTATTTTTTGAAGAGAAAACTTCTTAGTATTTATTTTAAATGATAATTATACCACTTTATTGTTCAATTTTAACTTTTAATTTAATGATACGCCAAACTCTTTTGCAAACTATCTCAAATTGCGATGGTGCAAATCTTAGAACTGACACACTATCTGCACTTATCATAATACTGTTATGTGGGATGACGACTTGTACACGGGTAAATGCATATAACTTTTTAGATTGCGATATATAGATATATATATATATATATATATAATGTTTTATTATTACAGACAAGCATAACTTTTATCTTATCTAGGTTTACATTTTCCGCGTAGAAATTGGTGAAAGTCGCCTTATATAAGATAATAATTTTTCTATATACATCCTTGTAGGTGAGTCGTTGCAAATTGGGATCTGTTGTTTAGATTGGCCAGCTCGAAATCCTGGCCTCAATCCAATTGAGAATGTCTGGAATGTTCTAAAGAGACGAGTAATCAGTGTAACCTGCTCCACAAAACAATACTCTTCTGCAAAAGAGTGGGAAGGAATTTCTCAAAACATCGTGGAAAACATGCCCAGAAGGATGCAAAAAACCTGAATTCACTACACGCGTATTAATTTACACGATTATAAGTATAGCGATTACAGTTAAATTTCAGTGACTTAACTTTATAAATATATAATAATTTATTAAAATCAATTTGTGTGTTTTCAACTTCTTTAATTAAACAAGTGTTTATGTCCCTAAACAGGCCAATAAAAGAGGCCAATTTTTGGGGCATTATGTCTGACACATTTGACGCTGAATAATGGATTTTGACATTTGAAGTGTACCGTTATATATAATATATATATATATATGTATATAATATATGTTTATTTTCAAAAACTGAGAACTACGTGATTTTGTATCTTCTTGTAAATTAACTTTCGATTATGTTCTAATAAAATAGTAAAAGATAAATAAAATTGAAATAAGAAATCATTGAAAATAGTGGCACCGCAGTAACTTTATTTTATATGGAAAATTTAAGGTTGCATTAACACTTATATTCTTTAAGCCTTGTGTATATTGTGTATGATGCACAAGTATACGTAAATATACATGTATACAAAAATGTTTTACAGTACATAGTTCAGTATGGAATAAAGTAAAAATATTCTTCAGCTCTGAAGGTACAGATTAGGATTTGGATAAGGACACTGAATATAAGTTTTTAATAGTCATTCTTAGTATTATATAAATCATCGTGACGCTAACGTACTTTAAAAATAAATTTAATTAAGATTAAGAAAGGTATCGATAATCTCACATTTTTATCAATTTTATATCGATATAATAAAAATTATCTAACCGATTAAATCTTGCAACGCACCATTTATAATATATAACGGTCATCAATTATACTATAAATTTGCGAGTATTTTAGTATATAAGCTTTGTCATCACATATTTCAGCAGTACGCGAAAATACATCGATCGGAGTTCGACAATTCTAAGTGATAAAACACACTAGCGATGGGTCAGGCGTGTGAAAAACAAACTGATGTACGAGCATCAGCTCTGGAACTCATTGGTAACACTCCATTAGTTGCTTTGGATCGTCTCCATACAGGTCCTGGACGTCTATTAGCCAAGTGTGAATTCATGAATCCAGGCGGATCTATTAAGGACCGAGCGTCGTACCATATGATACAAAAGGCACGGTTACGAGGAGAACTTAAGCCTGGAGACCTTGTCGTAGAAGCAACATCTGGTAATCAAGGATGCGGCCTCGCAGTGGCTTGTTCAGTTTTGGGGCACCCCTTGACTCTAACCATGTCTAAAGGCAATACCGTACAACGTGCAATCCATATGGAAGCCCTTGGAGCTAAATGCATTAGAGTTCCACAAGTCGAAGGCACATATGGCAATGTTACTAATGCAGATCTTATGGCAGCTAAAGATGAAGCTATAGCTTTGCAACAGAAAACTGGAGCATTCTTTGTAAAGCAATTCCTTAATGAAGACAACGTTGAAGCACACTACACTAGCACTGGCCCGGAAATTTGGCACCAAACCGCGGGCAGAGTGAATGCTTTTGTTACCGCTGTTGGAACGTCGGGTACTTTTATGGGTGTTTCGAAATTCTTGAAGAAACAAAACCCAAAGATACAATGCTACGTTGTAGAACCCGACGGTTGTGAACCAATCAAAGGAAAGCCGATAACCAAAGCATCCAATACACTTCAAGGATCGAGTTATGGTGTTGTACCAGATCTGTTTAAATATGATATCATGAATGATACTATTACAGTCACAGATGAAGAGGCTGAGGAATACATGCATTTAATTGGAAAGAAAGAAGGTTTATACGTAGGATATACCAGTGGCGCGAATGTATGTGCAGCTGTCAAATTGCTCAAATCAGGCAAATTACCTAAAAACGCATGGGTCGTTACCATTCTTTTTGACACAGGTCTTAAGTATACTCCCGTACCTGAATCATTGATGTAAACTTTGATAAGTGTTTAAATAGAACAATATTGTAATTAAGCGTAAAGAATGGTGCGTATAAATGATAAAAGCGTAAATAAGAGCTACATCACTTCAAAACGCTTCAAAGATCTTAACGTCAAATTTATTTATTTAACTAAATACTTAATAGCTAATAAGCTACCATTACAAATTACCCCAATGCGGTAACTATTTTAAAACTATTAAATGCGGTAAACATTTACATCACATACTATTCAAAAGTAATAAATTAAAATACAATAGAAATAAAGTATTTTTTACGGTACAGCCTTGCGATTCTGTAACTCACTTTTCGAACTCACACAGCGGTTTTTGGCATTTTGATAAACAATAAACTACAAGGAGGTACCTTATCAAAATGCCAAATCATAAAATGACTGTTTCACGACTGATTTGAGTGCGACGGCCGCTGTGAAAACCGCTGTGTGAGTTCGAAAAGTGAGTTATAGAATCGCAAGGCAGGAACTGAGATGAAGCAAATTTTTTGTCAATTAACTCAACAGACAATTAAAAACGCCTGTTAATGTATGTAGTTCATTAATAGTTTATGTAAGTTATTCTCACGAGTGTAATAATTAGGGGTAAAAATAGAATAAGTTATAATTAGATCAGATTTATTTGAAATTAAGTTTTTTAACAAATAATAATACCATAGGAAATTAAAAGTGGCTTTTTATTTATATTCATTGTTGCTGTGTTTTTCAAAATAATTTTATTATTCGATGTTTTAAGATATATACACATTTTATGGAAATTAAAAGTAAATTTTTAAAGAAATGACATTCCGAATTTTAATATGACTTCGACAACGATGTCACAATGTTTTTTTTTAAAGACAATTCACACCAATTGACCTAGTCCCATGGTAAGCTGGTGAAGCTTGTGTTATGGGTCCTAGGCAATGGATATACATACATATTATAGATAGATAGACATATAAATACATATTTAAACACCCAAGACACAACACCAAATGCTCATCACGTCGATGTTCGTCTCAGCCGGGGATCGAACCCGGGACCCATGGATACGCAGTCAGGGGTACTAACCACTAGACCAATGAGTCGTCGCGAATTCCCGAATTTATACACATATAAAATAAAATATGTTTATTATGGAATATAAGATACAGGTATCACGTCATTAAATTTGAATCGGTAGACATCCCTACTTATCGGCAAAGAAAATAGAGGGCCCAGAGGAAAAGGCTCATCATCATACAAATGACTATATGTATATATTTCAGGCAGTACCTATATATGACGTCATCGTATAATGCTCTCTATTTAATAGGTTATTCGAAAAAATCAAAAACGAAATAAAAAATATTAACTTATGATCAGAACAAAGAACAATCAAGAAAAGTTTATATTTATTATTATACTGGAATTTGGTAATTACCATAGTGAAATTAGGAAAACAACGGTAACATTAAAATGAACTTGGTATTAGGAGTTTTTGTCAACTCATTTTGCTGTAAGTCAATTTTAAAAAACAGCTTTGTCGCGCCAATGCAAATTCTTTTGACAGAGGGTAGGTACAATTCAGAGTTGTGCTAAGGCAATTGTGAATTTTAATCAGAATATTGTCGTTCTGCATTAAAAAAATATTAGTTTAATTACTGCCTGGTATCAGAATCAAAAATGCCGGTCGTAATAGCTACGGATCGTTTAGCAAACTCGTTTTGAGCAGTTGCAAGAAAACTTCGCGTCGCCTCGTAAACCGCCTTCGAGAAGTCGGATAAAAATGGTATGACAGCAGCCTTGCGATTCTTTAACTCACTTATACATACACATGAACAATAAACTACAAGCTCCCACCTTTTCAGAATGCCAAATCATAAAATGACTGCTTCACGACTGATTTGAGAGCGACCGCCGATGCGAAAACCGCTGTGTCAGTTCGAAAAGTGAGTTACAGAATCGCAGGGCTGTTGTAAGTATTTTAAGTTTGAATAACGGGCTTCGGAGCTCGTAGCGAGATGATAATAATATAACATATATATTTGTATGTCGTATATCGTGTGAACCCTTTATTGATGTTTGTATAATATACATGCATATGTACGTCCGTAAATGTTTATGAAAGGCTAAGAGCGGTTGCGATACGTGAGTTTAGTACCATAATATAATATGACGAGATATCATCAAAGCCAAAAGTTGAGTCAGGCGACACTCGTTAAGGAGTGCATAGATTTAGAGAAATAGACTAGACATCATTTTGCTATTATGAAATTTAACAAAGGCTTATAGACTTCGCACATGTCCCTTGAAAATATTTATGCTAAATTAATTAAAAGTAATATTCTGATTCTGTCCAATCAGAAAGAATGTTTCGTAATTACTTAGCAATTTATGAGTAGCGATAATGTGTTAAAAATTGTCACAAATATTAATTTATTATATCAATTGTTATCATTTAGATAACGATTGCTTATTATAACTAAGGCAGCGTGTAATAATTCTGAAATATTTTTATTATTATTCTAATAATTATACTATAATAGATTGGGCCATAAATTCGTGTGATTTTCGTATTCCGTTTAAACAGCGACCATCTAAAAAATCCAGGTCCTCAGGTAGGATCTAAACTTCAAACGCATGACCTCATAGGAATCATAAAGCATAAGGAAAAAGAAATAAGAAAAAATTTCGGACACATTACAAGATTAAATTTCACATTCTTAGCACTAAATTTAATTATTCACTAACAATTTTTGAAGATAATAAAAGAAAGAATGTCAATAAATAAATATTTCTTAATGTATTTATCTAGTAGTCTATGCTTGTGGACAAAATAATCTCGTAACATAAGTAGCGCTACGCACAAGTCGAAAACAAGTTGTATTTGTGGCATAAGTTGTTTTATAAAATAAGCCCGTTTACGTAATGAGGCATTTCTTCATAACGTATATGCCATTTCTTAATTACCGCTACAGTTTTAGAACTTTTACACAGACATATTTAAACATTATTTATTTGTTTGCATCGACTATTTACAGTTATACAACACAAAATATAACAGTTTAACAAATAACACATAAATCAATGTTATATTGGAGTCATAAAGCACGCCAAACATGTCTATCATGCCAAGGCTATTAAATAATTACGCTCCCTCAAACGTTAGTCTATAACAGTATATCAATACTACGATTTGATCACTAATGCAGAGCCATATCGTGGAATGACTCTGCGTTAAGCTGTTTATATCGCTAAACGTTGCCGATTAAACGATATAGTCGACCATTTCATCAGTTAATAATTTAATTCAGCAACCGGGACGTAAATATAATCATAATAACAAATTCATTATTATTTACGATACGATTGTGTACTTTTTAGATGTTCAGAAGTGTCGTATGGATGTCGTCATTTTTCATCGTAAAGTTTCAGGAAATTATTATTTTATGACGAAAGGATTTCCTGTTGAATAAAACGTAATAATAATATAGCCTTTTATTCAGATCGACTTAGGCACGCACATAAACATAGATCATTATATTAAACTAGATAATAGAAGGTTAAAAAAAAACGTCTCAGCGACAAATCAGATGAGAGGTCAAAAGGTAAGTAGGGCAGGACCTGAGGACAGGTGATGGCCCTCGTGGGGTCTTTTGCCTACTATAACGATATTTCCCTTCTTTTCGTACAAAAGCATCGTCTCTTGTAAAAAGTGTCAATGGGAACTATCCATTGTACTACATACAATATGTTGTTTGTTGTAAAAACGAACGATCGTTGAGTGCTAAAAAATATCATGGCCACGGGATTAACTACCCTACAGATTGTATATACTGCAAATATAGTTTCAATCAGTAATCAATTTTTGCACATTAGCAAAACAAATTTAAAATATATTTTTTACTGGTGAATATTTTGCTCTTTAAAATATTATTTCAATATCTTATATAAATAGGGTGAAACGCGAAGCAACTTACTTGAGTTACGCTATTTAGTTAATAGTTATATCCAACCGTAAACAGTAAAAAATACGAAAGTTTATTAGTTATACTGTATACACAATTAAATTACCTATGGCTAGTGTTTTAAATATTAGTGACGCCCAGTAGTTGGTGTAGCTACATTATTTTTTATAAAACCTGCTTGAGACCTTAAACATTCCCGTAAAAGCTGATTTAGACACGACAAAAAAAAAAACGCCCTATGTGGGGTGGGTACCATGATTAGTTAGCCGTTAGATTTCTGCCTTGCGATTCTGTAACTCACTTTTCGAACTCTCACTGCGGTTTTCACAGCGGCGGTCGCGCTCCAATCAGTCGTGAAGCAGTCATTTTACGATTTGGCATTCTGATAAGGAGGGAGCTTGTAGTTTATTGTTTATCAGAATGTGAAATCGTACAGAATCGCAAGGCAGTAAATATTTTGTAAAGCTCTTAGTATTCGTATACATTTAAATAATTTCAATGCTACATTCAATAAAGTAAAGCATATTTGTATCGTCTTATATCTTCATTTCTGTTTTATTTGAACCGAAAGCGCATCAAATGAAATATGAGGGTTCAAAGATACTCCTCAGGGATTTCAATATCATAAATTCACCCCAGTGAGGGGTGCCGAATCTGCAATTCTCGCCTTAGACAGGTTAACATAAAATATGTAAAATATTACTCAATTTATAATTACTAAATTCTCAACCATAAATCACATTTCTGAAATACAATTATTGAGGTTCATTTATATTATTATATTTAAGTTAAACGATTCGTTCAAATTTGCTTTGTTATACGGAGTATATAATAATAATAGATGACTAATACTAACGAAATTGATCTGTTATGTGTATAGAATTAACAATAATTTTTTTTTTGGGTTTACGTTACGTACATTACATCAAAGAGAAGAGCAGCATAATTTGTATATTTAACAAAGGATCTTACAACTGATAAAGCTACATTGCAAAACAGGGCTTCTGGGACATAAACAACTTAACATTGGAAATATTGAAATTTTGTAAATCCATTCTCATAAGTTGAACCAACCAACCACTCAAGATAAAAGGTATTTAAATTAGAAAAATATCATTCCAGTCGACGCGACGTCTTCGGTCTAATCGAAGTACAATAGTTAAATCTCACAAAAGTATTCCGACTTGTAAGTAAAGCTGAGGGCGGAATGTTGTAACTTTAATATGAAGATGTCTAGAGAAGTTGTGTATAACTTTATTGAAGCTACAAGTATGTAACAAAGCGCTTGATTAGATGGATAAGTTGGGATGAGACCCACATCTTAAACTTGTATAATACTTGATGCAAATCAGACACCCTTGGATAATGTTTAGATCCATTACGAAATTCTGAGAATCTAATCTATATTTGGTAATTATTTAACTTGAATTTTGCATTTCTATTAATTTTATAACGGGGTTTTGTACGCTGAATTTTGAATGAGTCATGAATTAAAAAAGTAAAAGTTAGCAATTAACGAGCGAATTTTAGGGTAAGATCTAAAGTCGAGATGTAATGAATGAACGTAGAAATGTAATGGATTTTGACTAGCGTCTGTATAACAAGTCAAAAATGTAATTAGTTTCATTAATCAAGCGTATTTATTTATATTATTAATTTAATATTTATTGAAGTCGTAGCTTACGCGTAGTTTCGACTATTCTTACCCTCACCTTCAGATTCAGAGTCACTTAGCGCTAGTTTATTTTTAACGCGTAAGTCAACGCAAATGGATGAAGATTTGCAAGAAAAAAGTCATTTTCATACACAAATCGATATAACAATTAACGGTCCCAGAGGCGTATGTGCCCCTTGGACTTAATAAAATAATATTCAAACTCAACTCAAATTCAAAATAACTTTATTCATATTGGTAACGAAGTACACGTACGACGTGTCAACAGATAATATGTTGAAAATTTACATTTACTACCTAGAAAAGGTGGGAGCTTGTACTTTATTGTTTATCAGAATGCCAAATCATAAAATGACTGCTTCACGACTGATTTGAGAGCGACCGCCGATGCGAAAACCGCTGTGTGAGTTCGTGAAGTGAGTTACAGAATCGCAGGGCTGCTCGCAAGTGAAGGGCGTAGAGCGGGCAAGAAGAAGGGGCAAGAAACTCTCCGCCACTCTTTTTACTCACGAAGTTTTGAGTCATACAAATTGTATGAACTGGAGCAAATCAATCCCAAGGATTAGAATCATTTAAATAATCGTCAAATTTATAAAAAGCTTTATTGATTAATTTACGTCTAACGAGAGTTTTGAATTTATTCAGTGATTATTCTCTAATTTCGCTTGGGAGTTTAATGTAAAAACGAATACATTTTCACAAACCCTTATATTTTTAGATTTATAAGTAACGATAGGAAAACAATATTACAGAATCCATCACGGTGAGTTATGTGTGATCCGAAATTGGATGCTTTAATTGTACCCCTCCCGTGAGGAATATGAAATTTGATACGATATGGCAACCCCAGCGATAAATAAAAACGTGTACCTTATTTCTCTCTTTCATGTAGGTGACCTTTGACATCCATGTACATTAGTCAAAGACAAAATATAGCTTTGCATTTATATCTGAATCCTACTACATTGCATACATTCACATACAGTTCCCCAAAAGTACCAAAAAGCATTCTAGTATAATGTCTAATAAAGAATGTTACTTAATCTACCTAGGTTTTTTTAGCGCGTCCAGCATGTTTGTAAAGGTAAGGATACCCAACTTGTCCAACGCACAAGAATCGCGAAACATCTGGGATAAGATTAAACGCTCCCAGAATAGAATTCTAGAGGCTGTGTATTCTAACATGTGTGGCAGTCTATTTCACCTCACATTTCCACTGTGACAAAGATCTCTACGGTATGACGTAATATTATTTAAAATCATAATAATAATTCTTGTTATTTGAATAAAAATATAGCACTCAAAATGTGTTCAAGATTCTTTAAAGAATACATCATATTCACTTTCCTGAACACATGTTTTGTATCATATCCAAAAAACTCAACTTTTTTAAAGTTGAAGTGTCGGACAAAGGGACTGTATAATTAAGTAAGGCCACCACTAATTAAACAATTTTTTGTTAAATTAATTTGCATTTTCTCTTTGTGTTAAAGATTTTGTCAGAGTTGTGTGACATTGAAGAGCCTTATACCCCCGGAGTGTTAAAATTTGCTTAATTTCAAAGAAAAATTAGATGGCTTAGCCAAATAATTTCCGCCGCTATTATTTGTACACTGGCTGAGTTCACAAGAGTTGCTTCGTTACGTCGTTATAAGATTTATGTATATAAATATATTTTTGTAATATGTAGTATGTTATGTAGGTTAATTGTGTGGGAATAATTTATGTGTCGTTCTATCGCATTAGTAATAACTGTAAAGATAGAATAATAATGTAGAATAAATAAATTAATTAATAAATATTACCTATTTTTGGTTCTTTTTGTCTTTACAATAAAACATTTTTAAGAAGTCACCTCATGAAGTGGAGCAGACACATTACTATACACGTTTCGTTGATGTTTTTAAATAAGTACACGATCACGTTTATGTGTCTGACACTACTCCACATTGTCCCCATTTCTCAATAACCAAGAGAAATTAAAAATGACTGTTACTTTTGTGTTTAATCGATCTAAGAACCTCTTGTATCTCTTTTATATCAAAGACAGAATTATCACTGAAAGTATTTCGCAACGTCCCGATGGCACCAAAGTAACGACTCTCATGTCGTTAACAGAGACATCCGCTATCTGGCTGTGAAATTGCATTCGTATAGCCCAAAGGCGCTTTATACGACCTCTTATTAATCAAATTTATCTCGTCTTTGAATAGTGGAATATCTAAACAACTATATTATTAAAACTCGTAACACCTCACTGGAGTGCCAAACTTTCTAGATATATTTTCTTAATTATAGGTGACCAATTGTTCCCGACCTAAGAGATTTCAAAAACTTTTAAAAGTAGTTAGTAAGGCTGTGTATTTGTTAAAAATATACCCGTGTTCTTCGTGATATATAACGGTTTTCAGCGGCTTCACTTTTAACATTTTTATTCTCGAGATATTTGAAGAGATTAACTGTGAAAACCATTAGTGAACAGGGATTTTTGAAAGATTTGCATAAATTGTCTTAAGTACAAAGGGATGAAAGTATGAATTAACAGCCCATCATTACGTATAGAGTAGGTATGTTCAACACAGACTATTTTATTTTGTAGTTTTTGCGATAATCTTGAAGCAAGTTATGAGAACTCTTGATATTTACTAGCCTTATGAAAGGAGCGGAGTTTATCTCGAAAATCTCCAACTGTTTTACTACAAATTTACGTAAATAA
This sequence comes from Pieris napi, assembly GCF_905475465.1. Taxonomy (NCBI): domain Eukaryota; kingdom Metazoa; phylum Arthropoda; class Insecta; order Lepidoptera; family Pieridae; genus Pieris; species Pieris napi. The sequence goes on along the minus strand of NC_062237.1, from coordinate 7,130,511 downwards.
ACCTGCGACGTTTAACTGAATTAATATTTAATTTCATATTTACAGCTTTCACCAGTTATCTGAAATTTCACAATTATAGAATTCCTAGATTTTCCTTTATAAGACGACTATTAATTAATAAGTCTGGCAGCTCGCTGAACCGAATGTAAGCCGGCTAAACGCAAAGCTTCTAATTAAATTTTTTTATCAAACTTAGTCAAGTAAAAATTATTTAATGGATCTTATTTTCATAAGTCCCGGGAAAGAGTATGAAATAAAAACAGCTACTTCAGCGCTGTAATACTAATACTGTAATATACGTTTGAAAGCACCTAGGTTTCATAAAAAATAGAATTATGTAATTAAAATAAACAGCCGAGATTTAATTGCCCCTCGTTCAGGGTCAGGGGTGATTAAAATGCCGTGTACTCCAGATTTAATATAAACATTTTGGCATTAATTCATCTCAACAAACCTGATGTATCTTTTGGAGAGGGTTTAAAGGTCGATGTTGCTGTCTCTAGTAGATTAACAAGCTCCGAAAGTAATTTGTCTTCCGTACTGGTTTCAGATTACTACAAAAGGCGGTAATATAAATACTTTTGAAGACCGTTGTACTGTGTCATCGACAAACGCAGAACAGGTGCCATGTTCCATGTACCAAGCCTAAAAACTTTAAGTTTAGGTAGTAGTTCTTCTCGAAGTTTCGATGAAAATTTAAGGAAATGTTTGCTAATGTCAGTTTTAATATTTAAAATGAATTGCCATTTCACTCTCTACCATATGTTTTTTTTATTATTCTAATCAGGACTGCTACTCGCTTATAAAAACATAATGTAAATTGTAAATCTTATGATAGACTCCAGTTTTACAACAATAAAGCTATTTTACAGACACTAAAATATTCTTTTTTAATTCAATTATTGCCTAATTCCCTTAAATTGTTTTAAAATATAAAATTGTTATGACATTACGTTAAATAAAATTCCAAACTGATAACGGTTGTAACAATATTGAATAAAACCTTTTTTGAGGTAACAAATTTACACAAAGTTTTCGTTCAGAATTTTACAAACAACTGACAAATGAGTTCAGGGAATAGATAACTCACTAAACAGTTATTTTTTTTCATTCATTACTGAGTTGTATAAATCAGTGTTGGCGTAGTGGCCCCAGCGTGTTTCCCAACCCGGAGGTACTAGGTTTGAACCGCGGCTGGTCGCTTACTCGTATGCTCGACATGTCTTAGACCCAAAAAGTCGACGGCGCGTGTCAGGCACTGGAGGCTGACCACCTACTTGCTTATCAGATTTAAAAATGATCATGAAACCGATCCAGAAATCTTAGGCCAAGACCTAAAGAGGTTAAACGCCAATGATTTTTGTTTTTTTTAGATTAACGTCCAGTGTCAGTCACATATATTAATAACGATCAAATTTTATATATTATATAGGTTGAGCTAAGCCATGCTATAGTTTTTCTATATATGAATTTGAGTGACGCTACCGAAATAAAAAGTTTTAATTGATTTAGATTTTCATATAAATATACTGATAAATAAAGCCTCACATCACATATACAGTTAGTATTTATTTGTTGACGGCCCGAGTAATGTATATGAATAATAATTTTAACAACACCTGAAAAAATTATTGCCTTTTTAAGCTATTGCATAGATTTTAAGCGTATCCATATAACATTTCTTATGTATTTCGTATTACATATTAACCTTAAATTTTCAGGCCTATCTGTACATTGAAAATAAGCAAATCGTGGGTTGTCTGGTGGTTGAACCCAAAGCCAGAGCTTACAAGTTACTTCCAGGAGAACCGGACTGCTGCAGCGTCGAAGAATATCCTGTCAAATAAGTCATGAGACAAGTGTTAGTTATACACCTTGCATCATCTTGTAATTGTATGTAATACCAAAAAAGGTATTTCGCACAGTTCCTGGTCGGTCCTCCGCATGTCACAAAACCTACAAAATGTCAATGAGTCAGTAAATAAGATACATCCATTTGACATTTCAAAATACGACAGCAGATCCCACCTCTTTGCATTGAATTCGGTATATACGTGAATACACGAGTATTAAATACAGTTATATTAAAGTTTTGAGGCGTTTATCGATAAGAGGAATATCGCGGACAGTCTGCTAACCATTTTCACAGTAAAACTTTAGACTTTTCCAACAATTAACGATGTAACTTTTCTGAAGAACAGCCGCAAGACCCCTTTTTTAGCGAGCATAATATGTCGATAAAGTTATAATAAGGAACAATGTGGGAGAAGTCATAAATTTGGTTAAATAACCAAAGACAGTAATACTGGTTATGTAAAAAATAAAAAAGTTTGTTGGAAATTTCCTTTATAAAAATATTGTTGAATTTGTTGAACGCGTTTATAACTAGTTAATGTTGCCAAATTTAAAAATAAAATGATTAATTTTAATAAAGGAAATGTGTTCTGTAAATGTGGCTCATGGCTTAATTTTTTTTACAGAACAGGGGGCAAACAGGCCGGAGGATCATCTGATGTTTAGTGACACCGCCGCCCATGGACACTCTCAATGCCGGAGTGCTCGCGACTGCGTTGTCGGCCTTTTAAGAATTGGTACGGTCTTTTATAAATATAAAGATAACTAAAAACTTGTATTTAATACAATACATATGTCATTACTGTGTTAATTAGTCAACGTCCATAAATAAGCTATGGTATTGTCGAAGAACTATTTTATATGACTTATTATATAACGCTTTATTAAATGATTAATTATCAGTGCCATTTCGCTAGGCGTAATATTCTCTAATAAATTAATATGGAGAATAATATACACAATAATTTCAATACACGACATGCCATCCATTAGTGAGCCATTAAATCATAACCACCTAATGAGCAATAGTTACTGACAGTGCAGTAATTAGACAATTTAAGGCCCCAAGTATCGATTCGGGCTCTAAATGGTTAGGGGCCTCCAATCAGCATACAACATAAAAATACCTCATGTACCTACAAATTTTAACGCCTAAATATTTAGTTTGCTTGACAGAAAATATACTATATCAATATAGTTTTAAACAAAATTATAGTAGAAGAGGCAATCGGTAAAGAGGCTCACTTGATGTTTAGTGATATACACACACATTGGACACTCACATTGCTAGAAGGCTCGCAAGTGCGTCCGGTCTTTTAGGAATCGGTACGCTCTTATCTTGAAAGACCGCAGATGGTTCCACATAGTTGTGGTGCTCGGCAATAAGTGCCTTTAATAATGCTTACTTATGGAACATCGATATGATAAGGTGTAATTTCGTAATCTGCCTCGAAGATACCAACCATGTAATCGATGTTTTGAGAGTACATTTCTCAAGCCACTCGTTTAATTTTAATTGTAGATTATTTTTAAAAAAAGTGTTAGAGTAGTGGCTTCAGCATACGACTCTCATACCGAAGGTAGTTAGTTCAATCTCCAGCTGTGCACCAATGGACATTCTGTCTCTGTGTGCATCGTACACTCGCTTGAGTGAAGGAAAACATCGTGAGTAAACCGGCATGTCTCAAATCCAAAAATCTATGACATTTGACAAAAGGCTGATCTCATCTACTTGTCTATGAAATAAAAATGATCAAACGGATGCAATCAGAGACCAAGACTCGTGTTTTGTAGCGCCACTGGATTATTTAAATTTTCATATAGAATACGTTGCGCAACGTGTATACATGTAGTAAATGTTGTAGTTTTTGGTGCCTCAAGTCAAGGCCCCAAAGCTAGTATCGGCGCAATATATTTCATGGGTTACGTATTCATAGTCTGCATCTGCTTTGTGCAAAATTAGTTACAGTGAAATGCAAGCAATTAACTCGCAATTAACACCCTATTAACAACAAAGTGTTTGCTTAAGGTTAATTTAAACTACTGCTTTGAAACCTTTAATGTGTTGTCAATGTTTAGTTAACAGCGGTTAGTTAACTTTATAGTTACATTGTTTATAACAGCAGTTTAATAATAATAATAAAATCCTTTATTCACGAACTAAATTTATACATATTTTTAACCTAAGCGATAACATACATTTTAGCTAGCTTTATTTTTTTATAGCATACTTATTATAGAGATCTTCTCCATCCTTCCGGCAGATACTCTTTCCATCTCTTTATTTGACGGCCTCTTTTCCTTCTCCCATCACACCATTCTATGACGTATTTCGTCCATTTTGGTTTTTTCGACCTCATAATATGCAATTGAATACTTATAAGCGTAATTATTTACCTTATTTTTAACTCTATAAATATTGGTATGCGCAGTGATTATTAAGTTCATAAAGCATGTCGTTAACAAGCATAAAAATGTAACTATAAATCAGTATAAGAATCTTGGATAAACATTATATTACAGAGTTTATACAGCCTACTTATATAAAACTGTCACAGTGGATTGTTAGTGATTGTAGTGAGCAGGGGCTTACGTAGGGCTACGCGTGACGCGATTTAGATAGTGTTTTGTCATCGCATTTTTGCTTGTATTTAATAAAAATTAAAACATTTAACCATTTAATGCTATAATATGATTTAGGATGGTTCGGAAAAAGTCACCAACAAAAATTAAGTACGAGTTATTTCACGTATGTATGGAGTAGATTATTGTATCTGTCGTGCGTTTCGTGGAAGTTTTGGTAACCTGACCTATATATCATGTGTATTAAACACTAAGACACGGTCATCACGCAGTATACGGATAAAGCACGATTCTATCTATTAAATTGTAAATACTTTAAAACATTTCAACATGTAAATGAGATGCATAAATTGTTTTATCGCACCTTTTGCAATATCAAAAACGTCTAACTCTACTCACACCAAGCAAATATCTAAACTAGAACTTAAGACCTGCTTAAACCTGCTGCTTATCGCACAGTATTTTTTTAGAGGAAATATTTTTAACTGTCACTGGCCCCACGTTTCCAGCGGTCTCAGTCCTTGGCAAATTGACTTATATTTACTCTGCTGCCTCTTGTTAATTGTAACATTGTTACCAGCGGACATTTAGCTGTGTTGAGTTACGTAGTTAAGACATTAATTTACGACTGTTATTAACGTTTAAGCTAAAGTTAGTCTACACCCGTTACCTTTTGAATATAAATGTATTCAATTATATCAAGTTCAGAGTAAAATATTCATTTTTAAAAAGTTCCTTGATGTAATAAACATATTTTCATACTTCAAACGGTGTTTGGCCGCTCTATGCGTGGCACATGTGAGTGTCAGATTCATCATTTCCTCGGTTACATGTTTGTGCCTGATTCTCTACCACTAACAGTATAAAATATCTAGTCAAAATTCAAAATATTATATATTTATGTTGGTATCATTATATACACTTTAAACATCAATAAAAAATGTGTCTGTGTGTAGTTTAACTGCCGGTTCTCTGATAAAGTTACATGGGACAACAAGGGACAAGGGTTAGTTAGGCGTTAGCGTATAACGAACGAAGACTGGCAGAATACTCTTTACCGCTCTAAGTTGCCAAGTTTTATCTTATATTTGCAAGGAGCTGCAAGTATTACACCATTTATAAGTAGGAATGCGTTGATGAAATTAAGAAGTAAGATAGACATATGGAGCGTGCGCGCTCAACTCTCACTGGCGACTACTCCAACCACAGAGGTACGTTCATAGTCAGCGATTAACATTAGTTCGCGTGATTTAGCGTAAACTAGTGTTTACGCTAAATCACGCGAACTACTTAGTAGTTTATATCAATTTCATCCTTACTTGACGGGATCACCCAACTTACGAGTTTCGCTTGATATCATTCGCAATTAATTACAGTTGTATTTTCCACTTGAACTCTTTGCAGTAAAGTTATACAAGCTCAGATTCTTGTTTATACAGTTTGACACGATTAATATATCTATAGTTGATGAAAATTTGACTTCACGTCACTTGTGATGTCACTGTTGTACTGTGTTATTTATAGGATTTATTATATTTTATTATTTAAATGATCGAAAATATTCGTAATCTTTATATAATATAATATATATTCTATTCTACGTGTGTCACTGAACTCCTCTTAAACGGCTGGCCCGATTTGAATGATTTTTTTGTATGCCCGGCATAGTATTATGATACTTTGTTTAATATCCTAATCCCTTGGAATATCATGCAGGACAACGTCTGTCGGGTCCGCTAGTAATCTTATAAAACGAAAATCTACTCCATAAACAAAACCTATGCCCCATTGGGAACATGTATGTTAAATATATTTAATACAAACATGATCACAATTATATTTTATTTTTAACGATTATTAATTAAGTCTAGAGTAACCCCTGGTATATAATGAGCAAGGTACTAATATTTTTATAAAAAGGGTGCGTGTACTTATGTACGCGCGTAAGAAGTTATACTTCTTTGGCATTATCTATATCTATATATAAAAATGAAACCCGTTTTCCGTTGTCACGACATAACATGAAAACGGCTTGACCGATTTGGCCAATTCTTTTTTTATAATATTCTTTGAAGTACGAGGATGGTTCTTACGGGGAGAAAAATTAAAAAAAAATAGTGAAAAAGTCTAAAAACAACACTTTTCTATATTCCCATACATAATAATACTTAAAAGTCAATTTGAACTTTAATACCATTTCATAAAGTTCAAGTGTTCGTGGAGGGGTTCAGGGAAGGTAAATTTATATTTTTTGACATAATGTATTTGTTGTCTTATCAATTTGCTTTTTTTTTATCTTACTAGCTAGACCGGTGGCCCGAATAGCAGAAAAAGTATTTAAAAAAAATAAAGAATCGACTGTTAGGCGGTACGATGTTCGCCAGGCCAGCTAGTTAAAAATAGTTTTTGATTGTATGCAAATAATTAATTACAAATAAATAATCAAAGACTGGAAAAGGAGTCATTATAGTCAATAAAGTTCAGTTTACATTTGAAAAATTAAATAAATAAATATTTATTATTATTCTCTTACATTAAGTGTAACATAAATTCTATGATTATTCGAATGTTGTTTTTAAATTATGTCCAATGCCGTAGCATCTTCCGTGGGCAACTTAATTCTGTTAATTTTGTGTCACGGTGCGCACGCATCTTAAAATTTCACTCTCATCAATTTTTCATACGCGCCTAAAGAAGTATAACTTCAGTAATATGAAAGGTGACACGTTTTTTTATTCATAATTCGGAATTTGTATGAAGGCCGCGGTTTTCAATCAGATGTTTCCAAGCCGGAGCCCCAGCTTCCTTTTGAAAAGTTTCCAAACTTCCAAGGAAATAACCCATAACATTATTATGAAAGATAAAAATATTTTCCTCGTACTGAATTCACGTTGTTTATGAGATGTCCGTAACATAAAGGGCGGTAATTTCCGTACAAAAAAAGTAGAATTTTGCCTAATCTCGTATTCTTAAAGGGAAACCGTAAAACAAAAAGTTTATGTTCGCAATGTCATATTAGCTTCATCTCTTTGCGAGTAAAGTTGGTTTACACGATAAAATTACTTTAAGCCTAAATGTAAAGCGTTTCCAAAAAAAAATAACCGCCTACGGACGAAGGAGGTTTGTGTTGCCGGACTTTAAGGCAGTGATACGCTCTTCTCTTAAAGGCCCGTAAATACCTGGAACGGCATCTGGTTCTATTACTTAATGGAGTGGTGCGTGGTAAGAAATCTCTTAAAAAGCAATCCGTCATAGAACGTCAAGATGGAACGGGTGGAATTTTACATTTAGTCTAGACGTCCAATGATGAAATTTAGCCGCTGGTATTAATCCGTAGAGATCTTGGGGACACTAAAATACACTTACAGGATTGAAACGCATATTTTTTACAATAATTGTTATGATTGAATTGGTGTGAGTTTTAGGTTGAAAAATCGACCGCGTTGGGTATTTGGAATCTTTGAAATCCCTATTACTATTGAGCAGTGAAGTTAAAATGATTAGTTAGAATATAACTTAAAAGTAAGCTTCAGTCTTGAGGCTTAGCCGTAAGACTTTTCTACGTTAACCTTACTTACCTATATTTCCGTAGATTAAAAATGTATTTTATTATGACATACTTTGATATTCATTTGATGTTCCGCCGCCATTAATACTAAATCTAAAACTTCATACTTCAATCATGATTATGTTTTATCCTACCTATAATAAACCTACGTTTATTAAACTAATTTTAAAACGGTTTTTGTTTAACATAATTAAATACGAAACGAGCTAATTCCTTGATATGAAAGATAGAAGAATAAAAGAAGAAATAACTTAATAAAATATTTACTTTTCTTTTGTCTTTCATAAAAATCTGTTCCAGTACACAAATAAGTATATTAAATCAAGTGTCTCGTCGAATTTAAATAAATTTTTATTTTTATGTTTTCATGTTACAACCGCAAGATCAAATTACTTTGAACTCATGAAACCAAGGCATCGAATTAGTAATTACATGTTGTGTACTTGATTATTAATTTTGTAGTCATCGTTATTATAAATTCAAAATAATTTGTGTAAGAGAGGAGAAAAACATTAAAACTTATTTATTTTATCTACATCAATATGTAGATTAAATAAATATACTTTTATAATATATTATGAATAACCTTTTAAAAATAGGTGCAAAACATTTCCCACATCTTTCTTTTTTACTAAAAAAATTCAATCAAATATAAAAAAGGCATACAAAAATTGCTTTATTCTACATAAAAATGATTGCGAGTGAATGTGCAGGTGGCGTTTTTATGATTTAAATAATTATCTGGTGGCGGCCAACCTTTTAGGAATAAGGTTTATGAGCTTTTAATATGACCGGATTACATCTCTTCTTAAAATGTCTCTCGTAATGGGGCTTTAAAATCCACCGAAAACGAGAATACAAATTAAAAAGGATAGTCTCCTTATTTATGAAAACTTATATATTGGCTTTCTGTACTGTCTAAGTGTTTTGTTTTATAATATGAACGTTAGCTGTAAGACTACTAATTATTAAATAAATAAATAAAATATAATTTACATTACCTTGAATAATTCCTGAAACATTTGCTTTAATAAAACACGAAAACAAACCAATAAATATATAAAGACAATTGAATAAGTTCTCAGTATCTTCATTATTGTTTGGCTTTCTCTTTTAAATTGTGCTTACGATGAGATGAAAATTGATAGGTTAGTGCTTCATTTAGTCAGTTCGGTGGTCAATTTGAATTTAATAAACAAAAGTGTTAGAGTTTAAACCAATATCCATTATCTTTAATTTTTTTCCTTTTAGGCAATCTCTATCTGGGTTGTCCACAAGAAACAACTCTTTTACACATTGTGTCTGTTTTGATTATTATATAATGTACATAAAGTAAATATACTTACATTAGGCAACCTTGCATTTATCTCGAAAAGATGCTCTCATAAAATATATGAAACTAAATTAAATGTCGAATTAAGCGATCAAGAGTAGGTCTCTTGATACGATAATCAGAGACTGATTTACAAAAAACTTGCGCAGAATTTCTCTCATCTAAGAGTCTTAAAGTTTCCAAAGCTCTACGACACACACCAGAGGACAAAAGCTGTAATAAAGGCTTTTTATGTAGCTAAGTGTTCGTCTAGAGAGAATTGTGTTCTTCTAAACTCGAAGCTTTTTACAATTCATATCAACTAGATACATTATTCATGCACAGATTATATAAATAATTAAATCATCACTTATTTTTAAATGCATTATTAGCTCTGGTAAATTAAATACACGAGTAGTAAGTACCGATTTATTCATCACAAAAAGAGCGACGTATAATGAAAGCTTCCGAAATGTCTGTAATGGTTTTAATATATTAACGAAGGCCAGATAAGCAAAACATTTGGGGATATTTATCGGAATTTAATCTTTTAAACTTCCCTTTGTCTCTGTTAAACTTTTATAATTAATATAATCCAATCGATAAGCCGGAACAGTGGACAGAGTTAAAAGGCTTTTCAAACTGCATAGAATGTGAGATTTAAAAAGCTTTTTGAAATGCTTTATAGTGATACTTAATTTACAAGAATAACTATAGTTCGTATACTTCCAAGTGGGCTTGGGACCCAACAATTTTTTTCTGTGGCTTTTTGAGTCTAAGACATTCTTCTGAATGTTCATTTGTTTGAAGAAGCAATTCTGTCTAAATATTTTTCAACTTTAAGGTCATTCATAATCATTGGAGAGTTTACGGTGTGTATATATGGTAAGAGCACCATAATATATTGAATTGCGTACTATGCATATATATACTTTTAAAATAACAATTACTTGATTCAAAACAATAATATGCACAAAAAACTATTACATATTATATTGATAACCTTTGTTTTTTTACGTCGGTTAAAAAAACTTCCTTTTCATATTTAAATAAATTGTGATTTACGTTCCCTTGCGGGAAAAGTTAAAAAAGGTTTTATTATAACAATTAATAAACAGGCTGCGGAGCGTAACCTTAATAAGCCTTTTATAATTCCTATATAAAATATTGTTAATTCAAATTCTGTTCACCTTTTAAAATAATGGAAAATCTACAAAGAGCAAAGTTGGTCCTTGCAAAAAATGACATTGCTAAAATGAAAAGTAAACTATTCTAAAATTCGAAATTCAAAAGTTTGCGCAACTTCATTTCCGCTACTAAATTTGCCTTCTATTGAAAGTGGAACATTTTAGAAATTTAGCAAATGAAATAATTTAATCGAGCTAATATTATTGCGTTTTGTAAATATATTTTAAGTGTGGTTTTGTTGAAGTCAAAAATTACGTAATAAAGCAATGGAAGCAGAAATGTGTCTGCCCAATGTCCCATTGCATCACGAATATATTTTTAGTAATTGCTCAAGAGGTAAAAATGTTATAATAATTATAAAGTATTACACAAATCAAAGGTCCATGAACTTTGTATCACCAAGGAGTTTCGCTAGAATGTGCTTGACTTCTATACTTTACTCTATATTCCAATTTAGTTGCCAATCATACGTTTCGCATACAAATACTCGTATAATTATATTTCAACTCATTTGAATTTTAACAGCCCTTACAACGTTACAGTTATATAAACTACTAACATATTTAGCTCAACGAAACTGCTCTTAGCAAACCGAGTGTGTTAATAAGTTTAATGCAAGCGCTCGAATAGTTTAAGAATCGTTTTCAAGTAAGTGGCTTACAGCCGCACATAATTAAATTAACATAGTAATGTGATTAAGACCAGTGCTGTGCTTCTGAGAAAAGGTATATGTCTCTGCCTTGGACATTGGGAACATTATTGCGTCTTATACAATTGATAAAATGTATACATCAATTGATTTTCTTTTAGTGCAGACATGGCTCCTCTGGTATAGGAAAACATCGTGAGAGTCCATCCTAAAAAGTACTATAGAGTCTCAATATTTACTATTGAGCCTAAAAACTGTACCAGCACGATACTAAGTATAGCGAAAGTATGGAGATGGGGTCGTAGGTACTTTCAAACTTTTTAAACCGTGATAGGTAATACTGAAACTAAATTTATCTTAGATATGAAAGTTAAAGACTGCATATAGAAGCGCTATTAGCGTAGAACTTATAACGACTTTGTGCAAGTTTATAAACTAGATAGGTGTAATTAGAATATTTTAAGTAGGTAGTGTTTTAACTAAGAAATAATTAAGACTTTGTTTAGCCTGCGGTCTTTGTAGTTTCACATCGCGGTTAGGTTTACCTCTGAAATTTCTTTATAAACAATGGCGTGACATATTAGTTTGTGTGTTTGTTGGAGATTTGTCATTGTAAGCATTGAATCAGCTTGCTCGCATATAACGTTATGTGATAATAATAAATAATAGTTTAAAAAAAACAAAAAATACTGGTATTATTGTGAAAAAGCGTGGGGCGCTCTGTGCCATATTTTTCGTCTGTAGAGCAACCCACGCCACTTTTTAGTTTGATGTGCTTTAAAAGCGTGTTTTTTAGTTTTTTTTAAGTATTATTTATTTTTTAGTTTAATTTTTTTTTCGGATTATTGCATTGTCATCGATCTTTGACAGGTGCGCAAAATTTGAATAAAATCTGTCCGTTTAAAGTGGGTCAAAATCGATTCCAAAGGAGTCGGTTACATACATACATACATACAGGTGAAGCTAATATAAAGCGTGTAAAAACATTGAAAAGTGCGGGTTTCATAAAACTGTACATCATCAATCCTATGAAATGTCAATACCTAATCTGTCGATTTATCACGAAAAATTTATAATCACGTTAACGATCTATGGAATTTAAGTATATTATGAAATAGTAAATATTAGTAAAGCTTAAAAATTCTCATTTACCATGACAGTGGTCTCCCGAACCATTTGTGGCCGAAATACACGATCCTGTGGAGCAATAACTGTTCACTGGATCAGTGCCAATACGGGGATATTTTAATAAACGCAAATTAATGTTATCTCATGGTATGGTTGGTAAAGCTTGGAATTAAGCCAACAAGTTAATTAGGCGGAACTAAGCCTCATACATCAATCATGTAAGGTTCTGCCTAATTGTTATCTAATTAATAATATAATCTTGAGTCAGAGATGGTGCTATCATTACAAGTATATTTTCCCTCGCTATAATCTATATTTGGCCCAAAATACGTGATTTTGTACGTTTAATAAAATCCATTTCTCCCTTAATCATACATAATGGCGAAGATGGGCCTGGAAGAGTGAAGTTTATAGTAGGTTTACCACCTAATTAGTTTTAAAAACATTTATTCTCATAACAGACAATAGTCACTTACATGAGAACTTATATACTAAAGATACAGCTTATCACGTCGTGGGTCAATTGAAGAGCTTCAAGGATGAATTAGCGAAGTAGAACTTGGGTGGACTTTCATTTACGTAGATAACTGGGATCACTCAAGAGATGGTCTTTTAGTCTTAATTTAAATATTGCCAGGCTGTCTGTACTTTTTATATTTTGTGAAAGTCTATTATACCGCAGCACTCCCCCAACGCTCAATGTTTTTTTAACCATAATTGGTAACTTGGGTACAATTAGATTGTGAGGGCGTCGTGAACCGCGCTACTGACCTATGAAGATATTCTTTATGCCATATACAGAGACTACGTCGTTAATTTCAGGTAGTAAATAATTAAACGTTATTACTAAAACCATATCAAAAAGTTTAAATACTAAAAAATTTGAGCAAAACCATATTGAAATGACAAATAAACTTTTAGAAGGCGTTGGGACGCTTACGTAACTAACCAATAACAAGAAGTTTGGCACGAGGTCCCAAACTATATTCGAACGTTTTAAAGTAGCACAGGTCGTTTGCTGTCTTTATTTTACCACTTTTACCGTACTCATAGTTGTTCATTTATATATAGTATTAGTAGTTGTGCATAATTTATGGAAATAGCTAGCGTGATAGATATATCACTTTCTCTTTTAAATAAACATCATTTTTTATTATGTGTAATAAAGTTTTATCTTTTCTTTTCTTTTTAATAATTGGTTTACATAATAGTTTAAAATATATCAATTTTGTTCCACAAAAACCACCTGCAATAATAATTGTATTTGACTTAAGCGGCAAGATATGCATTATAAGTACAATAACACATTTTCAGACATATGACAAAGAAAAAAGTAGGTACTCTCAAAAATTATTTATTTCGTCAATGCGTAGACAGGCGTGAATCATCAGTATAGTCGTGTGCGGGTAGGTGCGTTGCGCGATCGAGCGTGGACTGCGCGTGTAACGGCACAACAGTCATACACCAAACGCCTGCCGTGGTGAGCGCACGTATGTGCACTGTGCTTTCTGCGGGCCATAGCTGCCATCTACAAAATATTACTTTACTTTACGGCAGGAAACAATTTATTTTACTTTAATTTCGAACAACTTTTAGAAAAAGTCGAGTTTTGAGAAGAAAATAATAAGATCGTTTTGGAAAGTACAAAATATTCTTTATATTTGACTTATTGAATATTAAAGAGTCCAGAGCTAGAGAAATAAAGAAATGTTGCCTTGTGAAACAGCCTGAAATGTAGTGCCCTAGAGGTTACTACTCCGCTTCATATAAGTATAGTGATACAATAGTGAACCTTGAAATAAATTGCACGTAGACTCGTTCTCGGGTGCGAGGCGCAAGAGTTAATCTCGGCGGCCATATCCGGTACTCTTTATCCCCACGACTTTCTATTGCCACTTCCATCGTTATAGTGGCTGAAATTAATAAACCTTATATCAAAAACTCTCTTTCCGGCTGAAAATATTTCAGACCATTATTGATATTCAACGTAACGCTTAACGTTTAAGCTTTAAAAATTACAAATGTTTTTAAATTAGTAACAAAGGCTTACTTAAATTGAGAATAATTATTTATTAGAAAATAAACAATTATTTGATTCTGCGAAGATGAATTTAAAGACTTTAAGTATTCTAGTAATCTGACGTTGTTTTGTATTTAAAGACACAGTAACCGACTTAAAAAGACGTGAAGCTATAGTAGTTTGTGTTTTTTTTGGTATATCTATACAAAATTGTGTGGTAGCTTATATAAACCGTGTGCAGATTTTAAAACACACATAATTGTATTTTTAAAAATAAATAAAAGTAATAAAAATCGAAAAATCAACGATGTAGGATACTCGCATAAGCCTTTTTATAAAAGAATAATAAATACACTCTGACACTATAGATTAGCTTAAAGGATTGTAATTATTACATAAAAAAGATTCTGACAGATTAAGAACCATTTAAAAATAAAATAAATAATTACATACAACTAGTTTGCATTAGCGTGAAGTAGGTTTTCCTATAATCTCCGTCCATTACGTAACCGAAGTCGATTTTACTTGGCTCCACTTGTAACTTCGGAAATTCTACGTTCAAGTGCAAAGGCATAGACTGAAATAAAATTTAATTTAACTAATTGGATCGCTATCTATTTTCCTTTGGTGTAGGTACTATCAAATAAATTGGAAATACCAGTCGCAGACACGTAGTTAAAAATGCGCTTTCGTAACAATAGTCCTTTTGGATATAAAGGCGATGGGGTTGTTTTGATTTACTTTTCGATTGCATTCCACTCTCGATTTGTATTTTCCGATTGCTAGTTTTGTTTCTCTAATAATATACAGTTTCAAGTTTTGATTCCGATTTTCATTACCTCCACTTTGTAACACGGCACAGTCATTCGCTCTTTATTATAAAGTAGTACGGAAGTGAAAATAAATTTTATGATAGAAAATTACATAACTACTTAGTTTATAGTACTTGTATGAGTAAAATGTATAGTCATAAGTATCTGTTATTTTAAAATGTAGTCAATTCTGTATGTATTTATCATATAAATTTTAGCCCACTTAAGTCAAACGTTTAAAATACTTAAGAAATTGGGAGATATTATTTAATTTACAGTTTATAACAGTGAAACGCAATTTTGCAAATTAGTTTCAAAAAGTTTTTAGCGGAATGTATTCAAAATCACGGAGCACACTCTAAAATTTAAATAAAGAGATTTTAATTTTATAATAATATTTTATAGGAAGTGTTTATATAAAATTAAATAGAAGATTATATAAACCTTATCATATAATATATGAAAATACCTTACAAACAATAAATATTTCGGACTTGACATTATACTTGCTAGGTAACAAAAATGTACACGGGCTCTATGGGTCTACTTGTATTCAGTATTTTTAGGAAATACACAAAAAATCTTTGTACACATTATTTTTTTTATAATATATATTTATTTATTCCTCTTCAATCCAAAACCTCCATCTCATCACAAAAACTTAAAAAATTTAAATTCATGGGTGCTCATAGATATAGTCTACGCTCTTCCGAGAAATACTTTAAATATCTACTGTACAAGCATTATTTATAATTGTTTGTTTAGTAATTTTCATTATGTTTTAGTCATAGTATATATGCAGTTTTTACATTTCTATTTTAGTTAAGTTAGCGACAGCTATATGTTCCTATGCGCAATTTGTTCTTACTGATACGTAAACATAGCAAGGAAACTGGGATGATGATTCTATGCATATATATAGGGTATTGATAAATATTATAAAGAAAACAGAAAAAAAACAAGATGAAAAGTCGTAGCACTATTGGTACGTGTTATTATTAACTACATACATACATTTGAGGTAAGAAAATATCATAATATACCATTAAAAAGATGTTCTGTTCATCAAAGAATTTTAGTTCAGCTGTATCGTTCTTATAGGAGTCATATACTTCTCCTGGTTTCGGCCACATATCTTTTGTCACTATTGCGACTTCAACCGCCACCTGGATTGGTCATATTTAATGATTAAAAAAGTAGTTTGTGCAACTGCTAAAAACAGAACTGTGTATTTACACTATTATTTATCTTATCTCATATTTAATTGGCATTGAAACTTAATACATGTTATCCATATACATTATACATATACATAGTCCATGATACATGGACTATAGAAATATGACCCAAAAAATTATTTTTAAAAAACCAAATAAATTATGTTGCATCAAATCCAGATTTATCTAAATTTGACCTTGTTCACGGATTTGGCCTAGCTAGGAAAGCTTCCCGACGTAAGCAAATCTTGTAATATAATAATGATTTCACTTACCTCAGTAGAACTACCAGGGAATAATTCTAAATCAAGCGTATGTGACCCCAGACCTGAGCCTATGCATTTAGCAAAACACTGCTCTTGAGGAATGCGAAGAAACCAGGGCTTTTCAGTAACAGCATACGTTTGAAGACGTCCTGAACCGGTATTCATGACTCGTATATGTTTCCTTATTCTGTGAAAATATAATACTTACAATAAGTAATAAAACTTGTATTTGGGTATGAATTTAGTAGTTTTGAAGTGAAACTTCTTTAGAATCGTTGTGATTTCAAACCGGATGCAACGGAAAAAGCGACAGTAAAAAGAGACAGACGCATAAATTCGTAGGATTTAGCGTGGGAGAGAATGAGATGGGAAGAATTGTGCAGTGTATAAACTTTAAATTGGCGTGTATTTAATCATTTTCTGAATTAAAAAAAGCATAGATGTGCAAAAAATTACATAAGTAATAATCATCGAATTTCAAACTCCCATTATTTTAGTTTTCATCAAATTAAAGATTGATATTGATATTAAACTTATAAATGAAAATTTAACATAGTCCTACATTTAGTTAGTGAAAAAAGTATAATTTACATATTATTCATTATAAAAACTTTGTTTTTAATGGTTTCACTTCTACCACGTGTGAATTGCACACATGCGTTTTTTTTTACTTTGTATCATAGGCCTCTCTACAAATAGTTATTACAAGCTTTGCCCTTATCATTCTAATGTCACTTTGGAAATAAATAAGACGTCTTATATTAAATGGGTGTTACGTATAATATTTTTTATCTGTTTACCTGAGTATGTCATTCGCTGGTAGATCCAGAGCGCAGATCTGAATGTGCAATTTCGTGGGAAGAACTAATAATTTTGGGGACCGTGGAATCGCCATTAAACGGACGATCAGTGGTGGAGGCTCCGGGCGATACCAGTTAGGCCTATTAGTTAAAATATATTATTTTCTGTGTGTTTGTGTGTGTATAAGTCCTGCATACATTTAGATGTAATGGATTACATAAATGTGGCGTAGAGGTTTAACTGTGAGACTCTCAACCCGTCGTACATTCAAATGGATTTTTCGATGTGCGCAACTGACGCTTGCTGGTACGACGAAAAGATATGTCGTCAAGAATGTCTTAGTTTTAAAAATTTACGACATCTTAACATACTATTAAGAAACATACAATCTGAGGTCATTTCAAATAGGGTTGTGCGGTCAATGAACTTTTATCCTAAAAATGAGTAAAATTAAAATAATTATTTAATTTATTTTACGTGCTATGTCAACGACGTGAGCGAACTCTTAACACCACTTAAACTACTTTCAACAAGCAACATATTAATTCGGTTTTAAATTCCACACAATCAGGGCAACGTGTAAATCCAAGCTTAAGAATAAGAAACTCGAGAAAATTTTAAGAAAACAGTCTCAGGAAAGTGGCTTGTTAAGTTGAAAAAACTTTGAATAACAAAAGAGATTTCCTCTATCTTATAAAGTCTTTTTCACTTAGCTAACCTATTGTCTATGGGCCGAGCACATTGTTGACTTAACCTGATTCTATCCCATTGTTTTAAATAAGCGGTACGGAGTATAAATGAAAGAAGGGAAATAGTTGAATCGTTTAAAATTTATATCCTTAGAGTTGATTTTATATAAAATTACATATAATTACATAACATTGCTAAATTAATTTGATTATTTGCACCTCAGAGTTTAAGAAGTACCTTTACGAGTTCATACGTGCTACCCTACGTTGGTTTTAATAAATGTACACTAATACAATACTAAAAACGAATTCAAAAGGTTTGTATTGTTTCGGAGAAATTTTTATGAAATTGACCAGTTTATTGCAACATGTTTTTCTTTCATAATGAAATAATAAAAAATGAACAAACATAAAAATATTATTTATTTATTAAATAAATTACTATTTCTAAGACTAGACTATTCTCATTCCTTTCGAAAGCTTAAATAAAATAACAAGTCCATATATATTTATATCTTGCTATCAATTATAAGATTTAACACTAGACATACTCAATTAATTGCGTGGCAATTCTTTCAAAAAAGATATTCTTAGACATTTAATGTCACTGAATCAGGCAGATTTTAAGACACAGGCTTTAGTTATACACACACAAATACACAACAACCTACACGCATTCTGTCTGTATATAATTTGCTTTTGATTTTAAAATTATATATATGTTCAGTACGCGTAAAGGTTTTCTAAATAAATAAAAGGTTCAGTTTACGACCTGGAAGTAAGCCGCCAATAGTGTGGACGATGATTATTAAGAAGGCCAGGAACCATAGAGTTATAATGTCAATATAACCATAGAGATATAAGTAAAATATAATTGATTATATGACCATTTTTAAATAATAAATAAAAGTATAAAACAAATGGCATTCTATTTATCATTCCATAGGGACTAACAAGATTTTCCGTTCAAATAATTGTTACAATACAAAGTTAACAAATGGTTTTAAGATTGTTGATTTAGGCCTATGTAAAGTCGGTACTTACGTTTTGATGTAAATATCATGGCTAAAGGCGTAAGGACCGAAATGTTTGATTTTAATTAAAGAATTTATTAATTATTACAGAGGTATTATCTGGTGTTAACTTCTAAAATTTGATCTTAATATTATAATTAAATGTAATGCAGGTTTAATATTAGTGTTACGAATTTTTACGAGTTGCCCATATATTAAGAATGCGCAACCTCTTTGTTTATCTGTCTAAAGGTTGAACTATTTTTTGAAGTGAAACTTCTTTATCGGGGTTGGAAAAAAATTTTGTGTAACATTTTTTCGTTACGCGTCACATTTTTCCGTTACGCGCCATCTTTTGAAGTGAAACTTCTTTATCGACGTATGGGAGAAATTTTGAAGCAGGTTACGCGCCATGTTGCTTTTTGAAGTCAAACTTCTTTATCGGCGTTGGAAAAAATTTACACACATTTGTCACATTTTTCGGTTACGCGCCATCTTTTTCTTGTCTCTACCACGGTTGATCCGAAGAGATTCGAAGCCATTAGTAACAAAAATATATAATAACGATAACAATGATAGTAATACTAATAATTCTATTACAATTAATGAAATTCTGTAATAATCTTATAGTAGGTACTACATAGTAGTACAGTAATTTAACTTTAAAACGAAATAATTGTATTTGTCATATCATGTCTATGATAATAAAAGCCTTATTTAAACTTTATCTAATTTAACTTTATTTAACCAATTTCTGTAAAGTTGCATATAGTACATCATTTTTCGAAAAATAAGGTCATAAAGAAGTTTCACTTCTAATACGTGTGTACACCTAGTACATGCACACATTTTTATTTTCCTTTAAATGCGACTCAATTGATGAAAACCTTTGAAGAATTGTTATTTTATTGTTCTTGTTTTATTTTCGTTATTCTGTGCGTTCTCTCTTCATCTGTTTCTCTAACTTCACAATATGGTTATTAATTTATCAGTACATTTTGATTTATGTGTTTTTCTTTAAAATGTATTAAAAAATATGTAACCTTTCCACAGAATTACAGATAAAACCTTGTGGGATAAGTCAAAGACGGGCCAACTTATACATTATGAATAGTTCTGATTTACCGTGCCACGGGGAGTACCATTAACACAAATTTATTTTCAGTGTGATCGAGAAGGTTTGGCTCGCCTGAAGTATGCTACACAGATGATTTGACAATATCGACATTATTACTAGGGCCCGGCGTCAGGCGGGCAACTGTGCCTTGTACACATTAAATTTTTTATACCTAAACTTTCCGCATCAATTATTCTAGATATTAGACAAATGACGTTGCTGAGAACTTGTTTTTATATAATACAAAAGTTAGACATATTATTCTGGCTTTAGTAGGTACTATCAAGCTCATGTGAAACGTCGTAGAGCTTTTTATATGAATAAAAAATAATCATATATCCCTCAAGGCAGCGTTCGCAAGAAATGTTTTCAGTCGATCGTTTTTCTCCGACTTTGCAAATCCGAGTACCACGACAATGTCTTTTAAAGGGGCATATGACATAAATAACATGACTCTCTATAGGTAAAATAATTTTTTCAATAGATCCAAAGATTACTCCCTACAACCTCACAAACTTTACCTCTTTATAATATTAGTATTTATTGCCCAGAGAAAAACCATTGCTTAAGTAGTTATACTAGCTATAAACTGGACATGTATGAAACCCAATCTACCTGCTGATAGGCAATCGCATGGAAAAGTAGGTACGAGCTGTTACCTTCTTTAGTATATAAAAAACACATTAAAGAAAACATTTTCAATTCACTTAATGAAAGGACAGTACTTCTGAAACCCAATGTTTTTTACAAAAAGTAACTAGTATAAATTATACCTACTACTTTGAATGGAACATATGTACATTACAAAATCTTTTAAGCGATTCATATGTGTACCACCACCATTGTGAGCTGTAATGTATTTTATTGCTTAATGCATCTGAAAGTTTGCTTGGCTTGGCTTGCAGTTAGGTAAATCGACTCACAACAAATTACCTACGTTTAGAATACTTTAGGATTATATGCGGAAATGGACGCTAAGTTTATGTTTTATACGCGCAACTATCAGGGGACTTATCCTAATGACTGAGCCAATTAAACCTCAACTGTGATATCTTCTTATTTAAAAGGATTTAAAATCTGGTGGATCGTTTCCAGTATATTTACTGAATTGTATCAACAAGCTTTGAAACGTGCACCGTGATTCACTTATAATCCATAATTTTTAATACTGTTTTAAAACATTTTCTTACGTTTATTCATTTTAATATAATAAACCCTATTTATAAAAAAATGCATGAGACCGTACGTATGGAAAGAAGAATAAAGTACAGAAATTTATGTGACGGTGTATCACAAATTGGTCACAATTCCACC
Source organism: Pieris napi (assembly GCF_905475465.1). Lineage (NCBI taxonomy): Eukaryota > Metazoa > Arthropoda > Insecta > Lepidoptera > Pieridae > Pieris > Pieris napi. Next base: position 7,108,980 of record NC_062237.1, on the reverse strand, counting down.
GAAGCGTCGACATACATTACAATACTATGATAATACTTAACAACAAAGTTAACTTTTTCAATAATTATTTTTTAAATGAAACAAAATAAAAATAGAAATTTCAAACAAGGCATGATAAATGATAATTGGTTTACAATCTTAAAGTATTCTGTACAAAGTGCGACTGAAGAAACCTGTTATTGACGCCCGTATCAAGTGTCTGTCTTTAAAAGTTTAGTTTATGTTTGTACAAGTAAGTAAATATAAAATAAAAGAAGAATAATTCATTATTTGTATCAATACTTTTTATACTGTCATCAATGTAGTAGTTTTCAAGATTATATCTGATATCTTTGTTAGTCAGTTTTGCATGTAATGATTCTGGTAAGGAGTTAAAATTTGGAATCATATGGTTTAGTGACCTTTTTCGGTATATGTTTTTTTTTCGCGATGGTATGATGGTATGTGAATGTGCGGTTCTAATTTACTCTATCATCTATAATTAAGCCGAGGTATATAGTATCTTTGCACGCACTCCTAATTTTATTTCAAATTAAAAAAATAAGTCATCAGGTTTTGTTGGTGATAATATGTCGATAAGTACTTAAGCTTCCTAAATATTGCGGTTTAAGTAACCATATGGCAGCAGGTCTAACTAACAATATGGTTCAAGTTTAACTTGATACATTGCCCAGAAGTTATCGTTAACATTGCAAATGTTGGAAAAATATCGCTTAAAATAAATGCAGTCATGTAGATTCATTTATTATTATCTCATACTTTATCAATATCTATAATTATATTATACATTAGAAACACTATTACACATGTATATTGCACATTAGTTAAAGTGTAGCGACCCATGATGGCAGTCACGGGCTGCGAGCGGTAGGGTCGCGAGTTTAGTATTATAACAATAGAAGGTCGTTTTCATTATTCGCCAACCGAACCCCGTACTCAACAGGGTTGTATTTATGTATATTTCTAACGAAACAACTCAAAAAACTACCGGATCTATTACAAAAATTGTCACCATTAGAATTAAATATCCAGACGTGTTTCGATAAGTCGCTTTTAATAAATGTCTTTATTTAAACTTCATAATAATAATAAGCAAACATGTGATTCTATTCAAAAAGGTCTATAATTCCAGTGGTTGTTCGTCCGTAACACTGCCAAAGTGTTCTTAAAAAATGCATTTGAAACAGCTGAGCCTGATTCCCGGTATGTCCGCTTTCAGATGGAACAAAGATATGTGGACCAGCTTTGTTTAAGCTATACTAAAAAGATTTGACTCATAGACTTCGAATAGCTGGTTTAGACCCCTGGAATTACGACAATTCAGCTCGAAATCATAGACTACAATGGGAATTAGTTAAAATAAATTGACGAGTATAATTATAGCTTTTTTTTACTTTCTGTGTTATATCAAGCAGAACTTACTGTACAGCTTGGCAGTCAGTGGACTGGGAGATGTCTGTTTAAATTTATATGTACTAAGTGTTAGGAGTATCTGTATACTATATAGATTAGCAAGCTGCGCTAGTTAACTAAATTAATGGTGATAACTAAGAGCCTAACAAACCTATGGATCCCCAGCTCTACAGTTATACCCAAACACAATAAAAGTAGTGAATATATAAATAAGTACGGAATGTCTGCACCATGTCTGGTAGTGGGATTATCTCAAGGCTCACCGCGATAATTAAGGGCTCGAAGGAGTCTTCTTCCATTTTGAGAGGAAGCCAGAAATGAATATAACAGAGCAATATTCAAATCTGATTCATTGTTTAAATAACAACACAAACATAAAGATACTCTCGTGAGCTGTAGATGTATGGCGCACCTTCATCTGTTAAAATTTGGAGTAACCACGTGAGCCGCGTCAGCTGTTGGTCCATATTCAAATGAAATCTGAACCCTTACAATAATGTTGATTCAATCTTATTTAACCAACCCTTTACCCGGTCTACATATTGTTAGCAAAGTATTATGTTAAATAATGCTGTTTTATCGTTGCAAAACGTAAATAAATCCATGATGTGCCAACCGTATCGTAGAATATCGTAAATTTAGTAATATTTTTGAAGTGAAACTTCTTTATCGGGGTTGGAAAAAAATTTAGTGTAACATTTTTTCGTTACGCGTCACATTTTTCCGTTACGCGCCATCTTTTGAAGTGAAACTTCTTTATCGACGTATGGGAGAAATTTTGTAGCAGGTTACGCGCCATGTTGCTTTTTGAAGTCAAACTTCTTTATCGGCGTTGGAAAAACATTTACACACATTTGTCACATTTTTCGGTTACGCGCCATCTTTTTCTTGTCCCTACCACGGTTTATCCGAAGAGATTCGAAGCCATTAGTAACAAAATATATAATAACGATAACAATGATAGTAATACTAATAATTATTCTATTACAATTAATGAAATTCTGTAATAATCTTAGTACTACATAGTAGTACAGTAATAAGTTAAAATGAAATAATTGTATTTGTATTCATGTCTATGATAATAAAAGCCTTTTGTTAAACTTTATCTAATTTAACTTTATTTAACCAATTTCTGTAAAGTTGCATATAGTAGATCATTTTTCGAAAAATAAGGTCATAAAGAAGTTTCACTTCTTACGTGTGTACACGCACACATTTTTTTTTCTTTTAAGTATCGGTCTAGTCCTAAATGTATCCAACATACTAATGTAGGATAGTACTTACAGTAGCAAGTCGATAGTGGAGGAACGACCTAAAATTGTTGCAGTATAAATATTTGAGATTGCACAGCCTCCAAGGAAATACTAGCCCGCTGTACTGATGAATATTTCAGTGCGACAAATCTAAGTGACCACCAGGGATACTGGCTTGAAATTTTAGAATTTATTTATAAAGTCCACACCACAGTTACAGTTCTTATAAATGGATATAGAATATGTTAAGAATTATCAATATTACATTTTGATACCACTGAAGAAATTCACTATTAAGATTTCGGCTTTATATTAAATCTTATATAAAATTAACATTAATTCGTTACTAAATAATACTAGCTGATCCGGCAAATGTCGTTTTGCCTTGCATTTCATTTATAATAAAAAATAGGGGTTGATCGTAGAGGGGTGAAAATTAGGGGTTGTATGTATTTTTAATGATGTATCATAACAAAATATCTAAAAATTAAAAAATAATAATTTAGGGGTGGACTACCCTTAAGATTTAGGGGGATGAAAAATAGATGTTGTCCGATTCTCAGACATACCCAATATGCACACAAAATTTCATGAGAATCGGTCAAGCCGTTTCGGAGGAGTTTAACTACAAACACCGCGACACGAGAATTTTATATATTAGATAGAATAAGTTCGTCTTTTTACGCTTTTGTCTGAAAAAATACTACGCCTGAGGTTCCAGACATAGAACACCAAAAAATACAATTACGAGTGTATTGTGTGTGGTGCGAGGGTGAGAATATGTGCGAGCATGTGTTTAGTGACAATTCCCAAAGCCTACAATATGAACAAACTTCAGGAATATCATCAACTCACCGTAACATATGTTTATACACAAATTGAAGCAATTGCGACCTTATTATGCACGAGGACTAAGATTGCGGTTTGGTTGCCATGGTAACGGTTTTTCATTAAAAAGATATCGATATCACGATATCTTTTTAAATGTTAATATCTTTCGTTCACGTTTCATAATGGCAACAATTTAAGTTATAAATATCAAAACTTAAGAACCTTGTATATTCCTTGTAATATATTCCATACGGATTTATTTCAAGATGAATTTCGACAATAATACTGCATAAAGCTTGTCAAAGGCTAATAGGATTACTTCGAAATTGCTCTGAGTAAGTTAACAGTATGTTAAAGTTACTATGAATTTTCCGTGTTGTCGGTTGGCATGTATAGGGTGTTTTGTTACTAAACGTTAATTTTTAAATTTATAATAATAAAAAACATATCTGATTTCCGTACGTACTATATTTCAATTTAATTTATATGTAGTAAGTTTTAGGAGTATCGGTAGTATATGCAGTGTATGTATTATATATGTAGGTAGACCTATTTATTTGTACTCTGGCTAAATTTTATATTTTTTTATTTTATTTTATTTTTTTATTTTATATTTTTTTAATTAATTGTGCTTTTTATTGTACAATTATCGGTGTATGTATTTTTATGTAGGTTGTATCTCGTATTAGTAATAACTATAAAAATAGAATTATTATCAAATAAAACGTATTAGCAAGCTGCACTAGATAAGTAAATATATGAGAGGGTAAGAACTAAGAACAGACAGAACCCTATTTTAATGTACAATGTACATACATCATCATCATCATCATCAATGGTTATACAGCCCCTTGTGGGCTTTAGCCTCCTCAAGTACACTTTGCCATCGCAATCTATCCAGTGCTCCCCACGTCCAATTGCGAACCCCTATTGTTTCGAGATCCTTGACAGCTCCATCCCACCAACGTAGCCTCGGTCTACCGAGTTTTCTCTTGCCACCGGGTTGTGAGTTCAGTAAGGGCTTGGCTTCTGTCGTTCTGTCGGTCGTCATTCGGTGCACATGTCCCAGCTACTTGAGCCTGCATTTTATGAATTGGACGATGCTGGCGTCGTCTAGGATATTATAAAGTTCTTCATTGTAGCGATTACGCCAAAAACCGTCGCGTCGTCGCAAACTGGACCAAAGATTCTTCGAAGAATCTTCCGCTCGAAAATAAGGAGAGAGATCACGTTTTTCTTGCTAAGGGGCGAGGTTTCAGAACCATAAGTGAGCACTGGTCGCAGCAGAGTTTTGTAGATAACTAGCTTGGTATTCTTTCTGAGTAGTCGCGATCGGAAATATCTACGAAGGCCAAAGTAGCAGCGATTTGCTATCATGATGCGTTTACTGATCTCTTAAATGTCTTATTAATATAAGCATCTGTTAGAATTGTGCAAGTAAATATAAGGCATCTAAGTTACGAACTGGTTTAGCGAAAATATGACAACCTATTATACGAATATGTAGTTTATAACGAAATTAAATGATATGTAATATATAGTATATATAGTATTATTGCACTTACCCCCGCGTTTTACCTATTGGTAGTATTCTCATCAGAATCCCACAAGATGGTGGTGGGTCGGGTTCATTTGACAGCGTCACAAGCGGAGCAGCGCTGGAGTTTTCGTCAATTGTAAATTCTTTTGGTTCGAACTGCAACAATTAACAAGGATTTTATTAAGATAACTCGATAACTTTGATAAAAAGTAATACCTATATGTGTTATAAAAAATAGGATTTCATGATCAAACAAAATTAACACCAACTAACATTACTTTTCATTACGTTCACAAGTAGGTAATTTAATTTGAAAATTATATTCTACTAGCAGACCGGCCAAGCGTTGCTGTGGCTAAGGTTTTTGCTATATTACATAGTAGTAAACTATTCAAGGGAAACGGTAGGAGAACACCAGTCATGGAGACCATCATGCTTTTTTGGTGGTTATGCCATTAGATTGTAGCTTATATGAAACGTTGATAACTTTCAACACAGCGCCATCTGTTAGAATTGTGACTATCAAATAATGAACAAATATTTTGCAATAAAATAATATTGCGGGTATAAACTGAGATATAAGCTATCCTATCTTTTAAGTTGGATCAAACTACAGACGGTGTGCAAATTTGATTGATATCGGTTCGGTAGTTTAGGAGTCCATAGCGGACAAACAACGTGACACGTAATTTATATATATTACTAGCAGACCGGCCAAGCGTTGCTTTGGCTAAGATTTTTGTTATATTACATAGTAGTAAACTATTCAAAGGAAACGGTAGGAGAACTTATGTGAAACGTTGGTAGGTACTTTTAACACAACGCCATCTGTTAGAATTGTATCAAATAATAAACAAATATTAGCAATAAATTAAAATTGCGACTATATTTTGAGATTTAAACTACCCTATCTTTTAAGTTGGATTAAACTACACACGGTGTGCAAATTTGATTGATATCGGTTCGGTAGTTTAGGAGTCCATTGAGGACAAACATTGTGACACGAGATTTTTATATATTAAGATTAAGATTTGTTAAAAGGGAGTTTACTAATAATGATTTAAAAGTTGCTTACACTCAAAGTAAGCATACTACTACAACTCAATAACCTCTTTATCCTGAATTTTTTTTTATACCTTAAAGTTTTGGGAATCTTTAACTAAAATGCCTTTATGTCTGAATATCTATATAATACTAGACTTAAGGTAAATATCATAATTATTTAAATGACAATAGAAATATTCTGTATGAACATACTGTATAAAAAGTATGGTCCTGCGTGCCGTAATCCCGGGCGAGGAACAATTCGATCTCCGTATCCATTTCCACATATACTGAGCTGCTTTCCTTCTCAGAATCTTCAATGTATGATCCCGCTGAAAATGTTATATATTGTGGGCTTATATCGTAATTAGTACATAAATCGCTTGTAAGACGCGCCCTAAAGTAGACGTAATCATTAATTTATGTTACCGATTTGTTTAAATAACCTTTACAGTACCGAGAATAATCTCGGAGAAAAATAAAGAATATTATTAAAATATACTTAAAATGGAGTATATTATTAATAATAAAATTTCACTTGGTTATTTTACGCTATTGGAGGGAAAGGAGCCTACGTGATATCCAAAAAGGTCAGACATGGATACCCTTTTAGCGAGTGCGTTGCAGTCCTTTGAGGGAGAAGTATGGTCTTTTTTTAAACAAATGGAAGTCGTATCTTCCTCAAGGATGACCCCCCCCCCGCCTGCAGTCGATTCAATGCAATGTAATATCTCTGCATAGAAAGAGAACTGAAAGCCCCAGTATTGCTATTTCATGGACGATTTTTTAATTGGCATAATTATTAGCCGTCTGTATGCAATACATGTCAAAACTAGGGTTTGAAAAGAAAACAAGAGATTTGGGTGCACAGCATTGGCGAACCGTTGTAAAACGAAAACTCCGGATTGGCATAGTCAGGGTCAAACTTAGAAGGGTCAAACTTGAAAGGGTAAAAGTCGCACTCTACGATTAGGTTAACACTTTTTTCATAAGCTATAGATACTGGCCGATACACATATTACGTTAGCTAAATAATTTACAGCATAGGTGAGGTTTGCCAAACATCATTAATTTTTCCTGGGATAAACGATCGGCCTCGGAAGATTTATGAGCCTCGCTTAGTGGCTAACGTTTACTCCGATTTTATATTTCATGCTGCTAACGGTGAAATTTTACGCTTACACTGCTCTAGCTAAATCATATTTCATTATAAATATTGTTGCGGCATTTCAGCATTATTGGTATTGGTATTTCAAATTATTTACCTAAACTATTTAACGGAATGCTTGTAACAGATTCTCTTCGATACTTTCAATAATCTTAAGTGCTTTATAATAGTTTAGACTTACTTTGAAAAAATAGTAATATCTAAGGCCAACTATCTTTCTAAATAAGAAAGGAGACTTATAAAGGAAAACATTAAACAGCTAATAAAAGTCATTATCGATTAAATGCTAGGTCATTAGAAAATTGGGCTTCTATATGAAGATCTTAAGTTCTTCTATTTCAAGTTAGCCAGTTTTTTATGACAGATTTTATAATGAAACTAGCTAACCCGGCAAACGTTGTTTTGCCATATTATTTCTAAGAAACATTTTTCAAGTTCAATAAAAATAACTATCAACAATAATAAAAAACAGGGGTTGATGGTAGAGGGGTGAACATTAGGGGTTGTATGTATTTCTATATGCTGTATCATAAAAAAATAAAAACAAAAAAAATAGTCTAAAATTAAAATAAAATTTTTGGGGTGGACACCCCTTATCACTTAGGGGTTTGAAAGATATTTAGTAGCCGATTCTCAGACTTACTAAATATGAATAAAAAATTCATAATAATCGGTCGAGCCGTTTCAGAGGAGTATGGGAACAAACATTGTGACACGATAATTTTATACATTAGAAGATACATGCAAAATATCGGTATCGCGGACTATATGTAAGCGCCTACCTATTTTGTTTAGATAAAACTATATCAGAGTAAAGATGTACCGTTAAGGAACTTTCAAGTTGTAGTAAACAGGTCCCTACCTGTTTACTACAGAACTACGAACTACGAACTAGAACAACTGAGAGGGTAGAACAAACTATTACATAAAGACTTTGATATTCTTATATTATTTAGTTATATATTATATAGAATACTTACAATCTGTTGCAGGGACACAAGGACATGTGCGTGGGAGAACGTCGTAAAAACGAATGTATAGACGGAACGGTAGTTGATCTTGAGGGTACTCTGGAAAATAGGAAAAACAGAAACTACAGTTCAAAATGGTTTTCACCTATCACCTACTGGTCTTAACCTATTTTATTTCGATCCTACCTTATAAATATTTCAACTTATTCCGGATAAGGGAGCCTTCAAGTAATTCACGCAATTTTTGGAGATTATTGACCTCCCCCCCCATGTGACGCGCCGTAACGATTTTCAGTACCCAAGTACAGTACTGTACCCAAGTATACTAAAACGTTTCGTGACCACCTAGTGACTCTTTATACCTAAAAGTTACCATTATGAGGTGTAAAATACTGAAGAGGCGAAAATAATATTAACAATAACGCGTAATTCAATCCCCGCCCCGCATCGTAACGTTTTACAAAAGGACCCCCACCCCCAAAATTCGTAACGTAATACTTGAACGCTCCCTTATGGAACCCCTTATTCCCTAAGGGAACCGTGTGAAAATATGCCAAGTCTACAAATATATCTTGGAAATTCATAACACGAAACCTGTCACCTAATAAAACCACGTTACACAAAATTCCCTGTCATTTCCTTATCTTCATAATATGATTAAATGAGTGAGTTTGTATGCCTGTTACATCTCAATTTATTACAGTGATGAATCTTTAGTAATTTTTCTTTCATAAAATCTTTTCTTAATAATAATAATAACATTAAATTACATTTAGTGAAACTGTACCAACCATTCACGCATCATGCGATGATTAAGGAAAATAGAGATTCATTTTTGTATATATAAATATAAAACATCAATAATAGTCACCAATAACCTACATGCTCAGAAAACAATTTAAATTAAAGGCAAATTTGTATTTTCTCCGTGTCCTAATTGTGGATATATATACTTAGCAAAGCCGAACGGAGAGCTCTAAAAATCACTTAGCATTTTTTCATATAAACAAAATCGCAGGAATCCTCAAGTCTTTAATAAAAGGAAAATGAATATTTCGGTACGCCACAACCGTTTGACCTATCTGTCCCGTATAACAAGTAATTTTCTCCGTATTAGACTTTAGCAAGACGTGAGAAAAATTTGCACAAGCCAAAAGGAATTTGGGGATTAGGTCTTGGGTACATTGCTATATTAAGTCCCGAGCTCTCAAAGGTTATTAAGCTTAGTATTATTATAACAAGGCTTTTGGTTTACAAAAATCTACTTTAATTGCTTACCTCTAAGATTCTCAAGCTCAAGAGTTTTACTAGTTTAAGTGTAAGTTGGAGTGGGTAGTGCAGGTTGCGCGTGTCAACACAAGTTCCGTATTTCTATTTCATTTAAAAATATTATTTGTGGAAAATAAAGTTCAAATATGTGTCTAAAAGTCATATATTAACACAAAGTAACGAGGACATACATAGTTTAGTGCAAAATCCGTCAAAAATAGACTCAAAATAAACTGTGAACAGAACAATAATTTATAAAATTTATACGCGACTAACTTTGTTCAAAACGACTATATTTTTTATAAAAGTGTGATTTCGGAAGTGTATTATTGTGACTATAGTGACTTGTGACACTATTGTGTTGTGGATTCTTTTTGTTGGTTATGAAAATCTATACCTAAATGACTAACAGAAGATGTATATTATAGTCATTCACGACAAACGTCACTAGAAAATAGCATCTATACCAATATTTCGAAGTTACATACAATTAACCAGTTAGCCGATTGCGGAAGTCGTTGCCTCATCAAATAATCCCGAGTTCAAATCGGTGTTTTGTCTTGATCCTCTTTTCTTTTTTTTCTTTTTTTTGTTATTAATTACTGCTAAAAGGATCTGTAAAATGAACTCTCAGAGTCGTGACAACGCATCTGATCGCGAGACTGAGCTCCCCGGTAAACAGAAGCGACTCGCAAATTATAATGTCGAGGAATTTGTCACATTCCGTAGAGAGATAAAAGACATGCTTCGCACATTCCAAAAGGAACAAAGCAAAAAGATGGACAATCTGCACAGACAGCAAAATAACCGCCTCGATTCTTTAGAAAAGTGCATGTCTGAAATATCCACCAAGATGACCACTATTGATACTACGAGTCAGGATATCGAAAAATCTATCGATTTTCTATCGGAGAAAATCGATATATTCCAAACAAAGATAGATAGCCTACAATCGCAATGGAAATCATTGGACTGTCGGGTACAAGTGATCGAAGAACGACAGGATTACATTACACGATCACTAAACAAAACCTGCGTGGAAGTGCGGAATGTTCCTAAAAATGGTCGTAATTCTAAATGCGAGCTATACGAATGTGTTATAAGTCTTTGCAAAAACTTGAATATCCCGATTGATAACCATGACTTAAGGGACGTCGTGAAGGTGCCCAACCGCAAGGATTCTTCTATATCTAGCCTTGTAGTGGAATTCTCTAACACATTACGTAAAACCGAGATCTTAAGTGCTGTGAAAAAATATTACAAATTACACAACAACAAACCAATATCATCTAATCTTCTCGGTATACCCGGTGACGCGACGTCTATCTATGTCTCTGAGTATTTATCACGGAAAACAAAAAGACTGTATCACGTAACCAAAGACTGGGCAAAAGCAAATGACTACAAGTAATGCTGGGTGTCTAATGGACAGGTCTACGTACGCCGTCAAGAAGGAGCCCCTTACAGGCACATCAACTCCGAAGAACAACTCCATCCGACTCAAGGATGACTAGTCTTTCTTGCATTCGCCTATATGATGTATCACACATACCAACACCAAATCATACAAATCAATTCCAGACCTCACTTAATATATTACGCATACTTTTTCTCAAACACACACTCCATACAGCAAGCACTGTCATACCTAATAACAAGCTCCAATCAGCCAACTCCTTTGTTTTATAAAGAGTACTACGTCTTCTACCGGCATATACCATTACTCACACACATAACTATTGCCTCTACTCTCAAAAATATACTGTCCGACCACAACAATTACTCGGGCTATTCCTTTTTACGGATTCATAAATATCTCTCTAACCCACCATCTACTTGTGTCTATAAAATTCGATAGCAATGATTTAATCCAGGCCATTGATGGCACGAAATTCAGCGATAGCGAGCTTTTGTGGCATCCTGAAGACTGCAAAAGTTTCCTCTGCAGGCCCAACCTATCAATCGTATCACAAAATATTCGAAGTATCCAGAAAAACTTCGACGCCTTTACCCTCTTTCTTGCCAGGCTCGGGTTCGATCCAGAGGTCATTGTACTTACCGAATGCTGGATCGATCAACATTTTGACGGACTCTGTTTGAACGGATATATCTGCAAATACTCAACACAATATATTAACAAATGTGATGGTATTGTTATTTTCCATAAGCCGGACATAAACGTTAAGATATCCGAACCTACTTTTTCTGAAAGCAATTGTCTAATCTTGACAATCGATGATGACATAGCAATAGTAACATTATATCGTTCTCCATCCTTTGTAAACATTGACAATTTTTTGGCATCGCTAGATCAAACCTTAAATCAAATTCAAAACAAGTCTACCTACATAGTAGGGGACATAAACATTGATATAAAAGAATCGTCAAGTGATATCAGGAAAGACCAATACTTAAACCTTATAGGTTACCATGGGCTTGCACCTGGCCACACCTTTCCAACACGAGAAGGAAACTGCTTAGATCATGCTCTTGTAAATTCAAGCCTCCTAGCTAAAGTGGCAGTTTGCCCATCATTAGTGTCAGATCACCTTTGCGTTATTTTAGGAATTAACACCATCCCCATAGCAACACCACAGCCTGAGGCCATTAGAAACAAGACCCGAATCAACTATGAAGGAGCTACAGAAGAACTAAAGCTCACTGACTGGAAACACCTCTATGACATCAAAGAGATAAATAACGCAGTTGAAACCTTTAACGATACGCTAAAGAATGCCATCTCAAAACATACCGTCATACAACCAGCAAGAAACTCCAAAACCATTAGGAAACCATGGATGACCGCTGGTCTTCTAAATTGTGTAAGACGAAGAGACACTCTTCACAAAACCGCTAGAAAACATCCCAAAGATCTTGAACTATTGGATAAATATGTAAAATATCGAAACTTCTGCAATAACCTTCTAAAGAAACTTAAAGAAAACTTCGAAAAAAGCACGATTAGGCAGAACAGACATAACACCAAAAAACTATGGGAGTCAGTAAAAAGTATATGCCACATAGGTTCAAAGGAGTCGCATTCCACTGACCTACTTCAAATAACACCCGATCCTGTGGTAGCTCTAAATAAAGCCAACGACTTTTTTACAAACATAGGCAATAGTTTAGCGGAAAGGACTATCACATACTTACATACATCTGAGGAACAGCTAGCAAAAAATATAGATAAGCCATCCAATCCAAACTCATTTTTCTTACATCCAACAGACAAAGAGGAAATACGTGCAACTATCAACAAACTTAAGGGTAACTCAGCTGGAGGTTGTGACAACATAGGAAGCGAACTGATAATCAGACTTAAAAACATCCTCGCGGCTCCTATAACCTACCTTTGTAACCTTAGCATGTCGACCAGCACCTTTCCTGAAGCTTGGAAGCTAGCCAATGTAACCCCAATCTGGAAGTCAGGAAACAAAATGGAAGTCTCTAATTACAGACCAATATCCCTTCTTCCAGTCATAGCCAAGATCCTAGAACGAATAGTGAACAAGAGGCTGCTCTCATTTTTAGAAAAGCAATCGCTCATTTCCTACAACCAATTCGGGTTCAGAAAACAAAAATCTACTGCAGACGCTGTCAGTAATCTTACTGACCATATAAGCGAGAAATTGGATATGGGGCAGGTATGTATAGGTGTCTTCTTAGACCTCGCAAAAGCCTTCGACACGGTCTCACACTGCATTTTGCTGCGAAGAATGGAACTGTTAGGAGTGAGAGGGGTGGCTCTGCAATGGTTTGCTTCCTACCTTAAGGATAGGCAACAGCGTGTTAGTCTTAGGGGACACACAAGCCACAAGAAATACGTCAGATTTGGAGTACCACAGGGCAGTGCGCTTGCACCGACCCTCTTTCTAATATATATCAACGACCTGTGCAGTCTGCCACTGGACAACGGAAATATTTATTCATTTGCCGACGATACAGCTATGATATTTCATGCTAAAACTTGGGAACAGGTTTCTGTCTTAGCAGAGAAAGGTATAAATTGCGTCTCCAACTGGCTTCAAAACAATCTGCTTAGTCTAAATCTCAGCAAAACCAAATTTATGTGCTTCAGCATAACAGATCGCTCCCGCCCAACGACCCTACCAGTCATAAAACTCCACACGTGCTATAACCAATATCCATGCCAGTGTCCTGTTCTCGAATACACCGAAAATATAAAATATCTAGGAATAACATTAGATCGACACCTCACTTGGGAAAAGCACATTGATGCACAGTCTTCAAGGATCAGAAAACTTATGTTAATATTTAATCGACTGAAACGAGTAGCGGAGGACGAGGTTGTTAGAGTAATTTATTTAGCACTTTGTCAGTCCATTCTCACATATTGTATACCGGCATGGGGAGGAGCGGCTGAATCTCTATTGCTTAAGCTGGAACGTGCACAGAGAGCAATCCTTAAAGTTGCCTATCGCAGGCCGTTTAGATACCCCACAGTCAAACTCCACCTAGAAACAAAAACCCTCTCGGTAAGGAAGCTTTACATCTTGGCGACCTGTTCAAGATATCATAGATTTCATGGGCTCACAATTCAGGACACATCTAAGAACAGACGTTTTGCATTCCCAACGCCAAAACGAAGGACTGTATTTGGACAACGCTCCTTTGCATTTAGGGGCCCCTTCCTTTATAACAAATTCTCCAAATCTATGGACTCTGAGATCGTAAAACTATCCAGATACAAATTAGCGAGTCACATAGAAACTACACTAGCCAAATTGGATTTCGAATCCACAGAGGCATTACTACATATCTTGGTATGACTTTGAGGTTTCATAAACACAGACACAGTGCACGATCATAACAACTTTCAGCTACATTCTCAAATACATGCGCAAACTCACCTATTCTCACACTCACTCATTCACTTCACACGTAACACTAAATTTATAACTATTATTGGTATTTTTTATTTTTTATTATCATTTTTTCATATCACATTTCTAAACTATTTTTAACATGTACCACGAAATAATTGTCTTCTAGTTACCCACAACACAGGGCCTCCCTAGTGTGGGGACTAGCGATTTCTGATTTCTGTAACAAACCTTTCTGTCATTAATAAAGTTTTTATTATTATTATTATTATTAAGTATGTCGCGCTTAGACTACTCCAAGAGTTTCGATGACTTTGTAGTTATAAGGGATTTTACATGAGTATCGAGAGAACATGCATAAAAAGCAGGAGCTTTTTTACATACGTACGGATACATCTGAGTTTCACGTAACTTGGAATCGTACTTGCTTAATTTCATAATAATTGAAAACTAAAGGAAAACTTCAAAGATTAGGAATGGTCATATGACCGAATATGAATATAAACGAGCAGACAACGCTGCATTACATATTTAATTTATTATTTAATTTATCCCTAATACCTGACATTTGTTTTTATATTAAAAAATATGCTGAAACGTTAACAATTTTTTTTAACACAGCTATACATAATATACATTCACGATAGACTAAGCTTTTTACAAAAAAAACAAGTAAAATCGTAAATCTGCTGTTTCAGGCTTTGTTAAGAATACGCGTAACACACGGGACTTAATTCAGAAATTAGCCAGGGTTTTCAACAAAACTATTCACCGAATCGAGTCGTTTCGAATCTCTTTATGTTTTCACAAGTCCTTCAAGATCTACGATTTTTTTGTCGTCGTTATTCATTAGTAGAAATAAATAAGTTTTAGTCATTTTATGTAACACTATCAGTACTCCATACTGTCCACAAGCACGCACATCACTAATGTACCTTTCAACTATCTTTCACAAATTGTTTCACAGTGATTCAAAGTCTGGTATTTCGGTCTATTCACACTATACGGTGGTATAAATAGTGCTCTGAAATTGATATGTCCAAATATGTAATATTTTTCAATTTAAAATGTAACAACAAAAATCATTATTAAATCAAACATGAAAATGGAAAATGAGGGATCATAGAGATCTACATTCATTTCACGTGCTTCTAGGGTGACAATATTTGTTGTTGGTATCATCCTTATATAATTCGTAAAAACTGTCTTATTTCTTATATGATGGCAAACATAGACTTTTTAATCTAGCCTTTAATGCCTTAGCTATGACTAGATTAAACTAAATAAAAAAAAATAAAAAAACAAGGTAAATCTAAAATAAAATTGAAAGTAAAAAATGCGATTGCGAAGTTTTAGACGTACAAAGTCAAGGTTCGTAGGTTACCATTCAGAGTCTAGATTTAGCGCTAATTACGACTTCCCTATGTTTTTGACACAGGGAAATCACACTCGGCGCTTAGTCCCGGCACGAACGGTCTAGTGGTTAGTACCCCTGACTGCGAATCCATGGGTCACGGGTTCGATCCCCGGCTGAGACAAACATCAATGTGATGAGCATTTGGTGTTGTGCATAGGTCTTGGGAGTTTAAATATGTATTTATATGTCCATCTATCTATAATATGTATGTATAACCGTTGCATAGTACCCATAACACAAACTTCACCAGCTTAGCATGGGACTAGGTTAATTGGTGTGAATTGTCCAAACATATAAAAAAGGACTGTCTCCATCGTTGACGGAATGATACTTAGCGCAAAATCTAGACTTTGAATCTTACCCTTAGGGCAATAGCATTTCTTCTTCTATTTTACTGATAAGTTACTAATTATGTGTCTTCTAAATGTTTTCCCTGGATACCGTAAAAGCGTTAAACTAGTTTTAAGTAACTTCATAACACAGGATATTATGTATACAAAAAATCTGGTCACCGAGTTACACCTATACAAATGTATCATGCAATGAGATTATGTTTACTAAAGGAAATCATTTTCTGTGTAGACAAAAGGCACAGTGATCAATGCCTCATCAAAATACAAAAGGTATCATTATTTCTAGTTTGTTAATTAAACAATACTAGAGTATTGACATATAAAAAACTAAAATATTGATTTACGTATATAGTACAGCCCACGTTCATTGTGAAAATATACATATTTTGATACGCCTTGTTTGTGTAGCAGATATAACAGGTAATATTAAAAAGGTCATTGACATTTCGAACTTCCTGGAGTAAGTCACCGGGTTTATGTAATAACTTTAGGTTAACTCTAGGTTACTTTGTCGTATTTAATACGAATGTAGTATAAAATGTACTGGCAAATGATATGCGAAATTTTGTATACATTTTGTGATTTATGAATAATGGATATATTAAACAAAAATACATTTTTTAATTAACAATGGCAAATGTTGTTGAGTTTTCATTAGGAGTGGGAGCTACTAGTACCTACTATACTAGTAGGGGCTGAAATCTTACCGTGTTCGTTGATAAGGTACGTATGTATGTTTACACTACATCTTGATGTGTTCGATACATGCAACGCGCGCTGCGGGTCTGATTTTGACATCCTGAAATAAAATATTTTAAATTGTATTTTGAAAAAAATTAAGAACTAAAAGGATTTGCTTTGACAGGAAAAACTGCACTGCAGCTATTTCAAGTGGGAAATAAATTTTCCTACGCTAGCTCCCCAATCAAGACGAATCTAGTAACATCTTTCACGTTACCGGAAGTGACCGCAAAAGAGATTTTTTGTGAAAATGAAGCATTATTTCCAAAGTAAATAAAAATGATAGATTGACGGAGCTTTAATGGTTTTTGTATTGTGGAAACATATTTGTGGATGTGGGAGTTGTGGTGTGATATGGATAAGGAGTGAGGATTATTTTGTGTATAGTTAGGCAAAGCTCCTAGCTCTGGACTGCCTTACGATTCTGTAACTCCGTAAAATGACTACTTCACGACTGATTTGGGCGCGACCGCCGCTGCGAAAACCTCTGTGAGAGTTCGAAAAGTGAGTTACAGAATCGCTAGGCTGATATGGATAATCAAGGTGTCAAATTCTGTTCTGATTTGCAGGGAATAGGTCTCATAGAAACGATTTTGCAATCAGACATAATCGGCAAGTGCGTGACCAGCCTATGTGTGCATGTCCCGAAACACGTCGTCGATTTTTTGTCTAGGACATACCTCACGACGTACTTCTTCACCAAGCAATTATAAATTGCGCATATATTGTAATAATCATTAGTGTACTGCCAGGGTTGGAACGTATGACCGGGGTCATGATTAGCACACCAAGACTAGCAACCAAGACTAGCAACACTGTTAGATTTTTTTTTATATATGTTAAAATTACCACAATACAGCAGGTGTATCATCATCCTGGTTTAGACCTTGCAAAGGGAAGAGCAAAGGTGGTCCTACAGCTTCTATCCATACGTCCAAAACCAAAGGGTCCAAGCGATCAATCTATTGTAAAATTGTCGTCAGAATACATTGCTAGTCATTCTGAAAATGCTGATTATAAAGCAAGGTCACGTACATTTTATTGAAAATTTATTTCCAAAAATAGTTAGTCCTTTCTAGTTACGGACGTTTATATGAAATACTATTAAACATTCTTAATAACCCATTATAGAAAAATACACTAGAAAAACGTATTTCAACTGCGTAATTCCTCTTACAAAAATAGGATTTAAGAAGTAAATGAAACATAGTTTAAAGGGTACGATTTACCCTAGAATCCCATCCTTAGATCTTGACCTGATCACCTGAATACCGATTCAATATTTTCCAAATTGGACAAGACGTCTCCGAGTACTGGGTAAAATACTATATTATAACTTGTATAAGTATATATAATGAGTTGAAATTGAGAACCTACACTTTTTTAGGTAAGTAAATCGACTTACTGTTTCGAAAATCTACCTATTTTCCCTGGATTATTTTTTACCTTTATCAAAACCTGGTCGTGGTATAAGCCCCAGCAGTCAGCGTATACACTAACGGTAATATCCACTTGACCGCATGGTGATAAGATCCGCTGTGATGCTGCACATTCTATGACAATTCCTGGCTCTTCAACGTCGCTTGCCCATTTATCTGCACATTATTTTTTTTTTAATAAATGTCTTTTTTAAAATTTACATGTAATAATAAATTATCATTTTCGCGATATTTTTGGTCTAAACTTTTATTACTCAATTCATTTTGGAATTAAGTTAAGGAAACAAATGCTTCAATACAATTTACAAAATGTATTAAAACGCGTAAGAGGCCTAAGTAAACCGTCGTAAATTTTGGCTTCGGCCATAAAATATGCTGACAATCACTCTGAGTTTCAATTTTTATAACATTATTAAAGATAAAGGATAAAAGTAATATGACAAGTCTTATTTCGCCATTCCTCAACAAGGTATAATAAAGAAACACAGATTATGAGATGTGTGAGTGTCTTACAATCTTTAATAACGCTTTTTGTTTAAATGAAACAAAGCCCGCTATTGTGAACAACTTTAGAACTTGTACCATTTATTTCAAATCATTACAGATATTGTAATTATTTGGAAAAGTCTAGACTGACGCCGATACCATTATGTTATGGATAGCCCGAATCCATACTCGATACACTTAACTATACGATATGTTTATCCATTCACTTTCAAATACACCAAAACAACGCTGCTTAATATTTGACACACCATGTAATGTATTAAGAAAAATAATATTGTACGTTCGTGTAACAGTATGTGAAACGCTTGAAATATTTCATTAAATCGACGGCAGATCTGTAAAATTCGATGACTACATATTTTATACTAGCAGAATTCGTGGCCTCAAATAAATCAATAGTATTAAAGAAGAAGCGCGATTGAAGAGCGATTGGGAGCGATTCAGGACAAATCTTCAGCGCCCCCATCTGTCACGACTGGCAATGAGCTCGCTAAAGGTGGTTTTATTCGTTTACTCGGAAATTGGAGACGTCTAGAATGAAGATACTCGAACATAATCAAAGCATAAGAAACTTAGTTTTTAGGGATTGTATATTTGGTAAAAACATTACCCTTTGACCTTAAAGTTTTTTATATACATTAAAGGCAATTAAAGATATCGTAACTTATGTGCACAATAATAAGGATACCACCAACTGGTCAATATTATCATTAATTATTTTTTTGCTACTTCTCTTTTACCACGTCTAAACTACATACAAAATCCTTAATACATAAGTCCAGGTAACCCAATGGCATAATATTATCTCAAGCGCAATGATATAAAAAAGTTGCACTCGGTACTTTAAAATATATTATGTAATGTAATCAGTTATTTTATATAAGTAACTAAAAATGTGAACATGAATAATGTTCAAACATCACGAGTGAACGATCAAACCAATTTTGACCGCAAAAGGTCACATTGCCTTCAAAAGAAAAGATTTTCACGAGTGATTTTCACGCGTCAAATGACGTAAAACAAGGAGGTGTAGGAAATGAGGTTCCTTCAAAGGAACAGGACACGGGTGGGCTTGTAATTGCGACTTTAGCTTTGGACCCTCATAGCTTTACCATAACAGTGAAGTACTCTCACGACGTGAAATGTTTGTGTGAACAATCTTATACCCTTGTGTTTTAAATTACAATTTCAAACTAATTTTGTCTTAAACTTCCCTTATCAATACGTAAACGCTATATTATTTATTATTCGTCTAGTCGTAAAGTCTAAGACAGATAAAATTATTGTCCTACATAGAAGTAGCCCAAAATTTGTAGCAAATGAATCAATTACAAAGTCTAAAAAAAACAGTTCCTTTTTTAGTATGACGATGATAAATTATCTAATTAAAATGCTTTAATAAAATAATATCATTTCTAAAGCAGCTTTAAAAACTATCCTATTTGCTAAAAGCTAGTATAAAATAGTAAATAGAATTTTAAACGTCTCTTTCAAATGGAAAGTGAGAAAATCGCTACAAACTTTTGCGGCGTGTAAGCCTTCAATCGTAAAGTTTTGAGAAAATATTGTTGTAGAACTTTTCTTTAAAGAGCTTTTTTATAAATATAATATAATAAATTTATATAAAATTTGTTCTTGATTTGATTTTGACAAAATTGAGTCTGTGGTCAAACATGATGTGACGATGGGATTTTTTATTACGTAAATAATTTTAACAATAATTATCATGTTAATAAATCTCTACACAGTATAAAATAAATTAAATCAAAGTCGCGTCTTATTAAGTGTAATCCCGTACATTCGAATTATGAACGCTGTAGCGATTCTAAAGATACACATTTTGCGTTATATCAGAATATAAGCATAACATAAAAGAAAATAATTTTACAATGGTTCATTACGATGCTCAGGGTTCAGTTCCGCGAAGTTTGTATCACCAAGAAGTTTAATAATTATTTTTTGCTAGAATTCTTGTCAATGACGTACTTCAATCTATATAATCAGTGGTTATCTGACTTTTTATTAATGATTACATTAAATATCAATTCCTAATATGAATATAAATAAACTTACATTATGCAAACGTTGCATAAACTTTTATCAGATTACGCTTTTCGGTTCCCACGCGAACCAAATGGTACCGGGAAAAAATAGGAATTAAAAGTTTTCTTTATCACTATTAATATAACAAAATAAAACGGAACAAAATATTCTGTAAGTATTTTATTTGATTGGATCAATCCGACTGTTCAACTCTAACTGCAAACCACTAAAGCGTGTGTTCATTGTAATATACATAAATTCTTTCGTATAGTGAAATAAAACGAAATATAATTATAAAATGTATAGTTTTCGAATAAGAAATATCTGTGTTTAGTACTCCCGTCTCGTAATAGTGATTAAACGAAAAGAAATCGAAAGCGTCCCGATGTAATTACGAAGTCTAGACAACTTCGATGTTTAAAAAATTTACACAAAATGGTGGAGACCTTTGTACTCATGTAATTTAGATAAATAAAATTTGGTACTAATAGTTGTTTTGAAAGTTAGGTATTGAAAAGTTATCGTGACAATAACATATCTATAAAACACCAGTAACGAAAAATATACCTAGAAAAGCAACTTTAACAGCGATACTATTTCCATTTGTGTTATTACTACCCTGGCTAAGTTCGTAAGCGTAAGGTATCTTAAAACCTCTTTCTTAATAATCATAAATATAATTTTTCTTTAATCTCTGTTTTGGTAAGTTTATAAGTTGGTAGTTGTCTATTAATATCTAGATTTCATTGTTAGTTTTGTGTTATAAATTAAGGTTCGCACTCTGGCACTTCTTCCCATTTTTTTTCTTATTGTTTTTTTAAAATTAGGGTTGTCTAGAAAAGATCGCCTGATAGCGATAAGGCCGCCCATTGCAAGAAGTTTTTTAAGTTTATTGTTATTATTCTTGTGCGATAAGTGTAAATAAATAAACGACAGTGCGTATAACCCAGTTCGATTTGGGTACGATCGGCCTTCTAATCCATACTTACTTGATAGTAATGAACTATTTTTATGTATCTATTTATATAATCAAGGCAGAGACCACGGATCTCCAATTACTACGGTACTGCCATACCTCTCTCGCATCGCCCACTTTCATGCCTTTCACCATGCATGCTCAGAGGTTATGGGTACTTTTACCTAGTACCTTCCGGGTTTGGTCCAGGTATGTAGACTAGACCTACCTACCCAATCCGATTTCACCATCCAAGTTTGCCTTGTATATCCTACTTGTTAACCGCTTCTCATTCATCCGTTCTACATGGCCATCATCATCTAAGCATTCTCTTTAGTATCCTCTTTTAAGACACAGCTCAATAATGAATAATGATATATATAAAGCTTTCACCTTACTTTCAGAAACACGTCACACGTCCCATAGTTATCGTAAAACTTGTACAAAGCACAGTGTTAATAAATCACGTAGCTTCGATGTGATTGGTCAAAAGGTGACTTTATCCAATCGCAATCAAGCAACACCATCTATCGATTTGTTTTTAAAAGTGCATTTCAGCGTTTTAAAGATCCTACTGGAAAGAATATTACTTCGAACAAAATAATTGTACGTAAAGTTGCATTTATTTTGCTAAATTTATAGAGGCAAGAAGTTATTTGTCAGTAAATAGGTCTAAAGTAAACCAAGCTGACCTGGATTCACCTGACTCGGTAACGTAACTGAGAATGAATATTTCAACGTATTTTAGAGGCCAGTATTCACAAAGAGCGCACTTGAAGGAAATGAGTGCATATTATGTTGCAGATAAAACGAATAAAACGATTTTATTCTATTATATTCTGTGGACGAATATAATTTATATTACTCACCACATTGAAAACCGTATTTTTTTCTGTGAAATGTAAATATTTGTACGGAAAGACAGATTACAATTTTGACAATTATTATTCAGATATACATTACCATTGTTGCCAAAAATGATACACCGAGTGTATATGCATAAAAGATTCTAAAACATTGAATATAAAGAAATCTTATACTACTTCTAGAGTCAAAAGAGACTTAAAGTTTTAGAGTGCGAAATGGGAAAATGTCTTATTTGCTACGCGTTATTTTATTTATCCACAAAAATCAAACAAGTATTAAGATGATGACTCTTATATGACGTAACAGTGTTGTCAACGAAAAGTTGAATTTTTCATTACCACGACCCCACGACCCACGACACTTCTGGCAAAGACTTCACTAGAATATCCTAGATTTTTGGGATTTACTGCTATTCCTGTGGGTTACCTCGAGCCTCAAAACAAATGAACAGAAGATTATTTTAAAACGGAAAAACCTTATTAAAAGCTGTGACACATGTGAAACACAAAGCAACAATACTCCTTTACAAAAACATAACGGTCTCATATTTATTCCAAAGATATGATAAATCCCAATTTTACTACTTGTCAGCAACACATACATTATTTGCAAAGACATCTCCATTGCGAATGGCAACGCGGCCTTGACATCAACACAACAGAGGTTAGTTGAAATTAAATTTAACAAGGCGTTCTTACCTTAGTTGCCCTCCCATCTGGGGTTAACTTCGTAAGGACACATTAAAATTGACACGGTCGTCTAAATACAATTTCTTGTTAAGAGTTAAAATATATTATTTCATATGAATTTGATTTATTAAGAAGTAGTATTTTCTAGTATAACGGGTGTGTGTGTGGTTATTTTATGGTAACTACTACCTCTTGTGAATAATAATAATGTTATTGCTGTTAGTAATTTAAGTAATGTTTCAGTTTTGCACTGTTCATGTGTTAATCTTGTACTGTTTGGAATTACATAATAAACCTATAATTTTTAACTCATAAACTTACCTATGTTAATGGTTTTCTTGTGCACTCGTGACCATCTACGGACAGCAGTTGTTATTTTCGCGGATATTGATGACACATTTCGAATTGTAATAACCCTAGATCGAACTGTAAGAAAATGTTATTAATATTTTTACAATTTTTTTTATAATACAAAGTATTTATTTTGTGTTTAACGCGACCCATTCTTAACTGCCCTTGTGTCAAAGCCCTCAATTTGTAAAGGCAAGGGCCTTTTTCATATTAAATTAAGACCCATATCTTAAGAATATTTCGCAAAATCCAGAGATACGAATTATTCTATAAAACCCCACTCTCATGGGAAATTTTTAAATGCGTTATCACTTTGATTTGGATTTGTATAAATGTTTTCAGTCACCACTGTGCAAGCTTATCGTTTGTAATTAGTTAAAACAAAAGCTCGCAATGCGTAATGTGGTGAAACTGAATAAATAATGAACGGCATTACGGAACATTCTAGACCTGTTTGCAACACACGACAGTTTGCACTTCTGTTTATCACCAATTTTAGGAAACTGTAAAGAGTTTTACAATTCGATGTTTTTGCGGCATAGTTCATCTATTGGTGATTTATTATTTAAAAAGGCATTTGGGATCTTGAATACAAATAAAGTAATCAAAAGGTACTTATTACACATGTAGGTATGTATATATGTGTTTTATATGTATTTAGTTGCTTTAGAATTTAGTTTAAGAGTTTATAGGACCTTATTCTTTAAATAGTTTTGGTGATTTATTTGACATATGATGCTGTAAGTAAATAAAATACAATTTATTACCTGTTTTAAGGGGAATACTTCTAAATTGAAGGCAATAGGTCTCCGTAGGCTCAGGTAGTATTGGCTTTGTCTTGTATGCACATGGACAGACACGGGTTAATGCTGGAGGTTCGGTGACTGTGGAAAATATTATTTCTTACTGTTACAAATTCTTGAGAGCATACGGTTAAGCTAATACAACTGAATCAATTTGCTGTACAACTTTTGATGGTTTGGTTGATTTATATTGACTCTGTGGGAAGTCCCAAAAAGTCCGCGAAGTTTAGTTGGTTATTCGCGAGGAGGGTAAATCCGGAGAGCAGGCTTAATGACCTGCTGACGTTATAAAAGTCGCCGTAACGAGCTTTAAGCCGCCCACCTGGGAAGGCAAGGTCCCTTACTACGTTCATCTCTCACAGGCCGAGGTCTGGGTCTCGCAGTAGATGTCCTTGTGCAAGGTATAGAAAAAGTACTTCAGACCAATAGCGAAATCCCATTAAAAAAAGCGGCATCTTACAAGTAGCATCAAATATTGTTTCGAAATCCCTTCATCAAAGGGCTCGTGTGTATATATTTTATTTTTTACATCATAAATCACTTGTTGTAGACGTGCCTTTGGGGTTTTCTTTCAGTAGTTTCAGATAACACTGTTAATTATATGAACTTACTAATATCCATGCAATGATATTCTTCATCGATGTCTTGAGGCGGTGACTCCTTCACAGGCGGAATGTACATCATTTTATACCGACAATGGCACAAGTCTTCTGTAAATAAAATGCAGTTTTCTTATATTATGTTTCTAAATTACCCAAAAAAATTGTTACACTATTTTTGATCTACTTACAGCAATCGAAACTAGAGGTACTAATAAAAAAAATTCAAAGGCTAAGTTTGAAGGGCAGTCACCCCCCAATAATGGTGATGGGAACAAAGGTGATGTTCCTGCTGAGGCTTCTTTCCCATAATAATTATTTAATTATTACGGATAATTATTTTTTTTAAACCGGAGCCTAAATGGCTTTAGAGTAATAAAATATCTAGGAATGTTTATTTATTGATTAAATGAATGTTTACTTTCATAGAAATCTGATCGGCATCTAATGTGACTTACGTATACCTGGACAAACTTAAAAGTAACTTTTTATTACTGAAACTATTAACGTATTGCATGAAACGGTGCAATAAATGGAGCAGCCATTATCATTGCGGTTGCGAATTTAAAGGAAATGTACCGTTAACTATGGCTTAGATAAAACTGTACGGATTTTAATATAATTGTTTCTAGGACGTACTGCTAGTTGATCACCTAGTTTCTTAAAAAAACTGATAAATAAAATGAGTTTGAGAAGATACATGTTACTCACAAGGTTTTGTGGTTTCATGTCAGTTTTAACAGCTAATGTTATTTGGTAATGACTAAATAGCCAGAATAGAGAATTTAACGTAGACTGGCTAGTAATAGTATCTATACTTTGTATTAGTTTAAGCTTAAGCGCTTTTTTGGCTGAACGCGGTTATCTAAGAAACAACTGGTTGGAATTGAAGAATTATTTCGTGGCCGTGGTAATCAATATCATGCTACAATTAATTTAACGCGAGTGAAACTGTACGGCTAATGTATGTACAAAAACTAAAATAAAATATTGAGCGATCGGCACAATTATGTACTTATTTAGGTGATTACAATATGTATAATGAAATTTATTTTAAAACATTCAGTGTATGCAAAATATCTGTATTGGTAGCGTATACGTCTCCTACAAATGTTGAACTTTCTATTAAAGTATTTTTGTAACTACTATATATTTAATAAAAACAGTACTGTTAAAGCAAGGAAACAAATATAACCATTTCGCATAGCCCGCTTTCGGTCTTCTTCTTCGAAAAACTCTTTGGGTGATAAGTTTTTCATATCTCTTGATGTTTCTTTCTGAAATCAAGAAGATTATTAACTCTCTAAACTCTTCCAATTAAATGTTTCTGTTTTTTATATCAATTGAGTGTTTATTCTATTTTAACTTGTGCATGGGACAATTTCTCATTTTTTTTAATAATTTCCACTGAATTTTGTGCTTAGGAATCCGACACACAAAGATTCAGTTATCACATAAAAACCATTTATTTACATTATTTTTTTATTAAAATTTATATTATTGGTAGCAATTCTGCTACTCACGACTTAAACCTAAACGTAACTAAAATGAGTTCATAATATCTTTCTATCTTATCGAGTTCATATTATAGATAGTAAAAAACCGAGTACTCTAATGAAAGTACTAGCTTTTTCATTCATTATAATGACGATGCCGATAAACTCCTTTCATCTTTAATCTCGACTTTTATTACTCAAAACCTCGATTAAGGTAATTTATTATTTAGATAAACATTCTAATTATCTTGCCTTTGAACTTACCCTGTAAACATCTTCAAATTCAAAATATTTGCTAAACCTAATCAGGTGACAAAGCTAACATCCGATTTCCATAATTATTTACTAAATATGATTACGTACTTGATGTGTACAAATTGAAATTAATTACACGTTGATTTATGTTTCATTAAGTGAATTATTTGTGAACATAGAAAATCGAAGCCATTATAAATTAATTTCGTTGGTTGGAGATTTATTTTTGTCGATCGAATCTAAAGAAACCAGAAGTTTAACGCTCAAGTTTATTTTTCCTTGTGTATATAATTCTTCCGTCTTCGTTGAAACGAAATTAATAATAATTAGTGCAGGGTTTATTAATCTACGAATATATTTCCTGATAATATTTAAAACGATGATATGATGATACTCTAATTATGATGTATTAACAATTGAATTCTTAGCGATTATAACGGATTAAACAGTACTTATCCGGAGCTGAATATATTCGGTAGTAATTTTAAAGAAAGCATTGTTAAGCCTATCTCTTACCTAATCCGCTATTTTGCTGGTGATTTTTTTTTCTGTTTGTTATTGCTGCTATTTTGATTTTATTTTGTGTAATTTTTTATTGTATTTTAATTTTTTAATTTAACTTAGAACCATATTGCCTAATTTCGGTGCTAATTGTTCTATGTTTGGCGACTGTACAGAGTTTAAATTGCGTATACATAGCATAATATCAAGGTGCCCATTATAGGTGCCAAATAAAAGGCATTAAAACTGCAGAATCGATGTCTTTTAAATATTGATCGAGTTAGTCTATAAAAGTAAACGTTTAAACGAATTTTTGTGCCTTATTACATGGTCATAAACATTAATGCTAGAATACTAATGACAATAGTTTTTATTGGTTTTATTGCAACACATTCTTTACATATATCGACGTTCAAATATTTTGTTTAATCTCGCTGACTAATACATATAAATTGTATACACATTTCGCATGTACGTTAAAGAAGTGTTACTAAAATCTAGCAATCCCTTTAATCAAATACAGTAATATCGAAAGATATTTAAACGTCCTCTATTTCTCTTTCCACAGACCTCTATAATCTGTATATAACTAAAAGGATACTTCATTTCCCATAAAGATAGACATCTATTGATCGTAAAGGCGCATTACCAGCGATAGTCTAAGCTGATTGTTACAATCTATAGGCTATTATTGAGGAGCAATTAATTTTAATTATTCCCGCAGCAGCAAAGGGATAATAGTGTTGTGATATTCAAATACGAATCGGGAATTGAGTATAGCGTGAATTAGACAAGTCTTGCTAATTTAGCTATCTGTATGGATAACTATTAATTTCTACGATATTTCCAGCTAAATTAGAGTTCAATTGAAACATGACACGTCAATTAGTATCCAACAGAATTATTTTAATATTTTTCCACATTTCCATTTTAAACCATTCCCTTTGTCCCTCACGCGTTTTACAATTTCGTAATTAGCTAACCTGTGATTAGTGATTCACAAACAGGACTTGTTCAGGCTAATTGGTTTTGTTTTGTAACAATTTGTATTTGGTCAGAGTGGAAACCTAAATTTATTATATAAAACTATTTTAATTTTGTGTTTGGTTTCCGAAAAACATTTTAGGTAGCGCACATTATAGCTACCGTACCAAATATGGAAATAAGGATACAATGGCTGTATCATTTTACCGCAGGTGTGCCGCAATAATTAAGCATGATTAAAGGAAAGAACAATGTTGGCCTAGTGGCTTCAGCGTGTGACTCTCATACCTGAGGTCGTAGGTTTGATCCCCGGCTGTGCACCAATGGACATTATTTCTATGTGCGCATTTAACATTTGCTCGAACGGTGAAGAAAAAACATCGTGAGGAAACCGACATGTCTTATACCCAAAAAGGCGACGGCGTGTGTCAGGCACTGGAGGCTGATCGCCTATTAGATTTAAAAATGATCATGAAACGGATTCAGAAATCTGAGGCCAAGACCTCAAGAGGTTGTAGTGCCTCTGATTTACTTTATTTATGAGATAAGAGTAAAAGCAGCAATACTTTTAAAAAAACATAAAAATCAAAAGATTTTATTTTTCATAAAATTTCACCAAATTAAAGGCAGGCACCACACCTTTTATAAGCTACTGTAAAATTGAATTTGGTTTACAATTACCAGTTATCGTAATGTATTATCAAATATACAGTTCAGTATAAGCGGTGCCAAGGCAGCTACTCGTGCATTATTTCAATTCAGGATAAACGATTGACTCAATAAGACGTGATCACTGCAATGCTCAAAGATTTACTTTAGATATTCCTTATAAGACTAGAATAGACACAATTTAAGATTATGATATTTCGAATTGTATAACATTATCATACATCCCTTTTTATATAAACAAGATAAACTATATTGGCTCACGATTTCTCTTCCGCTTTAGTTCACTAAACAAACGTATCCGATTACGCACCCAAGGGCTATCCCAAATTCGCGAAAGAATTGTTTTCCAGTGGTTCATTATAGTGCCTTCTTCTTTGTTCATTGATGAAGGTCATGCCTGTCTTGAAAAGCCTTAACAGATACGTTGACTAGCTGCCTTCACACGCTCTATCCTCCGCTTGTCTCAGGGTATTATGATGAGACCCATAATTCTGGCAATTTGCTCGGTTTTGGTCGGGTTGGCGATGGACTCTGACCTCTTCTGCTAACACTTCTATCTAACAATACTAGATTGTCGAGACTATTTGGTTCTCTCTTGGTAATATGGCTAAAGTAGCTAAGCAACCATGTTACTTGACAGTCTTATTCTTCTAGTGATCTTTAGTTAGTAATATATAAAACAATTTATTATTATTTTTAAGTACTAAGTAAAAGATTAGGCAAACCAAGTAACGTACTTTTATAATGACATTATTTTGTAAAGTATGATATTTAATAATATCAATGGACTAAAAATCAATTTCAATCAAGTTCGATAACTTTCATTCTAACAAAGAGCAGACCGTCGAACGCAAATGCAGTATGTGCCGGGAATTGCCCAAGAGAATAAAATATATTGAAATCTATCAAGTTTCTCGTCTGGTATAATGTATTATACGTTTGTAACTTGTATCCAAAAATATAACGAAAGATAATTACGTAATAACATATATTTTGTACTCTCGGTCCCAATATAAAATATTAACTTATGCGTATCTAATAGATTAAAAATATTTATTTTAGTAATAATTAATAGTTGACTTAGTAATAATGGAATACAACAATATGGAATAAAGTTATAAAACCAATTAAAGGTTATACGTTTCATTCAATTCAATTCGAGTGGCTAATTAGCAGTAACGCCCACCTGCGTACGAGCAAGTTAAAGGAGGCGTGGCTAGTACTGGGCCCAATAGTGATTTATTAATTATACCATAAGATTAATAGTAAATCGCACATCACTTTAAGTGTTGTCGCCTTTATATTTTTGCACTGACACGGATAGCTTCTTCTGTTTGCGATCACAAAATGATTAGAAGTCCATGTAAACAAGATGTACAGTATGGCTCCGCTCCAAACTTAAACTTAAGTG
This sequence comes from Pieris napi, assembly GCF_905475465.1. Classification (NCBI taxonomy): domain Eukaryota; kingdom Metazoa; phylum Arthropoda; class Insecta; order Lepidoptera; family Pieridae; genus Pieris; species Pieris napi. The sequence goes on along the minus strand of NC_062237.1, from coordinate 7,078,567 downwards.
ATACTAGCACTATTGATGACAACATTACTCAACGTTCGAAGCGAAGGCGGTGCGAATGTGGTGGAGTTTCGGAAGAGTCAAAAATCTATAAATTCTTAAACACGATTAATATGTGGCGACAGGAAACTGATGAGAAATTGTCAGAAATAAAAACGTACGTGCAGGATGTTGTGCGACAAAACACAGAAATTCTGGCTTCGCAGAGTGAAACAGAAAAATCTATAGAATTTTTGTCGCAAAAGTATGATGACTTGCTGTTACAATTGAGTTCACATCAAAAACAAACACAATCTTTCCTTGAGCGTGTATCTAAGGTTGAAGACACAACAGAGGATATGGACCGTCGTTCTAGGCTGAGCTCCCTGGAAATTCGTAACATCCGGCTGGCAAACAGAACTCTGTCTCAGGATGAGCAGATATCTGTTGTCACTCGGCTTTTCAAGGAGATATCGGTGGAAGTCTCGTTGTCTGAGATATTTGATATCCGCCGTGTCCCGTCAAAGTCTGATAGTATCACTCTGGTATGCACCCTGAATTCAGTTATTACGAGGGGAAGAATTCTGAAGGCTTTCAAAGAACATAACAGAGGCAGTAACAAACTCAACTCCACCATCGTCGGTGGTCCGCAACATCCGATTTACATCGCCGAGCATCTGACGGCACAGGCACGCCGCTTATACTATCTAGCTCGAGAATACGCCAAGACGGAAAAATATAAGTATTGCTGGACTTCCGGAGGCCGAGTGCTGCTGAGGCAGGCAGACCACACCAAACTCATTGTTGTTACTAATGAAAGTCAGCTGGTTGGCCCCCAGCCAAAAAACTAGATCCTTGCGACGTATTTCCGTCTTTGTTTATGATTAGATTTAGTTTTTTAATTACTATGATATTAGTACTAGGTAAAATCATTGTTTGTAACTGTGCTATAGTGCCGACGCGCCTTTACATATGTATTATATTATATTTTATATTTCCTCATATAATATACCTATATAATTTAGCATTTCTGATAGTATTTGGTTCCTTAGGCTCAATTTTCAAATATTATTCTAGAGTTGTTACTCACGTAATTAATTTCATACCTCTTTATTCACACACAAATATTGTAGACACTTTTCTCTTATACATAATCTATGACTATCTCACTGATATATACTATTTAAATTGTACTCTAATTCCAATGCGTGCATATATCCTTAAGTTTAGTAAACCTGTGCTTGCACTCATTGACCTTACACTGCTATTCCCATTTAATAACTGTATTGTGCTAGCAAATTGGTTACTTTTAGTTACTCAAGGCTTCAAAATTCGATCGTAATAATAGACAATTATTAAACAACATCGATAATCTATCGGTTGCTTCAAGCCATTGCTGTGATCCACATGAAGTCCGAAACTATTTACCTAAACATAATAAAGTCCTAAATATTATAACGCAAAATATTCGGAGCTTATCGGCAAATTTCGCGAACTTTGAAATTTTACTTACAAATTTTCATACTATCCCGGATATTATCATTCTCACTGAATGTTTTCTAGAAAGCAACCCGGTAATACCAACCATAAAAGGTTTCTCCAGCATCTCTTCCTGTAACCCAGTTAATAAAAATGACGGAGTCCTGGTTTACTATAAAAATTGTATTACAGGCATCTCAATTGAAGAACCCTCTGTAGCAGAAGCCAGCGTTCTCTTAATTAAACTTAATATTGATACTGCAATTTTAGGTATTTATCGACCAAGTGCTTTCAAAAATAAAACGAACTTTATTAACTCTCTAAATACCTTGCTAGAATCTCTTAAAAGTTTCAAAAATATAATAATCTTAGGTGACATAAATATTGATATTACTCCAGAGAATCTTAACCAAGAAGCTGAAGATTATCTCAACATGTTGGTTTACCATGGGCTTCTCCCAACTCATACCTTCCCTACTCGTTTTCCTTCTTCTACGTGTCTTGATCACGGTATTCTTAAATCACCTCTTACTGCTCTTACTCTTGTCATCAATTCTTCAATCACTGATCATAGTTCAGTAGTAATGTCCTTAGATATAAAGAAACGCTACTCTGCTCCTACTCGATCTATCAAAAAAGTGGATCATGATAGCCTCTCACAGTCTCTCCTGAATACAGATTTTTCATCTGTTCTCAATAACACTGACTGTGAAGAAGCAACCAACAATTTGATAGAAATTCTTCAATCAGTTATCTCTATGCACACCTCCGTAATGACTCGCTCTCACCGCACTAAAATCATCAAGCCATGGATGACCCCAGGCTTACTTAAATGTATACGTAATAGAGATAGAATGCATTACAAACTAAAAAAGCAACCTGAAAATGATATTCTGCGTAAAACATACTACAGATACCGGAACTTCTGTAATAGTCTACTGAAGAAATTAAAAAAGAATTATGAAAAAGGTCTACTACTAAATGCAGGAACTAACACCAAAAAACTTTGGACAGCTATAAAAGACGTTAGTAATCTTAATAAAAAACATGATAGACCAAGTGACCTCCTAAAATGTAGAGCGAATCCAAAAGACTCAACAAACCATGTTAACTCTCACTTTGTGGGTATCGGAAAATCGCTTGCCTTAAATATACAATCCAATCATCAACACGACTCTCCACCTCCATTACGGCCAAATCCTCCTTTTCCTCTCCAATCATTCGTCATGCTCGACACTTCTATTGAAGAAGTCGAAATCACTATAAATTCCTTGAAAGAAAGCTGTGCTGCAGGTTGGGACAACATCACGTCTGCCATACTTAAACGCAACCTTAAAATATTAGCTACACCAATCGCCCATGTATGTAACTTAAGTATGCGTACGGGAATCTTCCCATCCGCTTTTAAAAAGGCAATAGTGCATCCCATTTTCAAATCCGGCAACCGTGGCAGTGTCGACAACTATCGCCCCATCTCTATTCTGTCAGCACTGTCCAAGATCCTTGAACGCCTAATAAACAAACGTCTCGTTAGTTATCTGGAAGATAAACAATTACTTTCTCCGAACCAATTCGGTTTCAGAGCTAAAAGATCTTCATCGGATGCCATCCATGAATTAACCGATCACATAGTTAGGAACTTGGACAGCCATAGGAAGTGTCTGGGCATATTCTTAGACCTCGCGAAGGCATTCGACACTGTCTCGGCCCAAATCCTTCTACAGAAACTGGAAGCGCTTGGAGTGAGAGGAGTTCAACTTTCCTTATTTAAAAGTTACCTCAGCGGTCGGAGTCAATGTGTAGTGGTAGATGGCCATGTCAGCTCTTACCTTCCAGTGGAATTCGGAGTCCCCCAGGGCAGCATTCTTGGTCCTACGCTGTTCCTAGTGTACATGAATGATCTGTGTTCCCTGAAAATACCTAATTGCAAATTGGTCTCTTACGCCGACGATACTGCTCTTGTTTTCTCTGCAAAAAGCTGGAGGGAAGCTTTCTCTTATGCACAGACCGGATTTGATATCGTTTCGTGTTGGCTGCGCCAAAATTTATTAACTCTTAATATAGAGAAAACTTGCTATCTTACCTTCTCCATATATACTCCTCCCATAGCCTTAATCCCGTATTCCTTAACTGCCCATACACATTCTTCTGTTCCTTCTGTTCCATGCTCTTGCGCTACATTGAAGAGAGGTTGTACGGTTAAGTATCTTGGCATCACACTAGATAGTCGACTCACGTTTCAGGCCCATCTTATGAATATGTGTGGTAGAGTCCGCAAACTCATGTTTATCTTTAAGAAAATTCGTCATGTTGCCGAGCCTCATATAGTCAGAATGATGTATTTAGCATTATGTCAATCTGTTTTATTATATGCTATCACCACTTGGGGTGGTGCAGCCAAAACCCATCTGCTGTCCCTGGAACGTGCCCAGAGGGCTCTTCTAAAAGTTTGCTTATTCAAACCCATTCTTTTCCCTACTTTCACCCTCTATCAGGAAGCTCAGATACTTACTGTACGTCAACTGTTCATCCTAAACACAGCCCTCAAACAGCATCACGAACATAAACCTAGTCCTTCTTCCTCTCGATCTGCTCGCCGCCCACCCCCTGTTCACCTTCCTTCTCTCTACACTGCCTTTTCCCACCGCTTCTACTGTTACCTCGGCCCTTTTATTTACAACAAACTAAATCGCAAGCTGAATATTCACTTACTCTTATCCTTCAGTTGTAAAAAGAAGGTCACTGCCTACATACAAGGTCTCAACTATGATGAGACTGAAAACTTAATCCAACCAATGGTCTAACTTACAATTTATAGCTTATTTTTGATTTACTATTTATTTTTATACTTATTTATGTACTGTTATCTATTTATCTAAGTACTAATATATATATATTTATCTAAGTGCTAATATATATATATATATAATAATATATATAATAATTAGCACGGATGTTATATCGGCGCGATTGCACACCTACATATTTTAATTAGGTACCTCTTTTCTCCATGTTACATCTGTAAAATGTCCTTATTAATAATTTACTCTTGTTACTGGTTACTTTTTACACCATGTGGGGAGAGGCTGGTGGTCTGAGATACAAGCCCTGCTTAGTTCAGTCACCAGTCTCTCACAATCTTATAATGTTTCCTTGCGACAATATATCTGTTTCTTAATATTTAGTTAATATCAATGTAAGATTGTGGAGAAAAATAAAGATTTTTTTATTTTTATTTTTTATTTTTTTTCATTATACTTTATAAAAACGAGTTTACAGTAGTATGGTGGAAACATAAACTATTTACAGTTTTTCTGTTCACCAGCGCGTTGAAAAAGTCATAAAAAAACTTAAAATTGTGTGCACTACAAACACATTATAACTAATATGCGTTGTAAATAATTGTATTAGATTAAAAACAATCAGCTTTATTATTATGTTTGTTTAGTTGTATACAGTATTACATACATAAAGTACGTTTTGATTATAGGTTACGCTATAAAAGAATTATTTATGAATAATTTTGAAAATGTTTGCAGGAGCACTATTATTCACTGCACAACTAATGTATCTATACAAACACTTCCCTTATACCGTATTATCAGTAGTAAAACTAGTTAATGGCTTGAAAAATAGTTTTACTACTGTTCCAAAGAAATGTGTGTTTTATTAGTTCACGGAGTAATAGACTATTTATAATTATATGATAATGACCATTATGGGACTTATTTTTACGAAAAACCAAAACTTAATTTATATAGGTGGTTTTTACACCTATAATATTTATTATTATATTTTAACAGCTTCCCGGAAGTGAGCTAGTTTTTTAATAAGGGTTGAATTGAATCTTATTTAATGAGGGTTTCAAAATTCTTATCTGCTACATTAGGTAAATTGTGATCCTGGACTAAGCCCATCCTGATATTGGGGTTGTATTCCATTTCAACACACAATTAAGTAAATTGGATATCTGCTTACACTGTTTTGCACTTCACAAGTTGATTTTTATTTCGGTAATTTATATTTGCTGTTTAGATACAAAAAGGGTAAATGTTTGTTTAACCCTTATATATATCGTGTTGGCCTAGTAGTTTCAGCGTGCGATTTATATCCTTGAGGTTGTAGGTTCGATCCCCGGCTGTGCTCCAATGAACTTTCTGTCAGTCTTTTTTACACTCGCTCGTACGGTGATGGATAACATCGTAAGGAAACCCGCGTCCCGCGACATGGTTTAGACCCAAAAATTCAAAGGCGTGCGTCAGCCGGCGCCTTATCGTCTTTTAGGAATAACAAATGATTCCGAAACACATACGGAAATCACATAAAGCCCAGTCTTTTTATACATGTGTTAATACTAAAACATACCTGACCTGATTTTGATGATTTGGTGTGTGTATAGGGAATTTTAAATTAATTTATATAACGTAAAATTATTGAGGATAGAAACGTTGGTGATCGACACTTGTGCAGTAGCGATTCTGAACTTAAGAATTTTCCTAATTGTTTCGAAATTATACATTTTTTCTTTCACGTTTTTGCCGTATTTAGTCTCATTGTTATGTCTTGAAATTCAAAGATTTTAAAAGGATAATTCAATTAAATAGTTAATAATTTTTCCCTGCTGCTTCGATCGGAGATATATTTTCTTTTCTTAAGTCAGTAGTTTTAATGAATTGAATATGTACTGTGGCTCATCAGGCTCCTAGTTTAAACCCGTAAGTAGTTTTTTGGTATTACTACAGAATAGGTACACCTAGTTAATTTATAATATGTAAACGATAAATAAAAAAATATAAACAAATACTTGCTTATTATTTAAAACAAAATACGCCACATGGCCAACTCGTATCATATTTCAACGGGCAACAAATTACAACAAGAACTGCCTTAAATTGGTTTAATTTAATATACCTCAGGTTTGGTAATGACTATACACCATATTTAAGCCGACTGTCCCAATAATGTTTATTTACAATTGACAACCGGGCCTAAATCACTGCTTTTAGCATCAAAAGTATAGTTTTGAAAAAAAAAACTAATCGTTGCGAAAGCATTAGCTGCATTGCGCATCAATGCTTCATTAAGGATTATTTGCAACCAGCAAGAGCATACTCAGTTTGACAATTAACATCTTGCATATATAACTAATAGACAAGTGGTCTATTAGTTCGTAGTACTGTATCTTAGTTACGCTTATGGCGTGTAAGCCGTTAGCTATTCCCTTTGAGTTGCAACACAAATTCAAACCACGTCGAAATTTCATTTCTTCTTCCCTCAACGCAACGTATAATCTTAAGCTAGCTATCATATAGCGTATAAATCTGGTGTTTAAATTATTAAGCTTTGTTATTCTCTCACCTCCATCATTTTCATAGATACAAACGAATCCGTGTTTTCAGCGCCACCTAGCGGTATATCGATGACAACTTCCAGGCCCTGAAAATTGTTTTCATCAATTCAAAAATTATTAATTTTTAGTACAACGTGCCACTTCACCAATGAATTTTAATTTAAATGTCCGAAATTAATATAAATGATAAATTTGTAGGGCAGCCAACTATCAGGCGTGTACCAGCATCGAAGGCTGAAAAACCAACACACTATCCAGCTAGGAACAGTTTTTATCGGAAAATTGATTGCCGTTTTTAGAAAGACAATTGATTGTCGTTTTTAGTTTTAGTTTTATTTCTCTTTACTTATTATTTATGTTTCCCATCGTTTAAACCTTCCCTAAACTTCCACAAATATTTCAAAATCATAAGTAGGCAAATCAGTCCAGCCATTCTCAAGTTTTAGCGAGACAAACAACAACATTTTTATATGTAACATAAGTTAGCCGCATTTTAATTTCTTTTCTGTTTGTATATTATTCAATTTGTTTAATTTACTTATAAATTAAGAAATTACCCTTTCATTCTTACTTATATACCACGTAGCTCCATTGCATGGTTTACTTAAATGTTATATGTATATGTTTAAATAATGGGTTTACGCCTAATATCTATTATACGCCGATAAAGATGACTATAATTCCGTAGCAATGCTGACAGGGATAAAACCTTGCTGACGTTAAGCAAAATTAATGGACCGATAACTACAACATATAGCCTAACAGTGATGTGGTATAACATTTCAGTAATGCGTAGTGTGGAACCACGTAATTCTATTAACGTAATGCCAGTGACGCTTTCAAGCATAGAGTAATATATTTGCAATTATGGCTTTTTGGCTTTCTGATACATGAATCCCAACCTCGGAATAGATGAGGTTGAAAAATTATATTCGAATTTTGAAATACAAATCGCTCCTTTTATGTTCACACGCATGCAATATCTATGAAGTGCATCACGAGGTACACTTCGTGGTTCCATTTATCTATTACGTGATTCAGGGCAGTTTTGGTGGTATTTTTATGTTTTATTTTTGTTATATTTTCGCCAGTATAGGTAAACCATATTAGACAATATCTCTTTTTGTGATTTTATGGCTTTTCCTTAAGTTTTTCTTTTAATATCTTTTTATGAATATTTAATACAATTATCATGCAGCTGTGTTCATAATGTTGCATATACTTGTAAAAAAAATATAATATATTGACGGTGTGAAATATTTGAATTTAATAAATTCATTCTCTTCTTGAGTTATAACACTTTCTGTTTCACATTACTCCATTTGTAATATCATTTCATTCACGCATGCCTATTGCCTAAAGCTCACACTTTGTCAAAGTGGCAGAAATTGATTGGTGAATCGAACCCAAGAAACCTCTTGCGGGTGACAAAGATGTATCTTATAGTATTTTTATTGTGGACTCAATAAAAGCTTATGTCTAAGAGATTTTATTTATTACTTAAATGGTTATGTCTGCGTAGCATTCGAGATAATCCACATACATATAGAATAGTATTCTAGAATGGCAATCAAATTTAAATCTAGTAAGAGCTGTCAAATCATTTTTTCTATATGAAGTTTGACAAATTTGACAGCGATAAAAACGAGATTGTGACTTGAGATACGAATAAGAGAATGGACCTAAGTCTGTGAGAAATGTCATGTCACATTTACTTCAAAAGTCAAATTAGTTTTTTCCATGTAATATGTCACTTTAATATTTCGTTACCTGTGTTCCTTTTCATAGTATAAGGTGATTATATACTTAAAAAAAAATTTATAGTTTCGCTAGCTGACCTGGCAAACGTAGTTTTGCCATGTAAATCATTTATAATTAAAAATAGGAGTTGATCGTAGAGGGGTGAAAATTAGGGGTTGTATGTATTTTTTAATGCTGTATCATAAAAAAGTAAGAAAAAAATTCCATCTAAAACTTAAAAAATAATAATTAAGGGGTGGACCCTTAACATGTAGGGGGATGAAAAATAGATGTGTCCGATTCTCAGACACAACCAATATGCACACAAAATTTCATGAGAATCTGTCAAGCCGTTTCGTAGGTGATTAACTACAAACATCGCGACACGAGAATTTGATATATTAGATTTAAAAACAAATCCTAGAGCAGTCTTTTAAAGTACAGTAAAGTACTATTTACAGAGACGGACAAATATATCAATACATAAAACTTACCGATATAGCAGCATCAATGAGAAGATGTACTGGTTGATATGCGTGGCCAATATTTGCGTGTACACTGTATATACGTCGGGGGCTCACTTTTCGCGGATCTAAAACAACCTGTCACAACATTGTATTATTAATTAAGTAATAAGGACACCAAAATTATAAAATATAATACATTTTAAATATAATAAATAATTGTTATGTAAACGCTTTGTAATCTGGTGTCAGTGTATTTTATTTGTTATCAAAGTTGTGGTGTTTTTATTCGCCACCACAAGGGTCCCATATTTTTGTAAACTTTGGCTGTATCTGCAGAAAGAACCATCATAGGATTCGGTCGCAGTAGTGCTACATTACCTTTTTAGTTATGGTTACAATACTGTTACGCTATTATAGTTCGGTAGTAATCATGTTGATACTTTATATAAAATAATGATATAAAGCGTAGCAAACAATAATGATTTTAGTTCGTATAACCACCACGCCGGGCTAATATTCAATATTTTACAATATTTTGTGCAAACGAATTAAAATGCGTTTATCACAATTTGACTTATTAAGACGCTTCCTGTAAATTTAATTTGTGTATTAATGATAATAGATATTCAAGTTACACTAAATAAAACTGTATTTCCTTTTCAACGTACTTGTATGTTTATAGAACTATGAGGTTTTAGATCAAAGTCGTTAGGCATGAATATCACTCTAAGAGTATCTTCGCCATCTGAAAATGTTATAGTTTATTATTTTATTTGGTATAAGAAAGTCGACGTCATATTGACAGTAATATTCCGAGTCAAGACTTAGCGTCTGTCAAAAACTTATTGAGTTTGACGTTGTCTAAATCTTCTTTTACTCCGTAGTCGCATACCAAAGTAAAAAGTTGACATTTAAGTTTGACGCATATCGAATTTTGAGTTTTTCAAATAAACTACATCACTTCTATTTTTTTGTACGTTAATTATACTTAGATTCACTATTAGGCTAATAAACATGTATAGTCAAACATAATGACTGTTGTTCAATTTAAAATTTACCAATAGGCTTCTGCCATTTGACAGTAGTAGGTAGAGGGGTTAAGTTGCTACATTTGATTCGGTAACAGCTTCTGAACCCAACAGTTAGTGCAAAACTGGGCCTTAATACAGCGCAGCCTTTCCGACCATCAGTTTCTAACGAACATACTTTACCTGTAAAAAGAATATTAAAAAAAATCTTAAGTCCCTGTGTGAATAATTTTTAAAATTAAGACGGCATTATGAACGAAAAATCGAATAGTGTAATGAACATTCTGTATAAAATACCGCTGTGTAAATAGTTCAAATACGATTCGGGAATTTATTGGACAAATTGCAGGGGAAATTTCTATGAAATGCCAGGAGCGGACATTATCTTATCGACACGAATACAGTTATCGAAAAGTTTGTAGATATTTTATCTACTACTATCTATCTATTCACTTTCCAACATAGCCTTTACACAAATTGAGAGACAGAGACGAAGGAGTTCTTTAATTAAAATTGCAATTAAACTGATTTAGTTTTTATGAATAAGGGGTTAACTATTAATAATTATTAAACACAACATTATTTTTTTTTATAAATCATTAGGAACATTACTCACAATGGCCATGTTTATCGCCGAGACACGGCATGATTCGCATAACTACACGTGGTGCGAGAACTCTATAGGCGAGTAGAGTGGCCCTTGCCTCTGTTCCCGCAACAGTATGCACCATACACACGTCACCAGATGTTCGGTGGACTTGCACCAGCGTGGCTACCACTCCATCTGTCTATAATAAGGTTTATTTGTGAATTTTAATATTTCAAATTCGTTAAATAATAATGTAATATAGACAATTTAAAGGCTTTTAAAAGAAATTTGAAATTTACTTTTGGTTAGGTTAGCAAAACAAAATCTTTTATATTATATAGATATGTATATGCAACGTAGGTAATTAATTTTTTGTGACTAAATAATTAACAATATGTTTAATTACATCAGGCGCAATAACGCTATACTTGAGCACAACAGATTGGTCATGCGCAAGCGCTCCTCTCGTAGGACTTAGCAATGCGCAGGAGCAGCTACGCTCGTAGCACTGTGGGCATGGCTCGCGACCAGCGCATACGTTTGCTACGCGGCGCTCGCCCCACCATCGAATACACGTTGTCCACCAACAAATCTAAACATTAGTTATGAAAAACATTTGGTCCAACAATAAACTTTAACAATATTTTGACTTTGCTGGAAAAAATATGTAATACGTAGAACCTACTTCCTTACACTTAGAACGAATTGTAATACAAAAATATGCAATCAAATATGTGCAGCAAAAATGCATGTTATTTTGAATAGATTTCTATGGAAAGAATTACAAACTCAATTACGACTAGCCATTTTGCTTATAAAACCTACAAATAAATAGAAAAGCAATGATTTTACATACTCACATGTTGATGGGTATCATTATGCACTTTTAACTCAGTTTGGACCTTAGCACCAGGTGATACTAAGCCCAACCACTTAAATGCAGGCCGCAAAGAGGGGTGACGTGTATCATAATTTCTCTGTATGAAAGCTGAGCATTTCCATTCTTTACTCTCTGCATTTAACCTGTTTGTAATATTACTACTCATTTTTTGTGCTTGTAGCCAATTACGTAATAGTAGTAGTATAATTACATTTACGCATATTTCACAATGAAGAGAAAGTATGTAAGGGGGGGCCTCATAGCCTAGCGGTCTTATTAAGTGGCTAGGTGAGGGGTACCGGGTTCGATTCCCGGTTCGAGGGCAAGTTTTAATTTAATTTAAATTTGTTCTCGGCCTTTGGGAGGGTTGTGCGGTACCGGGCGAGTGCCTAAACCGTACATGGAGGACATGGTCGAATTTCTAAGGCAAAAAGCACGAATTATAAAAATCTTATACTTGACGCTGGCTAATGCACAAACCGTGCCAGAGCCATAAAAAAAAAGTATGTAAGGCGCATTAAGCGCCATTAGCCTATCATTCCTCCAGAATTACTTAAAATAAGAAAATTTACCGCGTTTGAATAAATTGTTGGTTTATTGAATTATATGGAGTGCAAGAGACATATTTATGCTAATATTTCATTTTTTAAAGTCAAGTTCAATGCCTAATTATTCGGACTAAAGGGTTGCGTTACATAGGGACTCTAACTCAGGGTCAAGTAATATGCATGTGCGTCATCTACTAAACGTTAGAGGCGGCTGGCATAGTGTATTATCAAACTAAAAAGCATTAAATGCAGTATATTTTTTTATGCCAAAATCTATTATTGTTTTACGACTTAATAATACTAGTATATTTTTCCTTTTATTACTGCAGTCGGTAGCACTACTTACTGAATCACATCTGTATCGGGAAAATGGTTGGGTAGCGGTTGCATTTGTAAATTAAACTGAGTTGCGATAGGTTCTCCCGGCTGTAAATTTATTGTTTTCGCACCACTGACGTTCCAGTTTGCCTTTACACCACTTACACCATACAACTGTGTCGCTTTTATACAAACGTCCGTTGATTTGACTCTAAAAAATTCATTCGACTATACTAAGTAATCGTTTCTTTTGTTCCACGCCAAATAAATAAACTATAGCATGCTTTCTAAGCCCGGCAAATAACTACTGATATTATTAAGAAAATTACTGGTTTAAGGAATTAGTAAGTAGGTAATTAATCTACTTCATGTAAGAAATAAATCAGTGACACTACAACCTCTTTAGGTCTTGGCCTCAGATTTCTGAATCTGTTTCATGATAATTTTAAAATCTAATAGACAAGCAGGTGATCAGCCTCCAGTGCCGGACACACGCCGTCGACTTTTTGGGTCTAAGACATGTCGGTTTCCTCACGATGTTTTCCTTCACCGTTCGAGCAAATTTTAAATGCGCACATAGAAAGTCCATTGGTGCACAGCCGGGGCTCGAACCTACGACCTCAGGTATGAGAGTCGCACGCTGAAGGCACTAGGCTAACACTGCTCTGTAATAAATGGTCAAATAAAAAGTTTACTACATAAAATTATACCTACTTAAACATAAACGTACTATATTCCTCTAATAGCTATACAATATCTTATCCTTATCACTCTAATGTCACTTGACAAACAAAAAAATATTTTCATCTCTTTTCGCACGGCACGTTTATCAATATAATCTTTGTACTAGTAGTAGTACCTATTATTGAAATATACCAAATAATTTGTGTTTAATAATTTATTACCTTCTCGAATGCCTAAGCTTTAACACAGACGGTTCAAGGACAAATCTGACGGGCACCACCTCCCACCATACTTCAAGCTGACAACAAACTACATCACATAGTTCGCGTGTCCAACTCTAAAAATTATTCAATTAATTCAAGACAATATTTTACTACTTAACTTACTCCAAATATAAATTTTATTACAGAGTATAACGTTTTACGACTAAACCATCAATCGCGTTGAGCGACTTTGTCTCGAACTGTAAAGGCACGTTTTAGCAACAATTTATTTACGAAGAGTTTTTCCTCGAAAACAATTTTTGCCGGTACATGTTAGGTAATGCCCTTTGAATTGAGGTTGTGTCTATCTGCTCCTTTTCTAGGGCGGACATCATCCAGTTCGGGTAGAGTGCTGCCGGTGTGATTCTTCGCGTCTTGATGCACTGCACATAGGCACTGGGGCGGGCATATAGGCCTTGCAGGAGTGGAGTGGGCCAGGAGATGTAGTCTTATGTTATGAGAGAGGCGAGACTTATTGTGTACAGTGGTGGTACTCGTGCGTGATCATTTTCGAGGGTTCTATAGGCTTGAGTTCGTGGCCCTCCCGCTTGTAGGCCATTCCAGCGGTTTTTATAACGTCACCCAGGTGTTTAAAAATTTTAAAAGATTTATTGTTAAATTTATCAAGTTCAAAATGAGCGATGAACTCGTCCTGGAGGTAAGAATGATTCTGTTATTATAATATTCTATATAGTAGATTTATTTGTAAATATGTGTGTTTAAGACTTATACATAAGGAGATTACTATAGTTTTAATATACGAAAAATGTTACCGAACAAACTCCTGGTATTCCTTCCTCATTTACGATATCAGTTTTCACAATCATAGGATCAAAATCAGTTGGAAAACTTTCTTTTGGAATTTCCTTTAAAATTAACCTGCAATACAAATTGCTTTCCTTTAAAATATAAATTTGTAATTGTGTTCAAAATTTAAAAAACTGTGTGACGGGATTCCTTTGTTATTCATTTTTGAACTATTTTGATAGAAACATTTATAAACAATGATTAATTATTAAGACTTTAAAACTTATCATATACTATTGGTATATTAATATGTATTATGATTTTGAGTTCGCTGCTTTATGTCTACACAAATATTAGAATGAGAAAAGATTTGTAATTTGGTTTGTAACAAAAAAAACGGGATTAGAATACTTTATTGTCCCTTAGTAAATTATATATTTATTATCAATCTTTTAGAAAACCAAATCTTTTGAAAACGTCCCGCGATACCGAGCTGAGACAGACAAATTCTACATATTTATAAATAATTTGATTTTATAGCATAATATTAATTGTACTAACATAAGCACAGCTCTGTGGATGCCTAGAACCTGACCAACATCAGGCACTCGGATCATGAGTTGAGTCACCGACCTTGGAAAGAGACGACCTTGAGCTGACTCAACTCTCACTGCTTTTGCGTCTTCACTGGCAACATTTTTTGTCTGTAAAAGTGCAGAACATTCAGTAATACTATGAAAAATCAATATAAAACTAATAGGTGCATCATAGTGACTACAGAACGATAAAAGATGTAATAAAAATATTATATATACATTCTTTCCGTCCAGCTTGATATCCAACTTTATAATAGTAAAAAGTTAATTCCAACGTTCCTTCATTTTTTTATTTCTGTTTTACTTTTATGAAAATTTTTCCCGCTAATAAAAACAAAAGAGGCTTCCTAGAACCGCAAAACGTCAACATCTGTTAAAAACTCGATTTTCGAAATATTTCAATTTTCTTAGCGGGAAGTTAAAAAGAAGTATAATAAAAATATGAAAAAAAATAAAATAATGAAACATAAAATTTATTTTAATTCGTCCAGCAAAGCGGGCGCGAAACGGCTAGTTTAGTGTATTTATCAAACGCCTCGAAGTGATTTCTCCGCTAAAATCACTGTGTTTATGGATTTAATATAAGGCATATAAAACTGACTTAGGTAGGTACTTGTCTAAAAATGCCTAAGTTAGTCAGTTTTATATGCCTATTTCGTTTGAAATACGTGGAATTTTTAGTGCACAGCCATTATTGAAACCCATGAACTCGGGATTAAGCTTACTACTCGGTTTTTTTTGGTATTTTGAGTACGAAATATTGTTATTAATTACTTTCATCTCACTCCGATTGTACTTCGCCTCATCGCAGAGGTCATCTTCTCCGAACAGTGAGGTTTGAGATGTGGTCCAGCAGGAACAAACACCCCAAGGTCTTACACTCCAGTAATAGGGGTACGTTACTGGACTAGAAAAGTATACAATAATAATATGTATAGTGTGTAAAGGTAGGAAGGATAATGAGGTCTATATTGTTTAAACTCCTTTGACTTAAAAAAGTAGGACCAGTAGACGTAATCATTGTTAGCGTAACTTGTTTTCGTTGGTCCTCCTTCCTCGGTCCTCGATACCGCAGGAACTATTATTTGTTTGGTTTGATTATGTCAGAAAACTCAATAATACATGTTATTACGAACAAGTAATGAGGAAATAATAATTAATAATTTTTATTTCCATAACTACTAAATTTAACACTCCAATCAATTAGATAGCAGCACGTTCTATCATATATTCACTAAGATTCAACAAGATTTGAGCGATCTGTCTATATGGTTTATTTGCATTTTGGAATCAGATTATAAATTAAAGTACCTGTGATTCAAAACTTCCACTGTAGCAGATAACGATCGGCTTGGAAAAGCTGTACCGAGACGCACGTAATACTCGCATGCTTCATCATCCTCACTACGTATATCGTAATCTTTATCGTGAGCCTACAAGATGAAAAATGGAGAATAATTAATCTTCTTTATCCATTATAAACGAGATTTTTGAAGTTATACTTCTTTTGGCATGGAGAAATCAAGAAGTAAATTTTTACGATGCGCGCGCACACAGTCACAAAAGACCGACAGCCTGAAGTTAGCTATAGTCAACATTTGTTGTTTTTGCTGTAATTGTACGATATTTAGACAATGTTTCAACAAGAATATATTTTGTATTATACTTCAGCAATCATAAGCCTCTTGTAACTCACCTGACTCTGACTGACACTCTACTGAACTCCAACCAATGGACGTGAATTAAATAGAAAATATCAATATGTATAAGTTGCATGCTAAAATAAAAAATGTCAATTTCTTTAATAATGTAGAAATCATTTTTTTGTGATATTTAAATAAACTTTATTTAACTAGATAATGCGTTATAATAGAACGTTCAATGTGTTAAATACCTTTTTTCTATTGTTAGTGCCTTTTTTTCTACAAACGTAGTATAACATTATTGAAAAGATTTTTAACTTGTTACGCCAAAAGTATAACTTCTAACGCGTATACACACACGTTTTTTTAACTTAAAAAACTTGACACTTACAGCTTTACAACACATCCAATGCCAGTTGGCTCGTTAAACCGGTGTTTTCTTTTCTTTTCATTAAAGGGGCAAACAGGCAGGAGGCTCATCTGACGTTAAGTGATACAACCGCCCATGGACACACTCAATAACAGAGGGCTCGCGAGTTAGTTGCCTTTTAAGAATTGGTACGTTCAAAGGGTTAGTGGACCTTAATAAGCCCACCTCCAAAGTAATGTGATCCGTCCTGAACCACAACGCATCAGCCACCACATTCAAAGACCGCACTATAGCCGTGGAGCAAATTATTCTCAAAGCTGTGGTGTGTAGCCCTGGCTCCGTTGCGTAGCAAACAGCTAAGGCCCTCGTGGTCCCGCCTCCTGACCAGCGAACCGGACTGAGCCAGAAGCTATCACTGGCTGCACCTCCAACTGTTTTACCTTTACTAGAGTTAGCTGCAATCTGTTGAAACGTATAACGAGTTATAGGAAGTTTGTTAATTATACTATAATATTATAAAGAGGAAAGGTTTGATTTGTTGTTTCTTTGAAATGAATAGGCTCCGAAACTACTGGACCGATTTCAAAAATTCTTCCACCGTTGGCAAGCTACACTATTCCCAAGTGACATAGGCTATGTTTTATTTAAAAAAAATTAGGGATGCTTACTAAAACTTGAATAATCTAACCCAAGATGTAAAAAAATAAACAAAAAACTTCCTTCAATCGCGTGCGCTGCGAAAACTATTAATGATAGAACAAAATGATGTATTACAATTTTTCAGGACACATCACTATCTAAAAAAAATGTCGCGACAGCATGTCTCTATCTTTTATAGTTACGTCACAAAAAGCGTCCGTTTAATAATTTTTTTTATTACAATATTAAAATACCGCTAAAAAAGGCTCTTTATTCGTACCTAGGTATTGATCCTTATCAAAATAATTTTCCAACGTTTCACATAAGCTACAATTTAATGGCATAACCACCAAAAAAGCATGTTGGATTGGAGTTCTCCTGTCGTTTCTCTTGAATAGTTTACTACTATGTAATATAACAAAAATCTTAGCCACAGCAACGCTTGGCCGAGTCTACTAGTTACAATATACATATACATATTGAGAGTACAGAGAGTGTACACACTTGAGGTGGCTCAAAATGGTGGGCTGGTAACCTTACATACTTGATTTTGCGTTGATGTAAATTAATTGTGATTAATATATAACCCGTGAACTGTTCACGGGTTATCCGTTCAAAGTAAACACTAATAACATGGTATTGACGTACGGGTACGTACATAGACATATAAATAATTGATTTATATGTACGTAACGTTACGTTGTAAACGTTACAAATCTTTTTCATTTATTATTTACCCTACACTTCAGAAAAATATTAAATATCTAATTACTCATGTAAATATTGTTTAGATGACACTTACATCAACACTGAAGCTTAGCCAGGCATCTTCAGGTAGCAAAAAGAAATTCGCATGTTTCTCAGAGCAGAAGAATAATAACGACGCTCGATGAACATCTCCTAAAAGCCTCGACCCTAGATCTAGTACATCACGTGTTAGTTTTACCGTCTTCATGGACTCCATATGAATTGAGGTCAAGTTTGGTACAAGTACTGAAAAACATGTATTATTCTTTTAGGTTTATCTTCACCTTTTCTTTTTTGTGTGAAGTTTTTATCAATTAGATTTAAAGAGATATGGCCTCATATATCAAATTATAGTTTTTACCTTACTCGTAAATTTTCTTATTAAAAAAATATCAATAGATTTCTATTGTTTGAAAGCTTTAAATAAAAATGGTTTAGTGAAAATTTTAAATGGATAACTTTCAAAATTGAAAATTTACATTCAGCTTTTTATATTTAAAGGTAAATACTATGTAAGTTTGAAGAATGTTTAACAGTAAAAAATTATTCCTTTAAAATAAATTTATAAACGCTTAACAATTAAATTTTATTTCAAATACTATTTCTGCAAGCTTTTCAAAACTTTCGATTCTATTGTATCAAGTAGTATGAAAACAACAATAAATCGGAACAAACAATAAAAGTGACAAAACAAATGTTTGTTCCTATAATTTATAGGTGTTTCTAACTCGAACATTTGAGTCAGTGCATAACATTCACTTAGTCAGAAAATTTAACGGTTTTAGTCGTGACAGCTCGATTCGTGTAATTGTATTTTAAAGAGTATGTAAATATATAATAAATAAATAGAGCGATGTAAATTATGTCAAACTTCATATAGAAATATTAGTTTGACAGATCTTGAAACAAGACTAGATTTTAATTCTCGTTAACATGAGACTAATAAAACTGTGAGGATACAACAATTAATCGTGCAATAAATATGAACCGAATCTTACAATATATTGTATAATAATTCTTTTTGATTTATCAATAATTGTAATAACATTCTTACATAATGTGACAATACAAACATTAGTCTGGTATCATTTATCAACAATATAAAACAAATAACACATCGTTTACAGCCATACTGTAGTGTTAATTGAAAATTAACGGTTTTTTAAGCTAAAAAGTTCTTTCACTTCGCTATGCAGCGTTCGTTAAAGTAGTCGTTCCTTAGATATATAGATAACCGAAAAAATAAAACTCATTTAAATCCAGCCATAAAAACTTACTTTCAAGTATTGGCGGTTGCATATAACAAGCGATTGGAATCTTCAAGGATTTCCCAGAAGAAACTCTCACTAGCAGATCGTCGGTGAGTGACAGCACATCAACAGGACGATAATGTATTTTAAATTCCGCAGCTGAACCTGAAGTTACCACCAGACGAGAACAAAGTTCTATATCTAGTTCACGACGTTTTGGAGGCGACACTGATAGACGTAACTCAAACTTGGATATGTTTATAAGACGGACTGATTCCTAAAAAATAATTACCTTATTAACTTAAAACCCCGAAGATGAAGTTCAAGACTCGATGCAGTATACGTAAGTAACGTATAACTTTTTTATGACTGTTCTGGACAATTATAGCGAATCATACAACAGTCTGTCTTGGCACCAACATAGTCTCATAGAACATGCAAAAATTAATCCATAAAATATTAATTAAAATTAAAAAGCAATATTATTGTAAATATAGTTTTAGGGCATGTTAGAATATGCTCTATTTATTATTCACTCGCAAAGTTAGTAAAGAGTCAAGGTGAAATTTAAATTATAACAATTTCTAGCTGATCGTTTAACCCCTATTATTCATAAAATATAGTGTCTCTCTTTTCATCACAGTGTGAACACAATTTGACGGAAAGAGACAAAAGAGTACTTTAATTAAAAGTGTTAGTGTTAGACTGGTTTAGTTTTTAGGAATAAACCCTTAGGTTTCTAATAAACAAGACAATAGGTATATCTTGCCAGTAAACCACAAGAATGTTATAACTTATACCATCATTATGTTTAACTATTTTAATATTCCTTTAATTGTAGAATTGTATTTCTATTACTTCAAAAGAAGGACTTTATGTATACGAGTACATAGGTACACTATCACCCATGCTCATATATGCTTCACTAAGACATATATACACTAAGTCATAAATTCACTAACACATACATACACTAACACTTACATACACTAAACCATACATGCACCATCACATACACCCACTTAAATGTGAGTATATTTGTAATATTTGTAATAGTTTCTCGATCAAATTGATGTACCTACTTAAATTCCATTCGGTCCGGATGCGGAGGGACTGGCAATCTGTAATACAGGTATCCTAGTACAGTCGCCAGTCTCTCACACAGATTTTGCCTGTTAATGCTGAAATTTGTATTTTGTGTCTGTATTTTTTTGTGTGAGAGAAAACAAATAAATATTTTATTATTATTATTATTATTATTATACTTTTAGTGCCAAATCATTATTGCTTAAAATTTAACAAAACCAGTTTTCACACTTAATAATTTTGATATGTGGCATAGACACGAACATACTTTTCGTCGTCGTATCTGACATCAAGTATGAATTTTTATTTATGAAACAAGCGAACAGAATCTATATGCGGGCTTCATATTTTATTTCTAACTTTTTCAGTCACACACATCAATCAAATTCCCGGTGTATTTTTGACGAAGTCACAATTTGATTTTGTTGGACGCTCGAGGTGAAATTAACATGTCGAATATTTCACCAACGAAAACTTGATACGACTTTGGTTGCAAAAATAACAAGTAAATATCTAAGAATCTCACATTTTGGTCTTTAATTAATACGAATTTATCATTCATGATTTAATGTACTTAAAATTATTATGGAATGGCACTTAAAAAAATGAATCCAGTTGAAATAAAGTGGTTTGTAGCGACAATTTATAAATCTGCTTAGGCGTGAAACGCTGAACGTGAAACGTTGATCATCAGCTTCAATGTTTTTGTTAGAAAATAAATCACACCCATTAGGTTTAACCTAACATTCACTTTGGTACTACTGAGCTACATTGATGATGGAGCTTGAAAAATGCTGGGGTTTCTTCATCTTATATATGTCACCGTAAAATTGTAAATACCGTTAGATTGTAATCTATCTCGCGAGATAGTGAACTTTCGAAAGACTGTTAACCTCAACGTACTGCTTACAATTTAACGTATTATTATTCGGTAGATTGTAATCTATCGAAGTGAAACCGTCAAATTGTGAAACGGAACGCACCTCGCGCGCTGATGTAGCTGTCACCGTAAAATTGTAAAAACCGTTAGATTGTAATCTATCTCGCGAGATTGTAAACTGTCGAAAGATTGTCAACTCAACATACTGCTTGCAATTTAACGTATTATTATTCGGTAGTTATATGAAATTGTTGGGAAGTACAATTTATCTGTAATTGACCAAAGAAGTTTGAATGATAACTAAGTTAGTGTAGTACAATCTACTGAATACCGATAACCGATAACCGATAGATTACAATCTAACGGTTTTTACAATTTTACGTTAACATAGCTACTCAAAGGTGGGCTAAGTCAAAAAAAACATATTATTAAGGCGAAAATAAGTTCGCCGGGGCAGCTAGTAATTTTATATTATCATTATTACAAAATTTTTTGTTATGGATAGTACTACTTTTTAAAACTGTTCTTTCCTACATAAAGACTACAAGTTCTTACCGTATGCACATTTCCTAGAGTGAAGTTGACAAATTCAATTCTTGGAGGTACGCAAATCATGTACTCTGGTAATGGAGGTTGCAGTATAAGCTTCGGGGGCATGGGGGGTGGAGGTGGAACTGCCTCCCCGATACTACATGAAATAAAACTGATATAGGCACCAATGTTATCTTTAAAGTTTAGTAGCCTACAAATGGGGCACATATTAATTTTTTATTTCTTTCAACATGAATCAAACCAATGCATTTCACGTGTATCACTGATCTCACATCCGACGGTACCCATACGTATCACTAAATAAAAAATATTTTTTTCCATAAAATTGATGATCAATTAAAACTGTCAAATAAAATTTATTTATTCAAGTAAAACCAAAAAAAAAATTCATAATAAGCATCGCATAAAATAAAATGCAATTGAATCTGAAATTAAGTTATAAAACTAAAAACTTTTTCTCTTTTATATTATTACATTATTATATTTAAAAAAAACAAGAATGGCCTTGTAGGATAGATTTGAAATTAAAAGACATTGACGCGATACATTTTATTATCATTGGTCAAACGGTGAGTTTGTCTCGCGTGTCTTGTACTTTACAATCTCACCTATCTGTGCTCTTATTCAAATATAATATAATCTTTTGTGATTTTTAGTATTATTACATAAATTTATCAATCTGTTAACGAATCACAATCAAACGAAATAATCGTCTAAAAAAATGCTCACAAAGTAATTTAAACTTATTCTAATGTCGTGGTTTAACAAACCTGTACGATTGTATTGTCGAGTTCTCAACCGGAAGCAACACAGTTTTGCTGGTTATATGAGGCTCATAGGGTTTATTTGTCAAATCACCAGAACTTCTATTAAGTATATTCTTTATCCATAACCTTGCGTCACCTAAAATTGTATTGGATCATCTATAGGAGTATTAATTCATTACAGTATTTATATTATACTTCCAACTCTTATAAAATGAATCAGTGTTATATAATGACTCTGAAATATGTTACGGTAGGTGATAGAGGTGCCGAGTAAAATAATCAGATAATAATGTACGGTATACGGTATACAAGTCGCGGGCATTAAGAGATACATATTTAATTATAATTAAATTAAATCAACAAATACTATGCTATATTATATAATTATGGTATTAAAAATACCGTCGAATATAGTATCAGTTGACTGTTGAAACCATCTCGAAAATTTTAATATGGTTATGACCTGAGCTAGAACGTACGGTCAGTTATTCAGAGTCGAGACTTAGCGCGAACAATGACTCCCGCATGTATATATTAACGTAAAATTGTAATCTATCTCGCGAGATTATAAACTGTCGAAAGATTGTGAACCTCAGCGTACTGCTTACAATTTAACGTATTATTATTCGGTAGATTGTACTACACTACTTAGTTATCATTCAAACTTCTTTGGTCAATCACAGATTAATTTTACTTCCCAACAATTTTATATAACTACCGAATAATAATACCTTAAATTGTAAGCAGTTCGTTGAGGTTCACAATCTTTCGACAGTTTACAATCTCGCGAGATATATTACAATCTAACGGTGTTTACAATTTTACGGTGACATATACATACGCCCTTTACGTTGTTAACAAGAGTGGCGTTCACTCGACCTAATGTTAATAAGGCAGTGGCGATAAATAACGGGTTTTGATAAAGGGTAATAACCACATACAAGCGGCATCTTGTTCTATAGTTGGCTTCAAATCCTTTCTAACTATGGTCCAAGACTCTTGATCACCACTTCCAGTTTCTGGATACATTTTATAAATATTTGGAAGGGGTTCTCTTGATAACCGCTCTGCATACTTATTTTTTAACTTCTTTTCTTTTTCGTTCAATTCTTTACACTCCGATGAAAATTCATCGATCTGGAAAATTAAGAATGGAACGAAATAAAGAACGAAACGAAATATTAGCACTATCGTGACTAAGGCATACCTAGTCTGAAATTGTAATTATTTTAAATATCTATCAATGAAAACAAAGTACCAACCAAATTTAATTACTACCAGCAGAATTTATTTATAGACTACAGACAGTGTATATACAAATATATAAATGTAGAAAAATATAGTTATGTATAAATAACATTACGCCTTATTTATGTACTTTATATATAGTATGTAGTATACATTCAGTGCCACAACTTCTTGGCGTAACATTTCCGTCAAAACAAAGATAATTTTGGTAAACAGAATCTATGGTTTCACGATGTTATTTACCGTGCAAGTTAATTCCTCGCAGGAAAAGAAAACATGCATTGGTCGCGGCCGAGGTTCAAACCCACAAATTTAACCAAAAAGAAAACACAGCTACCAATAAAGCTAATAACAAGCTTCTCCAATAGGTTAACTCTGCTCCTTGTACACCGAAAAGAGAAGGCTCAAACACATATTTACAATATATCTATAAATGTAACGCTCAATAAGATGAGTCGTTTTTAATGTAAGATTTAAAATACCCATTCGCATTGTCCAATTAAATCTGATTCATCATCCTTTTCAGTCAGGCATGACACGAGTGGAGGAAGGTATTCGACATCACGAAAAACTTCCCGAAGTACCGGTCGTACGTCTGCGCAAATTATTTCTCTGAAATCGAACGTCAATGAACAGTCTCGACGATTTTTAAATTATTACAAAACATAATTTTTAAATATATTTGTGTGTGGGCTAGTCGCCTAGCCCAATATAACGCTGTGAATGCAAAGAAATATAAAATTAAAAAAATCGTTGAAATTTATTTAATCACGCAAAGATCCAAGATCGTCTTCAAATCGTCCATGATTATTGACTTATTATTCCGATTCCCGGGAAAACGTGATCATGAATGTGTGTAAACCATAGAGCATCGCTGATGCATAGATTATTTTTATTTTACAAAAACTACGAGATTTAATTATTATATTTACGTATACTTAATCTATGTGTAATAATATTATAAAGACGAAAGGTGTGTAAATTGGTAACGAATAAATACATACTACTGGACTGGATTTTAATAATATTTCACCATTAGTAATGCTACATTATCATAGGTTATAATTATTTAATTCAATTAAATAATTCAAAATCGTGGCAGGTTTTAGTTAATATTTAAATAAAATATATAACATTTAACATTTATAAAATAAGACATACAGCTGTAACTTATACTGTATTAGTTAATTTTAATACGTTTTATGCTAACAAACAACCTACTGAAACTAAATATTTTCCAGCTTATCTTACCCTCTAGTAGGTAACAAGGGTAGTGTATCACCCATAATTAATATTATTAATAATTAAAAAACAAATACATTAGTAAAATTATACAGCCGAGGAAAAACCTTAAATAAAATGCTTAATTATTCCAAAAATCCTTGTTGAGAACAAATTGTCAAACTTTTTATCATAGACATAGACTGCATTTAAAAAATGTTAAACGTAGAATAATATACAGACTATACGTACGTATCCATTAGCGCCATCTGTGGAGAGTGTTAGCAAAATAAATAAAAAACTATTTTTCGAACTAACTAACCGTAACAATTATATTAAAAGTGAATATGAAGGTAATAAAATAAGTTTAAGTTTTTATATAATTAAATATTTATCAAAATGTATAAATTAATAGCACATTATTATTTCTATTAGCGCCATCTCTAAATATTTTACTTAACTAAATAGTGAACGAAAATTATTGCGTAACATAGTTGTCGAGATTTTGAAGTTTCACTGGATATACCATAGATGGCATTTTAATAAGTTTTAACCTTCTTCATAAAAATATTTATAGAAACGGCTTCTCTTGAAGTTATATAGAACTAAGTAATGACAGAGTTTCAACGAAAGTTCAAACAAAAGTGCTGTAGTGTCGATTTACTTACAAATTGCAATTTCATCACATATATTTTAGAAATCATTGTTATACCTACAAAATAACTGAATAATAAGTTTATTATGTATTTAAAAAAAAAATTAAAAAAATAAATAATTAACAAACACAATAGTCTTTTATCAGTCTCATAATGTATGTGTATTTTATAATTATACCATAATGTGTCATAAGAACAATCGACTCTAGTAATCAGGAATTTATTTACATCAGAGAAAAAAAACACGTAAAAAATAAATGAATGAAAATTGTGTACATATCAACTTACTAAAATTGTGTCTAATTTTTATTGTTGTAAATATTTTTTTATATATTAGATGCTTATATGAATTTTATGATTACAATATAATTATAACGCAAATTTGACCAGCGAACCTTAAAAAATACCGAAAATAACAAGTGAAAATCACAGTTTTATTTTTTGATCTTACCTCTAAATTAAATAATTAACACGGAATATTCAAATAATTATCGGGTTATGCCGCCTCTACTGTGGCGAAATTTAGAATTCGCAGTTTATGTGTAATATGAATTGGGATTTTATGCGGTAACACTGTATAGGTAATGGAAATTCGATCTTAGGTTCTTTAAAAATTATTTTCATGTGCATTCATTACTAAATACCGAAGACAATATTTACAATCAATGCACATGCATAATGTTTAAAATTAAGCTGATTATATATTAAATTTAATTAGGACAAATTACAATATATAATACAAAAGAGCTCTCAACCGGAAGTAGTGCAAATTAAAAATTCATGAGCCATTCGAAACAATGGCGAACGAAATTGTTGAATAAAACCCTGTTAAAATGCAGTTGACTTTGTATAAAATCTTCTATAGTTCTGCAGTTCTATCCAAGTTTTAATTACATTAACATCAGAGCTGAAGGCGAGAAGCTTCTCCGATTTGGTAAAATTTCAAAGGATTTAGCGAACTTTTAATGTTTGTCTTCAGTTAAAACTAACATAGTTATTTTATGTTGTATGTTATTCGAAGTGTTTAACAATTAATAGGTTAATAAATTTTTGTTTTTATTTTTTTTATACAACGGGAGGCAAACGGGCAGGTGGCTCACCTGATGTTAAGTCATACCGCCGCCCATGGACACTCTCAATGCCAGAGGGCTCGCGAGTGCGTTGCCGGCCTTTTAAAAATTGGTACGCTCTTTTCTTGAAGGACCCTAAGTCGAATTGGTTCGGAAAAAAATTAAACCTTACGCATTTTTGTACTGTTGCTGTTTGCGACGTCTGAGCGGGATAAGAAATCCGATCGAGGTCCTGTTAGGCTCTGTAACAAGGTATTTGATTTATTCATCTTTTTTCAATCTAATTAGGTGGTCGGCCTTCTTTGTCTGACACACGCCGTCGATGCATAATTATATAGTAATAATAGTAAATAACTTATTTAAGTAAACAATCATAAGTCCATATGGCCGTAATATGTCCATATATCCATATGGCCATATATGTTGGTTTCCTGAAAGGATTAAGGAAACAGATACAGAAATCTAAGGCCAACCCACAGGTTGAAGCGCCACTGTCCTTTTTGACGTGACAACGTCTTATAATTCGATGGAGCCGGCTGCACGCACGAAAAAACATGCCTCATGCGTTACCTCTGAGGCGTTCCATTTAAGGCTTGAAGTGCAAGCGAGAGCACTCGTTCCGCGCTCTCGCTTGCACACAAAAATTGACATAATTGTATTTATGCGTACAAATAAATGTAACTTGATCAATTCAATTGTGATTTCCATTTACTTCCTTCTCTATATCCATACAAAATATCTATCTAACAAATAAAATTAAAATTTTCTTTTGAAGAATGCAACCATTCCAACAGTATTTTCTTATGACGTTGTCACGTTCAACTATCGTCAGTAAACCGACTTTACAGACAACCGAAATTTTTTTGGTTCTTTTTCGGGATAAATATGGGTTTCGTCCTGAAACGTATTAACCCATATTTAATGAGAAAATAATAATTGTTAATTATTAAGTCTATTATTGTAAGCGGTATTGCCATTTTACATAAGGGGCAGGTTACCCATGCATAAAAACGTCAACGTCAGGTTTTGACAGCTCGAACGCGTCGGATTAGGATATAATATTTCATAGATACAATATATTCCAACAATGTTAATGCTTTAATATTGTCCTAAAACATACATGGAGAAAATTCTAAAATCTATCCATAGTTTAGAATTATATAGAATTTAATAGCTATTATTTTATTTAACAGTTCGATTTTATGTTTTATTCGTGCTAAAGGCTCAGCTTCTTATAAAGATAGTGATGCGCGCAACTGCCTTTTAAAGTCCTTGGTTGTGGAAGGACAAACGTGAAAGTAATACGAAAAACGGAATGTAAAATATTGCCTCAAAAATCAAAAGCTGAAAATCAAATGCTTTGTTTGGGACAGACTATTTAACAGCCTAAATGTTGTTCATTTTTGTGCAGTTTGTGAATAATATGAGCACGATTGGCAATCAGCGATTGACAGGTCAATTTCAGAGTCAATGAACAGCAATTACTCCTGAAATATCTGTCATATATTGAATTAACGTTGTGATGTTTCTTGCAACGTTAGGTAAACAAAAAATCTGACAAAAATATCCTTTGTTCCTTTATTTCTGAATTGCTAACTTAAAGAACTAAACCTACTAAGTGCGTAAATTAAGAAGTTTAAAAATACTTTGATCAGTCAATCACACTCAGCCTTAGTACCATTAGTAGTTGTTCGGATTAATACCTGCAGGTGAGTTTCATCATCGGACGTCGAGGCAGACTACGAAATTCCACCCGTATCACCTCGAAGTTCGCTGTTCCACAACTGAGCGTTTTTCAAAGCACCACCATTATGTGGAAACAGCTGCCCACTGAAGTATTTCCGAGCCTCCTCCCTGTTTGACCCCTGTAAAAAAAAGTAATAAACCAAAAGAAACCGCTGCAGATATTCTTCGGGAGTGAAGATTCATTTTGCTTACCAAAAGAAAGTATGGCACTTGAATCAGAACATCACTTTTATTATTTAAAGATCATTTTAAATAAAAGACATGATTTCATCTATAAAATATGTGTCACGTTATAAATGTTATATTATTTTCTGGCTACTAGTTAAATTAAAAATGAAATATTATTATGAAAAGATGTCAATATTCCTCATTTAACACTGTAATATTCTATAAAGTTTAATTATACCTAGCGAGTTTTCCCTTACTTCAAACTTTTTCAAAAGGATCAAAGCGTTCCTATGAATATTTATATGGTAAACTATTTTCTCGACCAACTGGGAATTTTTAATTAACTTCAGCCAACGCAATCTTGCTTAGATATCTTTTTACCCTAGTTTCATCAAAATATGCCACTTAAAAATATTTATTAAATTACTAGTATAAGTATTTTAAAATTGAATTCCAGAACTTCTAGTTATTGCTTTATTACAAATCGGCAAAAAGTAATTTTATGAGGCAAAATGATATTGTAACTACAAACGCCTAACATTTTTAAGTGTTTTTCACATTATTATAGGCAAAATAATAAGCATTTTTCTGTAACATTTTTCTCATGGAAGAAGGGTATCAAGGCCTCCTATAAAGCCCTTCTTTAATTTTCTATTTTTATTTTACGGCCTGTGAATAATTGGAAAGTGTCAATGTATTGAAATTATGTGTACAAACAATAGTTCCCACGGCTTAGTTACTTATCCTATTTCTTCAGCGATAACGTTTTATAAATTAAAATGATAACTTTTATTCTATGACGTTCTCTTTGGAACATAAATAATCGGAAGAAAAACCGTTTTCTGGACGGCTAGAACAAAGAGATAAGGCTAGGTTAATAAATCGCCACGAGGGTCGCTAAAGACGGCTTTATGACATGTACACAGGACAGAAGAGCTTGGCAAGTCAGACTGTCAAAGTGTAATTTATGGGCACTAACCTCGTCCGGAGTAAAGGTAGGGACACTACAGGCTTTGTATAAGAAAGTGTTTTTTATGCAAAATATAATAGGCAACCATATATATCCCCATACATACAAGTCCATGTTAAATAATAATAATAATAATAATAATAATAATAATAATCTTTATTTTCTTCTCTCACATACATAAGGTTTTTATGATTAAACTAAGATTATAACATTAGGAAGTGTATGTGAGAGACTGGTCTCTGTAACAGGAGACCTAGAATTATTATATCGCTGGATTGTAGTATCGATATCTCGCACCATATGTTATTTCGCTTCATTATTCAATGTTTTATCCTTAGACTTAGACTTGACTTGTCGTATATTCTAGAATTCTTATGCACTCGCATATGCTTACATTTGTAACAAGGAGGGATCTTCAGATAAATTATGAAGATTTGTACCATATAATATATCTAAACACATATGAAGCAAATTAATAGGTGATCAGTCTACTGGAGTGTAAACAGGGTTACTAGGATCTCTCGACAATTATGCTGCCGACGAGCTTGCGAGGATAGGCTCCGGAATGATTCCCTCTGGCCCGTACCCGTTCCTTCCCTCGCCCTTCTCGCAAATGCGAACCTGGATTCGCCAAAGATCAGCAGAACTCCAACATCAACGATGGTCTGCCAGCAGTTAACCCGCAAAAGCGACTTCTAAGCCTCAGCAGACAATTAATTGTCAACTTAATAAAAAAAATAATTCCTATGCGCGACAGACATGTGCAGAGGCTGTTTCAGCGCAGGGCAATCAGTCACCCACGAAGTCCTGGAATGCGAGGCTGTGGCTAAATAACGTACAGAAATCCTTGGAGCAGTGAGGTCGCTCCGTGAAGCCTACGAAGTGCCCAGGAGACTTCTGTGCTTCTGGATGGAGCTAGGCTCGCTTAGTTAGCCAAGACTTTACGCACAACGGACCTAGTGAGATTGTAAGTGCGGAAACTGAGTCCACCAACATTTAACCTTTAACCTTTTAGGTGTATCAGTCTATATTACTAAAAATTAATATAATTAAAAATGCAAGGAGGTATTGGAATGTTTTACCAACGTATTTGTATTTTTTCCTCAGTCAGTCCAACAGTACCTATCTGTTGACATTTTCTGTTCCTTTCCGTACAATAAAAAATTGAATATAGCTCTTAACTTTGTTTGATTGATCAATACGTACCAACCTCAGGAATTTATATTTAAATTAAGAATATTTTTCATTACTATCGGATTAACGCGGGGCACTGCGATGGAAGAAGTGGATCAAGCTCAATTTACTAAGTTAACCACGTGTGCTACAACCTAATTACATGTGCGGCGAGCAGTAACGTCACGATTCAATTCAATTCGCTTCTAGAACTGCAAATCCAATAAATCTTAAAGCTCGCGTTCGCAAAAATACTGAGTGCATAGTAAAAAGTACGTAACACGAGTAGCAATATTGTTACATAATTCAGATTTACCTATTTTGAGCCCTACGTCGTGTACAGTCAAACTTTTGGACTAATTATTAGAATTACAGTAACACGTAATATTTATTGCCAGTAAGTTATTTTAATTTTAAGTCTGCTAAAGGACCATCAGCATTTAGTGCTAATGCGCTTTAAAAGATTACATAAATGTTTTACCACATATATTTCTCACAGTCAACTCACGGTAGAACTACAGTTACCTAAATAGCATCTATATGGCATTATTCGTAAAATAGGATAGTTTACGAGGATGACCTTTAAAACAGCAAATTAAATACAAAGAGAGTTTATTGATGCGTTCACTTTATGCTACCATTACAGATTAAACCAATGTGGCAACTATAACATACAAAAAACAACATAACATTAAACAGTATTAGATTACAATATTTACAAAAAGACCAATCATTTCTTACAATATAGGAATTGACATGAACAAGACCTTTTGTCAGTTCACTCAACGGACAATTAAAAACATTTGTTTATCTATACAGTTCATAAATTATTTCCATACATGTATCGTACAAACTGTAGCCATATCCATGTATAGTACAAACTGTACGAGAGGTGGAAGGGGTCAATTTCAGGGGAACATTAATTAGCTATATTTATTAGCTCGAGCAGTGTTGGCCTAGTGGCTTCAGCGTGCGACTCTCATACCTGAGGTCGTAGGTTCGATCCCCGGCTGTGCACCAATGGACTTTCTTTCTATGTGCGCGTTTAACATTTGCTCGAACGGTGAAGGAAAACATCGTCAGGAAACCGACATGTCTTAGACCCAAAAAGTCGACGGCGTGTGTAAGGCACTGGAGGCTGATCACCTACTTGCCTATTAGATTTAAAATGATCATGAAACAGATTCATAAATCTGAGGCCAAGACCTAAAGAGGTTGTAGCGCCAATGATTTATTTTATTTTTTTATTTATTAGCTAACGTACACATACTAAGAATAGCAGCATTAGAACCTAGGTTAAAAGATACACTACCGGCATAAATATTATGAAAGATTCAAGTGAAAAATATATTAAATTCCGCTACTGCGTTGTGAAATATAGTACGGTGTCAACCTCCCCAATTGTCTAGATCTCACAACAGATGCTTCCCAAAACAAATGATGGGGACTTAGAACCATTCCACAGATAATATAAGGGTCACGTAAGGCAATTTACTGGTACCCGGGTTTGGCCCGGGGACTTACCGCGACACTTATTTAAATATATCAGGCATAATGTGACTTTTATCTACTACGTGGAATATATTTCAGTGGGCTTGACCTTTTATTTCCATTTTTATTAACAATGTCGAAAAACTAAATAATGATGGTCATATAGGCGCTAATCACCGATATAAGCATCGAACTACTAGATTGTAACTGCATTTTTAAAAACGAAATAATACACTCAACTAAAATACCCCTTCATATCATTCTGACAAATTTTGTTTACGCTGTGATGAAAAGAGACAGTACATGAGTATTTAGTTAATAATAGTTATAATATAAAAAATGTAAGGATTGATAAAAAATGCTTCATTAACTAGAACAAACCTAACACAGATCGTATACTAATATGAGTATAAAGATTAATCTGCACCTTACGCGCTAACGTCGCTGATCAGCTCCATGTACATAGCAGGATTTCTAGACCAGAATGTCAAGTAGTAGGTACTTTGACGCAAAAATAGCAAAAGTACTACGCGATATACGAGAAAATTATTTTAATATGCGACGTAATAGAATATTAAAGTATTTTTCACGTTATCTGAACACGATGTGTCAGTAATGGAAAATGACAGTCTGTCTATTATATCCGTCAAGTTTTCATATATATTCATATCCTATTTATTTAAATATAAATAGCTTTCAACCAATCTTGCGTTAAATTCATAGTTTTCTATCTCAATGTTGCAATTTATTACAACGGTATCCGGGAAATATTTAGTTCAAACATAAATCATAGTGGTATTCTTTCAACAAAGCTAGCAATTTCTCTGTTTTAAAAACGATTTATCAATGAGAAATGAGCTTTATAATGACTGCAATCAGGAGTTCGTTTAAAATGAATTAAGAAACAAGAGAGCTAAAGGCATGTTTGTTGTTAAAGAAATATTTAAATACGTGAAAATATATTTTTATTGAATCTCATCTAATATTTGTTAGAGAATTTGCTTAATAAGTCTAATTACTCTCAAACAAACTTTGCAAACTTAGCCTAGCACAAGTGCTTAAGACTTCGTTTAAATTGTGGAACTTTAGATTATGTTTATTTTGCTAATTGATGTAGTATAAATAATTTGATTAGTTAAAAAAATCGTATCAGCCTAATATGAGTACATCGAAAATATTTAATAAACTAAATTAGTTATTTATGAAATACTGTGCAATACAACTGTGCCGTTTTAATATTGGTCCTTCGATCCAGGGTTATCAGATATGTTTATGGGCGTGATATGATATCTTTTAGAAAAATTTATTCCGTCTTGTCTCGTAGAACATTTTTGATAATTTCTACAAAAACACAGCGCCGTCAATAATAAAACACAACCAAACACTTTTGAAACCATTTAATTAATTTATTTACAGTTAAAATTATAAATTATTACAATATTTATTAAATATATTTTCTTCTAATATACGCGAATAAATAACATAGAAAAATCAGAGTCAAGACTTAGACTTCGAAACACTGTCGTTAATACAGGTTTAGCCGGATAGCGGCCCAGTCAACTTGTTAAACATTTTTTAACTTCCTAATCTCTGTAACTGTAGCTAAGAAAAATTTAGAAAAGTATTCATTACAAGAACTTGTTGTTTGCATATTAATTGTACCCAAAGCGGCAAAAACACCGATTTTGACAGTTTTAAAGCTTACAAGAAAATAACTTTATGTTCAAAAGTAAGTATTAGTAATGGGTTTTTTTACAAGAATAATTTATATTAATTTATATAGCTTATTGAAAATATATGAATGTAAAGCTTTCAATTTACATTATCTATATTTTAATGTCTAAGTTTGACTCGAACCGTCTCTGTATACATATTATGGATTTTGACAAACAGGAGTCATTCCTTCATTTCATTTTGTTGATTCATCTAAGTCTTAACTCTGAATCTTACTAAGACTCTTAACCTTTCTATCATAAGATGTACGATCGGTGTCTTAGTTTCGTTTATTTTCTTAGACACACTTCAATTCACATAATAATATCTTTTAGATATTATGTGCGTAGAACTAAAAAGTAGTTTATATTCTGTTGTAATACTTCCATAAAAACATAAAAATCACTTCAGTGAGAGGTGATAGTGAACAAACAAACGTGTTTACACGTATTAAGTTACTACAACAATAATTACAACTATTGCACCAAACATCACAGACAAACTTTATAAATTATACTTTAAATAAAATAATTTGAATAATAATAATACAACAACAGTTTTTTTAGTTGACTTCTTTGAATCGTAGGATTAGGATTGCGCAACTATTTTACGTAACTTTCCTGAGAGGTATTTCTATTTATCTCAGTGACAAAATTGTTATGAATTAAAAGGTCGATCAGCTATAGAAAGAAATCTATTAATCAGACACAGTTAATTAACACACTACAAATCTGTCAGCCCAACGCCCCATAATGGAGGAAGGGACACATGTCTATTAATCTATTAACTTTAAAGATATAGTATATTTACCGATTTCAATCAAAATCGTTACATTATAGGACCTTTTAAATGTTACATTTATGACACAGCCTTATTTATGTAATAATATTTAACAAATCGTAAAACATGCGATAACTACTGTAGTAAAAGTTAAATTACACTCACTTGTAATTGTGTTTAAGCAAAATGCGCTCGTAACAATAACGACTCGTATTTGTAACAACCCCAGCGGTAGGTTTAATTCGGTT
Organism: Pieris napi; assembly: GCF_905475465.1. Taxonomy (NCBI): domain Eukaryota; kingdom Metazoa; phylum Arthropoda; class Insecta; order Lepidoptera; family Pieridae; genus Pieris; species Pieris napi. Next base: position 7,043,484 of record NC_062237.1, on the reverse strand, counting down.
TTCATAAAATGTCATCTAAGTACAGTCTTAACAAAAAATACCTGTCGTTCGATCTTTGTACAATATGACTAGTTTAAAGCATTTTATAAACTCCATTTAAAACTTTTTATCTTCAATCTTCTCCAGTTCAGTTGCAGCCTTATCGCTTTGTTTCTCTTTGACACCCTCCTCTGTAATTTAAAATTGTTATTTATTGTTTTTGACTACGACTTTGCACACTCATAAATAATGTTTATTTAAAATTCATGTCTTACATACAATGTTAGTCGAACAACAATTAAGCTTAACGTTTTTTTGTTTTTTATAGAACGGGGGGCTGCAACCTGCAGGAGGCTCACCTGATGTTAAGTGATACCCATAGACACTCTCAATTCCAGAGGGCTCGCGAGTGGGTTGCCGGCCTTTTAAGAATTTATAAAAAAAAAACAAATATTTCAAAAGCTTTAGCTTTCCCTTAGCTAATAATAATTATATTTCAAAATTTTAAATGCTGGCTAGTATATGTTTTAGTACTATAAATTAACAGTTTCGAATCCCATAGTTCATTTTTTCATGTATAAAAAATAAGAGATAATTTAATAAGTATAACATATATTATAGTCATACTAAAAATGAAATCAATAAACTAATATATAAAAAATAATAGATAGGTTCACCAAATATAATTTTTATGATATTTATTTTTCAGTTCTTTAAAGTTCTACCTAATGATTTATGCGTGGAAATTTCTTCTAATTTGATTAAATCGATATATTTGAGCTGTCATGTGTCGTTGCCGAACTTGATTGACCTGAATAATTATATAAGTACTAACCGATAGAACTCTTCATTTTAGGTTCATTCCATGGCTGCACAGTCCCAGTGTAGAAGAGTATGAAGAAGAGATTGCTGAGGAAGTAGAACGCAATGGAGACGAAGAAAACTTTTCGCCATTCCGATGCAGAGTGCTAAAAAAGGGAGAAAATGTATTTAATATAATCCAAGTCCTAATTTTCAGAAATTTGAGCGAGCTTGAGAGAGAAAAAGTATGTGTTACTCTTTCAGATGTATTTAAGCAGCGTGTTAAGCTAATTTTAAGGAAAGAAAAAGAACACTGTCTGTTGATAACTAAATTGCGCTAAGGAAGCGTTAGATTTCGTCGGTATTAAAAATGTGTTTAAATTTATAATATTATTCCTACAGCTACTTATTAAACAATATTCAAACAATTACACAGTACACAAGAGCCAAAAACGGAATACACATTTAAACATACACAAAGCATGTTTTATCTGGTTTTCACATTTTGTCATAGTTGGGATAACTATGAAATATAAATCAAGGCCTATTATTATATTAGATCTGTAAGAAATCCTCAGTTACCTTGACAATTTATCATAGAAATTGACACCTCTAGACAGCTTTTTTACAATACAGACGACCTGATTCTTGAGTCGTCTTATTGTTACTTTTTTGGATATAACATTTCACTCGGAATAATTTCTCGGAGAACTATGCAAAGGGCTACATACATTATGTTTGGCGACGTGAAACAGCAATATTTCGTTATAACGTAATGCAATATACATATAGAAACTTGCGTTAGCATTTAAATCTAAATTAAATATAATAAATATGTATTCCATGGAAGGTACTGTCTACTCACCTCATCCTGAACAATTAGGGTGACGCTCAGGGGCGCCATGATGGAGAAGATATTACCACAGCCATTGGTTAAACCCATTAGTGTACTCGCGAAGTTCGGTGATAGATCGATATGGGAGATCTGTAAAAGTTAATAACAGACTTATTAACCTTAATATATATGTATATAACCATTAAGACCTTTTTTAAAACCTGTATAATGTATATATAACAAGTATTGTGTGTAGTGTATTGCTACACTGCATTATTATTTTTATATTTTGCAATTTACGTGTCAACAGGTGGTGCCTGGTCCTTAATGAAGCTTACGTGTGCTTTACAGGCTGTTGGGAAATTTGACTTTTTTCTATTATTATTGAATATCTACACTAACTTATCTAGTAGGTAAGTCTCAGCCTATACTGAGTGTTATCTGTCTTTATCTAATTTTATAATATATTCAGTGTATTAAAATATAAATATATATATGGTTCGCATTTTAATAAATGTTGAAGGACACAAATTTAATTGTATTCTGGTTAAACAGGAAGTGAAGATTAAAGTCCACTTAATGACTATAAAAAAAATGTGCGAAAAATTTGCATACGAAAATAATAAAATCGTTGACTGTTGATTTTGTGTGTTGATAAACGTAGTAGATTTATACGAATTAATATTTAATAAAAATCAATTATTATTCGAACGGTTATGAACGCACAATAACTATACTATACGGGCTATTTCATATAGAGCCAAATAAACAACAGTAACTGACATTTTTATACCTATTATAGGTTGTAAATTGAAGAAAGAAAGGAATACATTTCGGATCAATGCAAAAAGATCTATTTTGAAACAAAATGAAAATTCCCTGCAATTTGGGTATTAGAAACACTCGATAGAACTTTCAATTTTGAGCATATTTTTTTTTTACTTAAACTAATTCCATATTTGTTGCCAGTCAGGAATATTTAATTCCAGATATACTATTAATATGAATAAAAGAAGGATTTAAATATCAATGTAGCATTTTTAAATAATTAATTTAAATTTAAGTGCAATTATGAAATTACTAACCAAGAATCCAACATAATGAGCGCCATTAAGTCCAACAGTGACGGTCAACATCGCGACGGCCAAAGGTACATGACCTGCTGGTATGTAGCAGAGACCTAGAAGAGCTGCTGCGGGGCCCCAAAATGCTGAAAAGTTATATTTTACTACATAAATACTTGGTTACAATGGTGATTCCTTATTCGTAAACCTATTGATCATCGTATCGAGATACTTAAAAGATAATAATCAAACGTGACAAAACATCCATAAATTTGCGGTTCATAAATCTGTTCGTAGTTTTTTGACCATACATTTAATATCAAGTAAGAAAATTGGTTAGTAAAAGAAGAAACTTAGTCTTAGCCGCCTTGTTAGTGTTTGTAAAGAGAGCCTACGTCAACTTGAGGGAATGTATAACACCTTCCATTGAATTGGATATAGGCAAACGTCTGGCTGAATTTAGTAATAAACATAACCAATATGAACCTTTAATTATATCATACAGACTACTTGTGACCGATCAGAATAAATGGCTCAAACTTTTGAAACGTATAAATATAAAATTATAATAGATAATTCATAAGATATTTTCTACTCGTCTTTAAAAGACAAAATAAAAAAGGGTGCGTGTACTTATGTACGCGCGTAAGAAGTTATACTTCTTTGCCGTAATTAAAAATAGTTTTTGATTGCATGCAAATAATTAATTACAATTAAATAATCAAAGACTGGAAAAGGAGTCATTATAGTCAATAAAGTTCAGTTTACATTTGAAAAATTAAATAAATAAATGTTTATTATTATTCTCTTACATTAAGTGTAACATAAATTCTATTATTATTCGAATGTTTTATTATTAAATTATTATTAAATTAGTCCAATGCCGTAGCATCTTCCGTGGGCAACTTCATTCTGTTAATTTTGTGTCACGGTGCGCGCGCAATTTTTCATAACGCGCCTAAAGAAGTATAACTTCAAAAATAGTTAACAAAAAGGAGGAACATATTCACAATAATAATTGCTCAATGATAACATTATGTTAATCCGTACGATTTACATAACATGGTCAATAGTATGAAAGAATGCATTGTGTTGTAGTATAGGGGACTAAAATATCTCGTTTATGTCATCTAAACACACATAAATCAAAAAGTATGTAAGTTATGTATAATAATAACATAAATATAGGTCCAGTAACAATATCCTGCAAAAGTAACGGTAATTGTATGGAACAAAGCAAACGATTTTGTTGTTTTTATAATGTGCATAGCGCAGGAATGTTTTTCAAACAAAAATCGTTCCTTGCTCGTGTGTATTCAAATTCAAAAATCATTTAATCATATAGGTAACACATTGTACACTTATGATCGTCAAAAAAAGAAATGTATATGAAATGCTTCTAACTTTACATTTAGTGCCAGTTCTCAAATCAAGGGCGTAGAACGGAAGAGAAGAACTGGCAATAAACTCTCCGCCACTCTTTTTAATCGCCATGTTTTTTTTTTACACAACGTTTGTAAGGAGCTGCAACCATTACACCATGTTCCATATGACATCTTAAGTAATTAATAATAATAACATAATTTAAAAACAAAGACTTGTCCTCTATCAGCAGGAAGCATGACTGTACTAAATGCGATTCTATGATTCCTACACATTTCTCAATTTTTACTTACTGAATTTTATTATACTATTGTATTACGTATTAGGATTGTAGATACGAATTGTTTAAAATAAAGTCTATTATATGTGCCAAATCAAAAGTGAATTGTTTAAATACATACAAATGGTGTTGAAGATTTTTCTAATAGTTCCATGAGATAGAATATTCCTGTTAATCATGAAGTCTGCAGTCCAACTGAACACAAAACTCAAGATGTACATTGCCAAGTATGGAAGAGCGGAGTAGATGCCGTTCTGTAAATAATATAGTTAATTAGATAAAGTAATTCTATACCTATGTTTTGTAAGATACTAATACCTAAATAATAAACATTCTTCTATTTTTCGTTACCAGAAAATGAATTTTAAAATTTCATTTGATTTTTTTTTAAGAGAAAATATTATTATTATACCATCAAATTGTATAATATCGGTTTATGTTAACAAAAATAATAAATAATGTTTAATATGTAAGGATTGGTAAATCTTATCACTCACGTCTTTTATAGCGACACCTAGTACTTTATCCATATACGACGGCATTTCAGTGAGAAGTGTCCAAAAACCAAGACTTTGTCCACAATGGGCCAGGAGTATCGCCCAGAATGGTAGTGAAGTCCAGATTTTTTTCCATGGTGTTGCCACTTTCTAAAAGAGAGAAAAATATTAATGTAAGCATTTTGATAAACTCTTTGTCGAGTTAGGTAAATTATAAAAAATGCATTACCTTCTGTTCATTTATGTCAGCTGCGCCAGCACTTAGTTCAATGAACTTTCTTTCTTCTTTGGATATCCAACGGCTGGTTCCAGGAGTTGAGGCTCCGAAGATGTACCACAATACAGAGAAGACGAGGCAGGTGATACCAGCTACATAGAAAACAGATGGCCAGCCCCACTTGGTCTCTGATAACCACCCAGCTATCACCATCTCTATGATTGTTCCTAACTGTGAACCTGAAATATATCAATAACAATTGATATCAAAACACATGAAACATATAATAATTTATCGGTAACAATAATCAGATATATGCAAAAAGAAATATTGTAAACAGAATAAGGAAAAATTTGAAGCGGCTGAATTTTTAAGTTTGTTCGTCTCAGACGTTTATAAGCTGAGAATTCGGCGATCGCAATCGGTCATAATAGAAATTAAATGTTTTAAGAACTTTTACAATTTAATTCGCCCTTCTAATTTCTAGAATATATTTAATAGGATATACCGTCTCTCGTGTTTCAGGAAAAATTTAAGCGATATTTTAATGCTTGAAAAACGTACCCGAATATACAATGGTTCCCATACGACTCCTCTCAGATAAGGGTGCCCATTGTCCAATGACACCATGGATACTTGGATACAATAGACCCTGTGCAAGACCCATCAGAATTCTACATGCGCACACCGCTATCCAGTCACCCTGTAATCATAGTTAGTCCTGTACATCATCATACATATACATATTTTTTGGTACGAAGAACATATAATTCTTGCAATAAATACAAACCCGACAGTTTTAAAAGATACTAGCGGACCCGACAGACGTTGTCCTGCATGATATTTCAAGTGATTAGGATATTAAACAAAGTATGTAAGCACCGACTGCAGCGCCATCTGCCTGGCTAATTTGAAAATCTAAACCATCCAGGAATCTAAACCACCCAAACGCATACAAAAACATCATTCCAATCGATCCAGCCGTTTAAGAGGATTTCAGTTACATACACAAATACAGTAGAAGTATATATATATATATATTTAAGATATCCTATCTTTTAAGTTAGATCAAACTGCACAGGTGTGCAAATTTGATTAGAATCGGTTAAGTAGTTTAGGAGTCCATAGCGGACAAACAACGTGACGCGTAATTTATATATATTAAGATAATAACCGAAAATTTTGATTAGGAAACCTTAATAATATTGAGTATTATAGAATATATAGTATAGTGTAATAAATAGTCTTGTACGAACACATATATAAGTGCCTAAAGCGTCTACAAGTATATTGATATATTTAACATGTCTATCATTCTTCCTAAGGAAGTTCTTTAACTCACATCTTCACATCCATACCTAGTGGTAGTAGTGTGGTCACTCAGAACCATAGTACTCACCTAACGCACACATTGATATGTGGTTTTTTCTTCAATGGTATTGAATGTAATAGGTATAATATTTACCTATGAGTTTATAAAACCAAAAAATAAATCAATGGACGTCACATTATCCTTTACGGAAACCTTGTTTATTGAAATACTAGTCTAGTGAATTACAAAACAGCAAAAATTACCTGAGTTGCCATCAAGGGTGTAAACAAATTGACAACACCAGTAATAACCATAGACACAAAGATAAGCATTTTCCCGCCAAATCTGCCAGCGAGTAGACCAGCTGGTATCTGCAGCACAATGTAGCCCCAGAAGAATGATGATAGAATTGTGTCTCGTATGCTTTGCTCCCATTCGAATACCTGAAAAAAGTATTTTTTTGGTAAGTATTTAATACTTTAAGTATAGGCCGATTTACATTATCTTAGTGTTTAGGAGAGTGCTTTAGTACAACTTGAAAGGCAAGTTCTTTAGCGTAGCGTTTACTAAAGCAAGTAGCGTTTACATGTTTCAACTAAAGTACTATCCTAAAGCAGTCTCCTAAACACTTATGATAATGTAAATCGGCCTTATTATATAAGCCACTCCGCTGACTGAGGGTCTATGTTTCTACACTAGTATCGCTTACTTTACAAAAGAAGAAATTGGATTAATTGTACAATTAACGCTTTGTGTAGTCGAACGGATTTTAAGTTTCGAGTTTACCTTATATTGGTAACAGTTGCTAATTTAGACATTATTTCATGTGATGATGGTGTATAATCCTGCGTTGTATAGGTATTTATAATTCCCGGCAAATAACGTGGTAAGATTTTGCTTCTAATTTTTGTCTAAAACTTTAAACGTCTGCACATGTTTACATACCAAGAACTATAGAAAACTAAGACAGTGTATTTGCGACAAATTGTTGGACCACATTCTACGTATACAAACGTTTACCAGTTGAAACGAACTTAGTCAAACAACGCATCTCTATTCATTCTTTAAAGTTTAATACAACGTTTATTGTCTTTAGTTTCTTATTTTCAGTCAGTACAAAGAACAAAAGACGGCACAAACTATTATCCTACGTATATACGCATACTTTACAAATGTATAATATACACATAGGTATAACATACATAGGTACACATAAGTAATATACACTGTGTAGGTGTATGTCTTTCTGATAATTCTCAAGAAACTCAAAAAATTACTTAATTCATCCGAAAGATAATGACTAATAATACAGAATATTAATTAATATTTCATTAATATGCAAATGTATTTTCGAAAATTATGTTTAATCAGCTTGATGTCAAACAAAGAAGTTTTCTGTTTTATTTAAGAGCTCACGCTTGTTTTTATTAGTAATTTGAATGATATTTCTTTTATAATTTTACTTTATTTTTAACTATTTTAATATTAAAAGATATTTTGTTGATGAAAATATCTTTAGTTTTGGTATCAAACACAAAATTAAAAATATATATTTCAGAAGCAATTAGGAGAACAGACAAGAAAAAATCGTATTATGTAAAAACAAGGTGTCCAGTTTACTTAACTATATTATTGACCTCATAGAAAATCCCGGAGTACTATATACAAAAACCCGGATATAACAACTGTTATATTAATAGACTGTTTATGTATGAAAGTAACTATGTGAATTACAAAGCCTAGACAATTGAATTATCTATCAATTAGTATTATGTCACAGCAATGATTTATTACGGCATCAAGTATTCTTAGAACTCAATATATAACTATCCACAGTATCGAACCATACATAAAATTATTACTAACTGTTTATACCCGTTAAATACGTGTTTTTTTGTTTATTAAGAGTTTTTTTTATGTCTTTAAATAAATGCCTGAATGTATTTTATTTCGATGAATAGTTTATCAGCCTCTTTGCATTCACGAAAGTACTTCTTTGTTTTAGTGTCTCTCCATATCAGGAGGTTGGCCGTCCCAAGGTCTCCCAAGGTCGCTGTATCCTCTACTAATCCGTTGTCGGATCAGGTGTGTGGTTATACCGCCACTGTTCAGTCGCCGTAGCCTCGTTCGTTATCTAGCAGGGAGTACCGCGATACAAGGTATCGCCGCAGTGTCGCGCGTGCAGGTAAGGCTGACAATTGGGCCTTGCATGATGTTAGTTCCGTTCTCCCCTTACTCCCCGAAAGTACACGAACGTTTAATTATCAGATATCGGAATTTTAGACTTTTCCAATATATGCTATGTACATTACTAACAACTAGTCAGAAATACGACGATAAGACTGACTATACTTAGTAATAGCTTTAGTGAAATTTGGCATTTGTAACTAATAGTTATCTCTGGTTTAATTTGTGTCACAATAATTAGACGAACTATCAGAAAAAACAGAATGAAATGTGCCAGCCCCATTCTCCATTCGCAAGGCATATATCAAATTAAAATGTAGTTCACCTTCCCTTCTTATTGCATATTACAAGAGATTTTTCTGATTGGTCTCAACTCATATTTAATAGCTTACTAAGATTAAAATTAATTAGAGTTTGTTATAGCGTTGCTAGAATTTATGTTGCTTAACGCTGATAAGCGGAATTAATAAGATGTTAATCAACACACGTGGATTCCAGACGACAAAACTTAATGAGATAGATAATTTTTTTACGAATGTTGGAAACATTTTTCTTATGAATTTTTACGTTAACGTTTTGTCACAAATTTCATATGAAATTTCAATTAGCGCTACCATTCGTAAATTAACCATTAGAACCAGTTGCGTATTTTGTCATATTGGCGATAACTAACTACAATCTTTGGTACCACTACTGCAACAAGAACGGTAGCTGAATAGTTTTACTCGCGATGGCTGGTGACCTATCACCACAGGAAATCTATAGACCAGCCTCTCACAAAGATTGTATTATGTAAATTTTTAAAAATCAAATCATCTAACAAATCGAAAATTGGTTAGATGCAAATAATCACCTTTTATTAAATTTATTATGTAGGGAAAATTTGCGAATATCGAAATTTACTTAAAAACTACGTCTGTGCAACTAACATAACATAACTATGGCTAGAATTTGCACGAATTTTAAGTATTTTATCAGGAGTTCTGTAGTAGGTATAATTTAAATAAAAATATCGAGGTCAAACGTATAATACGTAGATCTTTTAGTCCACAATAGACTTGCATACCCAAGGTATGAATTCGAACTTTGAGTTGTGTTGTTACAATTTAAGTTACATTAGGAAATATAAATCAATCCTAAATATAAATCAATCTTAGCTATCATTATTTACAGAATACATATTGTTATAAGATTTAACAAATCGATAACTTGCCAAAAACAGCGGACGCAAATATTTCTGTTTTAGACCAATAGTATCAAAATAAGTAGTTAATTCGAAAATCATTGACATTTAACTTTGTATTTGTATTTCGCAATCAAAATCAACATATTTGAATATTGACGGCCTTAAACTGCGACAATTCTGATGTTTACTAGACAAAAATTGTTTGGCTATATTTTCGCATCTATAGATTTATTTATAGTTACAATTAATTTAACTAAATTATTATTTGAGTTCATGTATATTGTAAATAGCTTTATTGATGTATATTCAAAGTAAAGTGTGCTTGTCTAGTAAATCGATACGCCAGTTGTGTAAGATTGAAATAAAAATTTGAATATAAAGCTAAAACTTTTGAACAAATTTGGATGAATTTTCAGGAAGCTGAAAACCCTACAACTTTGTATCATTTACGTTACCATTGACATGTACGAAAACCGAGTTAAAATGCCTAACCTAACCTAAATAAAATGTAATAAAAATTCTAGCATGTGCTACTCCCAGAATGTTTCAGATTTCAGCACAAAATATTCGAAAACGCCGAAATACCTGAGCCAATAAAAGTAAAACGGGCACTGAATTTCAAGTCGACAAGTTGACAACAGCCATTACAGCTTTTCCACAGGGATTTTACACAATTCTTAGTATTTCCTTTAGTCTCTTTATTTAGCAGACTTAAATCTAAGGTAGCAATATTCCATATAAATAAAATACAGACATATCAAATTAACAAGTGATCGAATGAGTGAATAAAGATGTGAGAATTTTAAAGTTTTATTCTGTTTTAACAAAGCCGGAATTCGAATCGTGGGAATCAGATAGTGACTCTTAGCTATAGATACAAATAATATATATAAAATTAATTTACCGGAAAGCCAGGCTTGAGGTCAAATCTGACCTATGTTGTTTCTCGTTTTAAAATTTCAGATTTTTGAAGTTATACTTCTTTTGGCGCGTTAGGGAAAAATAATGAGAGTAAATTTTTACGATGCGCGCGCACACCATTTCTTTAATTATGTAGAAATATTTTTTTTGTGATATTTAGATAAACATTATTTAACTAAATAATCCGTTATAGTAAAACTTTCAATGTATTAAATATACCATTTCTCTATTGTTAGTGTCGTTTTTTCTACAAACGTAAAATAAGTCGAAAGATTAAAATTTTAAAAGATTTTGATCTTGTTACACAAAAAAGTATAACTTAGAACGCGTGTATAATGTTTTTTAGACCCTAAATATATATTGCGGGAATAACTGAGTTAGTGACTTTGAAGATGTAATTAATACAAAGTTAATTTACCGGAAAGCCGTGCTCGTTAGGTTTGGTCATGGCGACAATGGCAAGACTCATGCTGACCCTGGTGGCATACGACGTTACTGTCGACAGGAACAGTAAAAATATGACCACATGCCGCATCCCGAAGGAGGACTCTGCAAAAAAAATCCAAAATGTTCATCATTTGAGTTTAGAGTTTATTTACAAATCACAGACAAATTATAAAATGTTGACTAAAAAATTTTATAAAGCAAAGTTATTTTAATTTGTGGGCAAAATGACCTTTCTCATAACTTATAGACTGTCTGTCTCTGATATACAAAACCGTGAAAATTATCCTTCGAGTTACTTATGAAAAAAATCGAGTCAAAAAGGCCGTCAAATACAACATAAAAAAACAATTAATTAAATAGTAAATAATCATTCTTATTTAAGCAACTGATATAGGATAGGTAAAATTAACTGACCCTAATACCATTTTATTTCCAAAATAGTTATTTACTGCACTAATTAGAAACAGGTTTATACTGATAGAAACTCGGGCAACTTATACTAATCAAACTAACTCGCAAAACAATATACAATATGTTAATATTATTAATTACTTAAGATGTCATGTGGAACATGGTGTAATGGTTGCAGCTTCTTACAAACGTTGTGTAAAAAAACATGGCGATTAAAAAGAGTGGCGGAGAGTTTATTGCCAGTTCTTCTCTTCCGTTCTACGACCTTTATTTGAGAACTGGCACTAAATGTAAAATTAGAAGCAATAATGTGTATTTCTTTACTGACAAGTCATAAGTGTACAAAGTGTTACCAATATGATTAAATGATTTTTGAATTTGAATTTGAATATATAACATTTTTATTTGACTGTCAACGTACTCAATGCGAAAGTAGGTTCTACGTCTATGCAGATAGTCGCTGACTGTTCAATATTTTAAACTGTACAGATTCATTAATTGTTTCTGGTTTTTCGGTAGTAGTGTTATGACTATTGCTGTTTGTTCTTCGACTAAATAAATTCCAAACTCTTATGCGACAATGGACTAGCGGCTCGAATAGCATTTTCAATACATGTTAATTTTGAGTTTGAATATATATGACCCAATTTATATCCAATAAAGTAAAATGTTCGATGGAAAAGAGCAATTGTCAAAGGTAGCATTCTGATGTTTCAGATTCCCATAATAAGCCAATTACTATACTTATTATATTAAAATCGACACACATGTTGATATCCTTATCAGTAATATATGTATACATGACCGTGGTTGAGTGTCAATGCACCCAACCTGTTCAATTACTTTCCTTTTTCGTATATTCACTTGATATCGAGGCTATTATGATAACGTATAACGTATTTGTTTGTTAAACTTTTATTCGTGCCGATTTTAATATAGATGAGTATTCGACAATAATAATATTAAAATTGCCCTACGCTAAAGTATTTCTCAATTTAAAATGTTCCGATCATATTACGCTCCACCATAGATCGTTATATCACATAGAATGCCATGAATGCCAGCGGCCACCAGATGGGCAGCGATCAAGCGGATCATTATTACGCCACGCGCTAAGGTCATAACTACAACCGCATTGCCAAGAGCGTATAGACCCAAGTCGAAACTCCGTATCTTGAAATCCATACGTTACTTAGGCTTACGAATTGGTAGAATCGTTTCTATTTGGCGTCTCTTGAACGCGGCCTTGCAGGAACTACCCGAGGTTATTTTAGTGGGTATTGCTACCCAGTCTCTAAATAGCAGAGATTCTGGTGTGGGTCGAACATCCACCTTGAATAAAAAACCAATTCTTTCATTTTTACAACGATTTCAAATGTTGATCAAACGAGACTACTGCACGGTTATGGATAAATTAAGTATAATTAAATAAATTGCACATTTTGTGATCTTTCTCCATTTGTTTGCAAAACCTATTTTATTGGTTGCACGCTTTCGACCTGTGCTTACGTTGGATTCATTCACTTCCTTAAGGCCGATTTACATTATCTTAGTGTTTCAAGTTGAAAGGCAATTTCTTTAGCGTAGCGTTTACTAAAGCAAGTAGCGTTTACATGTTTCAACTAAAGTACTATCCTAAAGCACTCTCCTAAACACTAATGATAATGTAAATCGGCCTTTAAAGACAGTAACATAACAAAAATTAATAAACTCCTAATAGCTGATAAATTAAGGTCTGGGGAGGGGGGGCGTCTAGGAGTAAAACATTACCACTTGAAGAGATGTCTATGCGCAAATATAAGCATTTTAAAAGCTATTTGACAGGTCGTTTGAATTTTTATGCATATTCATAACCCCAAGTATCTAATAGGTTGGTTCGAAATATCCAAACTAAAGTTGCCAGGATTTCATACTAAATATTGGATTCAAAAATTCTGTATTCAATATGCGCCAACGATTTATTGAAAAAACATGATATATTGACTTGAATACATGAAGTTAGGATTCCATTTTATTTCAAAATTTATATCTAAAAGAATTTTCATAAACCTACGTACTAGTTAATTCACAAAGCAACTCTTTCATCTGAATAAAATAAACTGATTATTATCTCTTGAGATTACACAATTTCCTTTTTTTATTTTTATTATTGCTTAAACATTGTGAATAAACTAAAGGTACAAAAACACAAAAAAAAACTTTAATGGGTTTAACCTTGGTGCCTGAAGTGCACAGAACAAATTCCTTACAAACTAAGATTTATATTAATTTATCAAATGTTATTACGAGTATAAGATTTGTGGGTAAACAGTAATAAGGCGCGGAACAATACGTGAAGTTAGTCGCCGACTGTCCAAAATGTTAGGTTACTTATAAGGCGTAAGCAAATCCTGAGGAAAGAAAAAATATTCTCTATAAACTTCAGCTTAATACAAGCAAATTTGTTTACGTCATAATAATTATAAATAAATAAAATAAATCAGTGGATTTGTGAATCTGTTTCATGATAATTTTTCAATCTAATAGGCTTAGTAATAGGCTAGGTTATCCAGTGCCTGACGCACGCCGTCGACTTTTTGGTCGGTTTCCTCTCGATGGTTTCCTTGACCGTTCAAGCGAATTTTAAATGCGCACATAGAAAGAAATGAAGTCTATTCGTGCACAGCCGGGAATCGAACCTACGACCTCAGGGATGAGAGTCGCTCGCTGAAGTCACTAGGCCAACACTCCTCTCATACTATAATTATGTCATATTAATTACGCACATAAAAAGTTATATATATTTTTATTGTATTTATCGGTAAACAAACCATTTATAGTAAAACGAGGTTAAGTTTAGGATTGCTTTAGACTAGCCCAATACACAACCCACTTAAAAACCACGGATCTTAATGAATCGACTATTATCCATTGTGAGTTTGTGCGTCAAATCGGCATCAGAGCCCATGAAATTGCCGGTCACGTAATAAACGACCCATTAGTTATGTTTTGGTCGGATTCAAACACATAAAACAAACTCCTACGCCCACCATAGAATTGAAAATTACTTGTCTTTGAAGATGACAGTAGATTAATTGCGTACTATTTTATAAATTTAGAACTTAGCAAATTATTTGAATGGCATTTGTTACAGCTACATTCATTGATATTAATTTCCTGTAATTAAGCAAAAAGTTACAGACCATAAACTAACTAAAATTTATTTTCATATATTATGTCATGGTATTAGTAATTTATTTTACATTATGTGGTCTTTGTTCGTGTCTAATACGATAATAAACTTCATTTTGCTTGCTTTCTCAACAGGTGAACTAATATACAGCAGTTGAACTGTTTATTAGCTATTGTTTTGGTTTTAGTATTCATAAAATAAAATAGTCTGATTTTATTCTATAACGACGCTCACACTGCTCGAAGGCTCGCAAGTGAAGAACCGCTTGAAGAACCCTAAATCGAATATTTCGGAAATACTTCAGTGGGCAGCTGCCCTGCGATTCTGTAACTCACTTCACGAACTCACACAGCGGTTTTCGCATCGGCGGTCTCTCTCAAATCAGTCGTGAAGCAGTCATTTTATGATTTGGCATTCTGATAAACAATAAAGTACAAGCTCCCACCTTTTCAGAATGCCAAATCATAAAATGACTGCTTCACGATTGATTTGAGAGAGACCGCCGATGCGAAAACCGCTGTGTGAGTTCGTGAAGTGAGTTACAGAATCGCAGGGCTGGTTCCATATAGGTGTGGTGCGCGGAATAAAGTGCGAGTTTAATTTCGTATCTCTGATTAATTTAGACTGCAAACCCGCCTTATTTGCGTCCCAAATCGACTTACTTATTATTTTGATAAGTCTCGAACTAGTATTTTATTCAAGCCTCTATATGTCAGACGTCCTCGAATCTAGGAAACGTTAGTTTCTTAACAATTCTTTGCAAATCTATATTGCGCATATATACAAAAATCATCATTACCAAGGATTAAGCAAGTAACTTCCACCAATACTTCTTGCGAGTCAAACTAAAGTACTAAAAAATGCACCTACCAACATCATCATCACTATAAGAGTTTTGATTTTCGAAAACTTTCTTCATGCTTGTCGATCTTCGACGCATATTATTTTTAGTCACATTCATATAATTAAACACCATTTTGCGTCACTCGCGAATAAAGGAAACTAATTTCAGCATTATCGAAGCGAAAAGATAAGGAGAAGTAATAAAACATAAAAATATATTTATAATCGCGTTTTATCGTAACTTGTCAATCGATTGGAAATAATTTTAAAGACATTTTTGACGGTTTATATTTAGGTTAACAAAATCAAATATATAAAATAAATATCAATCATGATAAGAAGATATTGTTTGTTAGATGTTGGTAACGAGAAGATAACGCGAAAGTTCTGAGTTCGTTCCCTAAATAAAAAGCCTCCAGGGGCATGCACCTCTCTCTTTAGTAAACTCTATACTCACAGTTTTAATAAATTAAAAAGTTTAAATGTAACTTACAATATTTATTATAGTTATTATGTAAACTAGTTCTCACATACCACGAAACGAACAGAGCCATCCAGAACACATTTTAAAAATAACACAAGTACAAAATGGAACTCGGTTTCTAATAAAAATTCGTTTAAATTTGCGAAAAACATTATAGGAATTCCAAATGTACGGCTTGCCGCACATGGTCACGATTAATAAGTTAATGACTTTATCGGTAACTAATGGAACTGAATAATTAAAATCGCTAATTAACTCTAATGGCGCAAATATCAGATATTCAATTACACAATTGGTTTTAACAAATGTTAAAACAATAAAATGTAAATCAGTCAAATTTTTAAACTAAAAGGAGAAAAAATATGTTGGGTTTTGTATTGAATATGATATAAACTGGCATTTAGTATTTATGTTTAAATAGTAAAAAAATCACTCTTAGGTTTTAACGTGATAAGCTAAAATGCCGTAATAAATAAATGACGATCTAATCGTATAAAACCTTTTTGTATGGCTACAATTCCGATGGTAATAAAATTAAATAGTTTTGCGATGAAAGTACTAACATAAGTATTTCTCGCAGGATAAAAAATAATCTTACATTCGTAAATAAGCCAAAGATTTATAACAATTAAAAGCATTTAATCTTTCGTAATTTATATAGTCTATTACTTCCGATAGCTAACGTCTAGATTACATCGATTTAAAAATAAGGATAAATAACAATTGTTAGATATGGAAAATGTTGCAATTTCTTGTAAATACAAGTTAAAGGACCTTAAATAACCTCCAGAGATTTGATTATTTAGTAAACATTGTTTTTTCCTTTTGCGTAACAATATCTCATGGAAACTATTACTCCGATAGTGCTTATGTACATTTATTATCTTTGGTATAGCTAACGTATAATACAAGCTAATTCCCAAAGACATTTTTTTACATTACTGATAATGTTTTAGAAAAGCTATTTCTTTATTTAGAAAACCTAAAAGCTTACTTAACTAAGTATAATACTTGGGGGCCCTCATAGCCTAGCGGTCTTTAAGTGGCAGCTAGGTGAGGGGTACCGGGTTCGATTCCCGGTTCGAGGGCAAGTTTTAATTTAATTTAAATTTGTTCTCGGCCTTTGGGAGTATTGTGCGGTACCGGGCAAGTGCCTAAACCGTACATTGAGGACACGGTCGAATTTCTAAAGACAAGCACGAATTATAAAAAATCCTATACTTGACGCTGGCTAATGCACAAATCGTGCCAGAGCTATTAAAAAAAAAAGTATAATACAAAATACATTTTAAATCAATACGCCAATAGAAGTTTCACAGACTATACAATAATACAGAGAGAATGCTTCAAGGGTGTATGTAATACACATCGTATTTACGTGTGACTGTGGGACGTGTGTTAAAATCAGTTTAATTTAGTGACATCAAATTGGTATAGTTTTTGATTGTCATTTGTCTTCTAACGCATCTGACCAGTCGGCGTCAGCCTAGACAGGGAACAATTTTTTTTGTCAGGAACTATTTGTGGCCTGTGCCGTGTCAGGCATTTTAATTATATATTCTACGTTTAATTGTATTTTTTTTTTAACTTAAATACTATTCTAGTATATTCTTACTCTTTAGCCTTTAGCCTTAAAATATGTCTACTTAAAGTATGTGGTTATTGATGTTGTAAATCGCACCCTCTCATGCAAAAACTACATCAATCGAATTATACTTGTAACTCTTTTGTCTCTATCTGTCAAATTGCGTTTATGCTTTGACGAAAAGAGACAGTTGAAATCTTTAAAAATATTGCAATTGGTCTGATTCTTTTATGAATAACTTATTCTTACAGATTGAAGTATATAATGTAATTTGGTTGTTTGACTTTAAATCTCATAATCATTGCTCTTAATGTATTTTAAATTGTCTATCCTGTAAACAAGTAAACACGGATATCTCTCATAACATTGGTAAATGATCAATTGAGAAAAACTACTTAATGTTGCTAGGAGGAAAATTGACTCGGTTAATTGTGTCCCTCAGGTCAAGGACGCACATGTTTTGTCTTTTTAGATCATTACCCGAAACGAAAGACCAAATATTTAGAATCTTAACTTGCCAATATTCAACATTAATGTTATTACGATCTTGAAATTTGTATCGATAACAGAGAACGACAATATGACTTGACAAAGCAAATCGAAAACTTGCAATATCTTGTTTAAGATATAGTGCCGATATATGTGAGAATAAAATAATAATAAAAGTGGTTTATGTTAATATTGTTATGTGTGGAAGAGGTGTTGAGTGATACTCTCCAATTATTAACAGATGAAAAATACATATAGTTTAATTTAGCATTCCAAATGATTTAAACAACGACTATGGTAGCAACATTGCAATGATATTACAATATTTTTAAACGAGCCTACTAAAAAGTAATTTTAAGGGTAAAACTCTTATATTGATCATAGCAATCAAATCGCCACTCCAGTTGCTCATTTGAATCGTGGTAGTGGATTCACAAAACTATAATAATTAATTATAATTAAATTTAACTTTATCAAACATCGTTAGTGGTGATTAAAGGTACGTAGACTAAAACTTACTGTCAAAGAAAAACTACTATACTAATAGTTAGTAGTTTTTCTTTGACAGTAAGTCAGTGATAGATTTAATAAGCCTGCTACAGGTAGAAGAATCAGGATGAAAAGAATTTAGAGCAGTGTTGACCTTAAGCGTACGACTTTAAACCCTGAGGTCCCGGCTGTCGCCAATACCATAAAGACATCATGAGGTAACCGGTATTTCCCCAAAAACCGACGACATATTGTCAGGCATAGTAGGCAATTTTCTAACAACAAAACAGATGCAATCTGAGTCCAAGACCCACCCATAAAGCGCCTTATAATTGTTAAATTAATTATTATTATTAAATGTACGTACATTTATTAGTTTGATTGTATAATCTATACGAATAATATTAGTAGTACTATCGGCCTTGTGGCCATGGGTTAACAATGTCTTTGTTTATTTTTTTCTACATTCTATACACAAGATGCCTTTAATAATTTCACATTTATTCGCCCTGTATCAAGAGATACCAATTTACTAAAAATACTATTAAATATTAATATGTCGCATAAATAAAGAATTTACAAACAAACAATTAAGAAAATAAATAATAAACAGCCAATTATCACCGGAACCAAGTCGCGACTCCGAGGTATTAGTTATTTCGGAATGGCCTTGCACTGCCACTGGTCAAGCATATTAATTAAATTGATTTGAAGAAAGGTCGATAGGAAGTATTATATCCGCTATTAAAAACTAACCTTATTTATGAAATAGCAGGATGATAGTTGATTTTATTTGGGAAACCGTCTGAAAAATGTGGGAAAAATTTCATTTAGCAGATTAAGAGTGAATGAGTAACAAATAGGCGATTTTGCATATTGTCCATAGATGGAACCAAGACGAAAATATAATTATATTTAGATAAAATACTAGAATCTAGTAAGTAAATTGAGTGTTTACGTGAGCAAAAAAATACTTGAAAACAATGTTGAATTTTATCGTATTTTAACGGAAATAAAAATAAGTTTTTATATAATTTTTAGGCACAACAATTAAAAGAAATCATTCATTGACCTTTTTACCAAAACATTTTACAGTCTAAAGCAATTATGATTTTAGGAACCCATCTAAGTAGACATCCTGTTATGTATATAGATAAGTATCTAAGACATAACAGGATCTTACTTAAATGAAAGGCAAGCCAAAAAGATATATCATTGAAAAACAGTTTTTTAACGGATTTGAAGTTATGTTATATTATAAATTTACAATTATTTTACATAATTTTAAATTTAACCGACGTTTCGTTAAATAAGTGTTTTTCTATGTCTAAAAGTTATGTCAATAAAGGACAATACTAAATATATCATTGTTTACGTAACTTGTTCTTATTAATTAACATAAAGATAAAATAGTTTAATATGTTCATTTTAACTGTAATTTGTTAAAAATCTGCTGGGCGTAATAAGTGAGTCAACGCAAGAAAATTTGCTGATCTTTTCATCTCCTATTTTCAGTAAAAATATAACCGTAGCTTAACTTAAATATACATTATCTGCCAAAGATTTATATAATATATTAAACACATTGCTATAGGTTGGAAAAATACTAAAAGATTATCTCAATGGGCTACATTCAAAAGTAAATCGTTTCACGATCTTTCCTTGACCAGTACAATGCAGGTTTCAATTCTTATCATTGATAACAAAATCTGAGTAGTAGTGCGCGTGATTTTTCTCAAGTGGCAACAAATCTATCAATACGTACTTGAGATACAGATTTACTTTAGATATTCGATCAAGACTATATAAGTATATATTTAATTCTTATTAAAAAGCTTCAGATATTTCTTCTGGCTCAAACAACTTCGGTGATGCTATTAAAATGTAGAAGGAATATTCATCACCGCCACGGTCATCATTAGTAAAGCCGCCTCTATAGTGTTATAAGCCAACTCCAAAAAAGAACCTATCCCGCTAAAACCTTCTAGGTATGAGCCTCAGATTTTTGTATTAGTTTTGTGATCAATTAATAAGAATCATTCATCTTAAAGTAGGTGATCAGTCTTCTGTGCCAATGACTCGTTGGGTTGGCATGCCGGTTTCCTCACGATGTTCTCCTTCACAGTACGAGCGAGTGTGAAATGGTCACATAGAAAGATATCAGGGATGAGAGCCGCACGCTGATACCAACAGTGCTCTGTACTTAAGTGCTGAACTAAATCATTACTTTCATTGTTCTCGGACATAATTTGACCTTAAAGTGTCAACTGAAGAGTTCAACCCATGAGATTAATTACAAATCAAATGGAAATCAGTGGCGCTACAACCTCTTCAGGTCTTGGCCTCAGATTTCTGAATCTGTTTCATGATCAATTTTTTTAAATCTAATATGCAAGTAGGTGATCAGCCTCCAGTGCCTAACACACACCGTTAACTTTTTGGGTCTAAGACATGTCAGTTTCCTCACGATGTTTTCCTTCACCGTTCGAGCAAATGTTAAATGCGCACAAAGAAAGAAAGTCCATTGTGTACAGCTGGGGATCCTACGACCTACCACCTCAGGGATGAGAGTCGCACGCTGAAGCCACTAGGCCAACACTGCTCCTAATTACAAATAAAAGTAGAATTTACGGTACGACCGGGAATCGAACACTAATCTGATTAAACAGATGCTATTTATTTGAAAATTACCAGGAAAATTAACCGGAACTTCTACAGAATTACTTTACTATAAATGTTTATATTTCTATTTGTTCGTGAAATATCTAGAAGACTAGAAATACACGACATATAATTGACAGGTCGCGTGAGTGCAATTTATAAGCAATTAATTGTGAACATCCTTAACATGTAAATTATAAAATAATTTTCATATAAATATACATAGAATAATACCTCAATACAGGGACATAACGGCAATTAATATTCGCATAGTTTGAAAGTTTTGCATACTGAAACAGAACATTAATATTATATAGAACTGGCAGTAGGTAACCAGTAGTCCTTTGCGTCCCGGCTCGCCCATGAATATTGTAAACAAAAATATAACAGATGTAGCCGGGGCGTATTTCGCGAGACGTGTGATGTGAAGCTTAGATATAGAAAAAGTCCCTGGACACAATGGCAGGGGAGTAGAAAAGGTTTTATATATAAAAAAAACAGTAGTCCTATGTAATACAAACATTGAAGAACAGTGGTCGTGGCTCAAAACTCGCAGTACTTCAATGGATTTTTGTTTCAATGTAAGTCAGTAACACTTAATTGGACCATGAAGGAAAACATCGCGAGGAAACGGCATATACAGAGAGCTAGACACATACAAAATTGGAATGCCACTTAATTATTATCACTATACATAATAGTTATTTAATATAGAACTGTGTCTGACAACTTCGGTTTGAAGTCTAATAACCACCACATATTTGACGACGATGGTCATGAGAAAGAAATAATTCTTAGCCTGTTGCATCAAAATATGTTCTGCTAAATAATTTTAATTAATATTGTATCGTCAAGATTCAAACTTAAAAACATAAAGTTAACTAGCCACGCGTTACATTTCGTATAAAGGGGTGTCGAATTATCGAAATAGGAAAATACTCGTTTAAAAATTTCGAACAAAACGTCTAAAGGAAACGCGGAAATAAATTTCACAGAAGTCCAATAAGTTACATGTTATATTAGCCGCGAACTTCAAAAGCACGTAACTCCAAAAACTGTATTTCTCTCGGGAGCGAGACCAGCGAAATTTTTCACGACTCGTTCAAATCGTACAGTTTTGTTTTGTGCAATTTTAGGTACGGTAACACTCTATAAACTTTTATGTAAAACGTTTGCCCATTTTATCCCGGTGTTTGTAGAAAAAAATGCAACCTTTTGTTGTTTATTGAAAACAATCAAAAATATGTCCTTTTATTTGATAGCTAATATTTTTTTAGCTCCGTTATTGTAATCTTTCGTTATGAGCGTAAACTAGTGCTATATAAAAAAAAACGACGGGTTGCACTCCGGGAGTGCCAGTAGAAGTAAAAACTTGAATATTAACGTTGTGCATTTTTGATATTTTGGAATGGTTAGGGAATAATTTTGCACGAATTGCTTTAATTAGTATTATCATTTAATCAGTATAAAAGTACTATCATTTATGTGGTAGAATACAATATTTATTTATTGCGCTATCGTACACAAACATGACAATTTATATTACATTAAATACGCCACGCCAACTGTCTACTCGCCATCCGTCTTACGAATTTTCGATCAGGTCACGTGTCCTGACGCGAGTTTAACATTTTTTACTCATTCCAAAAAAAAGTGTACAACGCCGCTAAAGAAGTTTTCACTTCAAAAATATTAAAGCGCTAAAGGAAACAAAGATCTAATGGAAGTACTATCTCGGGATTATAAGGTAGTCTACATAGAACCTCGTCGAAGTACGAGATTAAAAGTACTGCAACCGGCTTAAAGGACTATCTGAAACTAATTGCTTTACACAAGTTCTATAGATGGATGGAAGCTGATTGGTCGATTAGCTCCTATCCACTTAACTCTGTAATCTAAGTTTCGTATTAATACAACTTGCACATTGCTGCACACCGACGCAATCAATGCGTTCACCCTCATTTTAACCAGATTTTTCTGCTTAAAATTGGCTGCAGGTTTTGCCACCACACAGTTAGTTATCAATATAATTATTCTATAAATGATTTCGCATACATATAATTATGGGTTAAATAAAATGTCAGGTTCTACAACCCGTTATGAGTCTGAGGCTAAGAATGCAATCGGGACTTGGTACTAAATTCAACGCCCGCATGTCAAAAAGACTATTTGATGCTGATTTGTGCTGTGTGATGTTTGAGTTTAATACGAACATGCCAGATTCTTTATTGATGTTTTTCGTCGCCGTAAAAGCTATAGTGTTAATTGCACACATAGAATAAAGAAGCCATTGGTGCACCGCCGGGGTTTAGAGTTCGAAGCCAACATTCTTTATCAAAATAAAGAATGTTGGCTTGGCCATGCAAAAAATATTGAATCAGCTATTTAAATTGAGGGAAAACAAACCACACCCAATCTAGGAGTGCTAGGGTGGGTAAATAATGATAATCTTTGTAATCTATGGACAATGCTTGTGTAAAAATGTGGTACATCCGGTCACTCCTAGTAGACTTATTAGTTCAATTGGGTCTTGATAATACTTTGAGACTTATCTAAATAAGGTTTTGTAATAACTCAACATCGACCTTAGTTTTGTCCCAAAAATAAAATGAAATTAATGTAAATAATAAATGTTGTATAAATTGGCATATTAATTATGTTATCCCATATAGCCATATTATTTATCTAAATACTTCATTTATGGGCCTAAGTATACGCTGCTATAACATTATTCCTAGTGAAATATTAGAACTGCCTTTAAACAGATTCAAAACACATATTAAAAAAACATTAATGTGTAAAGGTTACTACACAGTTAATGACTACCTAGAAGACAAAAACGCGTGGCAATAGTTCTTGTTATATTGTTGTAATTTGTTTTGTTATCTTTGAAGTGTTGTGAATATGTGTGTAATGGTGAATGTGGTAAATCACAGAACATTTTTTTTTTTACTTATGTGACTTTAAGGACGTTGTGGGTTATGACATTTTCCTTTGAATAATTGTAATGTAGAGGGAGGGTATAATTTGCTGAGTTTCTTGCCCGTTCTTCTCAGAACAAGGCCTCCTGGTAGTTTTGCGAACGGATGGCGTAGTCTTGCTGTTTCGCGAATTTTGTAAACGTTTTTGACATTAATAAGCATGCCCTTAGACGCATCTAAATTGAATAATTTAATCATTCTAACGTATTTTGATTTTGATTGATTTTTGAGTAAGAAATTACATGAAGGTTACTTATTCTATAAAAAAAAAACTTTTTATACAATATGTTTAATCGGTTCTTAGCCATTAGGATGCTCAATACGAAACTTATTTCTGAATATCAATAAGAGGAAATATGATTACAAACACGACAGAGAATAAAAATCATTGAAATGAATTGCAAGGAACTATGTATAGAATTATAACTAAATCATAAAACTAGGCATACCTACACATTCCTTGAAGTCATTACTATGATGGTCATTTACTAACAATGTTTATAATAATAGCTTAATTATTTTTCTTTATCGCTTAGTTATTAAGTGTAATATAAAATTAAAGAACTTTTAATTTTTTTCATTTATGCAAAACCTCTTCCGAACACAAAAATGTTAGTATGACTAGGACAGCATTATGAATGCTGAAGGGATTTTTAAAATAGCCTAATCCAGACTGTAATATTTTTTTTAAAACTATTTTTATGCTATCTCATGTAAAAAGTTTAAAATCTGACAACTCCAACCGAAATTAATTTAAAAAAATTTCAGACCGGTCCTAGTTTCAAGTAAGAATAATTGTATTATTTTAAGTTGTAATTAAAATTTAGATGTAACTCATTAATACCAAAAATAACCTTCCATTTTACTACAAAAATAGTAATAATATATTCACTTCATTCTCAATGGTACTGTCGTAAAAACGAATAATTCATTACTTAAAATCATTTGTATCAAATAGAATTCGTATTTTGAAAATTTTAGGTAGAAGTTTTTAACGTTGTAATAATATTGCATATACTGAATTAAATAGAATGAATGAATGAATCAACATTTATTAGAAATTGCGTCCATATATAGCATTTTTATTTATATAATTATAGTAAATGTTCAACTTACGGCAAAAGGTCTAATTTCGTGACCATAAAATGTAAAAGTAAGTACACGCAAGTGGATTTTTTTAAATAATATATTGTATACAATTTGTACAGAATGGTCTGTAGTTTATATATTTCAGCATTAAATAAGGGAATTCCGGTATACAGCTTAGAATGGGTACTCTAGCTAAGATCCATACTTTTTACATAATACTAATTTATATACCGACGTTTTAGTACACCGAGAATCTTGGTCAATCTAGAAAGATAGATAAAAAATACTGACAAAAATTATTATGAGCTCCAAAAGTTAAACTACCTCCAAATTTTTAAATTTAAAGGTGTTTTGTGTTTTAAAATTATTTCACAATTCTATGAAAATATTAACAATAACACCGTCTATTAACAATCGAGTTATAAAACATCTGTGTTTGAGTTCAAGGCTCAAATATTTATTCACAAATAATTGCAGCGGACTGACATACAACAAACATGAATATTTAATGAAATTACTCTACCATGGGATGTCGCGTCGTTCCGGCCTATTGTCCTCTATGTATTACCAGTATTTCTGAATATTTTATAAGCATTTCATAAGAATATTATAGTTAAAACATAAATTTAAGAATCGCAATTATTTAAAAACGAATATATATACCTAAAGAACGAATGTCAAAAATTACCCAAAATGTGCAATACAGCAATGACCAAAAATAACAAACAAAAATACGAAATAAATATAAAATGCATATAATTTCTAGAAAAAATATCTCTGGAATCAGTACAGACGTATTACCAAGGATTCATTATTAGTGGCTGCGTGAAAAACAACATTGTGTTAAACAACACTTACTTTACTTACGTTACTTCTTATCATATTGAGAGCCACTTTACATAAGTGCGTGATAATATAGTAAATCCTTGATACCGAATTATATAGATACATAATTATATCCTAACCAGAATCAGAGTACGCTGAAAGGGGAAGGGATTACTTATCACGGGTATTTATTAATATATTTCATATTGGAAACAATCATAAACTTTGCAATAAATGTGCAACGTGTCTTTCCCCTTGAAGGGTAACGCAATAGAAATAATATATAGAGAGAAAGAATGAGGAACGAGTGGTGTATGTGTCAGAGATAACTTTTATAATCAATCGGAAATGATTCTTATTTATTTGCTAATATTAGAATTCAAAATCATTTACAAGTTGACATTAAATGATCATAAATCTTGGTCTTAGAAACGAAGTCTCGACTCAGCGATATTTTCGCAGGTTGCACACAGAATATACTTTCTCATAGTATGTCATCTTGCTGGCATATAACTAGATTCAGCAACTAGATATGACAATATGTGACAACAGTACTAGGAAAAATATTTAAAATAAAAACGTGATGATAAAAGCAATCATTCTTGTCAGCATAGACACGTTTTACAAACCGACTTTAAGCAAAGATGTTTAGATATTCACTATTCAGCCTTGAAATTGGAATTGTTTATTGGGTAAATATTTCAAAATGGAAATTTTAATTTAAAATATGAAAAATCTATGAAGTATGATTATACAGTGCTCAATTGCGGTGGCCATTCTTAGTATAAACGCTTATTTACTCCCAACAATGTTTATACAATACTAGCAAACTCGGCGAACTCCGTTGCGCCACCAGATGGCTTTGTTTTATGTAACATTTCGTTTGGTGATCCCGCTTTTCTGTTGAATTTTTTCCTGAATTTTCTTTGCTATAAACCTCACGGAGCCCGAGACCTTTCCAACGAATGCAAAACCGTGGAAATCGGTTCATGCGTTCTGGAGTTATAGCGTCAGGAAGGAAAACCCGACTTATTTTTATATAGTAGATATGCGATGTACAAAAATTTAAATAGGTATTTTCAAATATTTTATTGGACAGGGAGTAAACTTCAACAGGGAGGAACAGGTCCTTTACCTGTAGGATAAAGACAAATTAGAATTATTATTATTTTAGACTTAAATTTTGAAAAGGTTTAAAATTAATTCTGACTTAAATTTACGTGCTTAAGTTGAATTAATAACCTATATCGGTTTTCTTTGAAGCCAGTTAAAAGATGTTTTTAAATGTTGCACGTTGATGTTATTATTTGAGAAAACAAAAGAATCTCACTCTCAAGGTCTGTCGCTATATCCATTTATTTAAATTTACAATGGATTAGACGTAACTCGTAAAAAACACACAACACAGCTTGAAACGGTCATTATTTAGTTTAATTAATCATATTAATTGCCATTGTTTAAGATTTTAAACATCTAAATTTCCTATGACGATTTATTTCTAAAGTTCAGAATACATCTTCCTTATACCTTTCGAGCATAAATAATTGAGAGGTCATTGCACAAACACAAAGGCAAAATTGTTAATTGTCTGATTATAACAAGAGGTTTAGTCCTGTACACAAACAATTGATTATGAACGCATGCAAACCCCAAAATGGGGCAAAGGGACACTTTACTGTGTCTGTTTCAATGATAATTTTACTTTATAAGGACAAATTGGTTACCGTCTGCACGCGTGGTCAATTTTGGTATCAACAAATGACATCACGATGGTTTTCTTTTCCGTTCGAGCGAGAGACGAGTTATGAATGAAAAGCGCATATAAAAAGCAAAATAATTTAAATTATCATTTTTTGAAGTTTAGCCTTATTTTGTCGTAGTTGTTGTTCATATGTAATATTTAATTTTATGTTTCTTAATAAGTTTTCGAATTGTTGTATAATATTTAAAATAATATTATATAACATTTAATTAACACGGAAAACTTTAATTGACTCTAGGCTCAACGCGCTTTTTCGCCCGACGGCTCATTTTCGGGACATTTAGAATATTACAAATAAATGGTAATCATTTTCAATTAATTATATACGTATATAATAAACATGAGTTATTATTTCTTTTTAATATGAATATAGTTTACACTAGTGATAATTTATTTATAACGCAACGATACTAAAATATTTAGTAAAGCGTCTATAATTAAAATTTGGTTTATATATAGAAACTTAATTTAAGACTGCCGACAATAATAAATTAATTGACATCCTTCGTGTTCAAGCGGAATTTAGTCTTTGTACTCCTCACAAAAAATTGTAGTACCCTAAATGCAGGGTATATCTTTACGAAAATAATAATTATTCACTGGAAACAATGGAAGGACACTCAAAGTAATATTAAAAAATTAATAAATAATTGCTACCCAATAATATATATTTTATTATGTATATAATTCTTTAATTTATATTACTAAAAGTTATATTTTCATTTTCATATTAAGTAGACTTATTACTTTCTTATGTCAATATTCAAACTTAAGACTTAGGAAGTATGGCCCCCATAGATGTATATGACATGGATTCAGAGTTAAGGAGATTTTTTTGCGTTTTTTTATAAAAGCTATAACTATATGTAAAACTAAAAATACAGAAATAAGCAATTAAAAAAAATATTTTGTTACTTTGTCCAATAACATTTTTAAAGCAGTGGCAATTTAAAATATGCAGTTGCAATCATTAATAGGATAAAAGTTAAATGTGTTATAATTACGTTATAGATGGATTTTTTTTTTTAAATAAATGAACATTTTACAGTTATTACATCGCTACGTGATTTTATAAAAAAATAACTTCATAAATGTATTTAATAATGTTAGATTAAAAAAATAAATTAAATTAAATTAAATAAAAAAAATAACGTTAATATTTTTTTGTACTCACCAGATTTATTTTGTGTCACTTCACCCATTTTCACACACGACAACTATCACTATGTTCTACGTTTGTATGTCTGGTATCGCGTATCAAGGGCAGTGCCTTGGACACTCGGAAGAGACTGCGCACGAGTCGATGGCGACAGCTTTTATATTTCCCTATAAACATGTTCGCGCACTTGGAATTCCTTGCAATCTGAAAATAATTTAAGAAATTTCTAACAAAAAATGATGTCCTTACTAATTTATGACTTGATTAATAATTAAAAGAGTTATTATATAATGAAAGGACATGCACCTGATTTAAACACGTTCATATTAATTATATGATTAGAATGAATAAAGGAAGATTAATAAATATATACGTATATAATTATATATGTACCTATTAGTAAAATTAATTATAGTTTAATGATAGACCTGACTTTGATATTGGCATGAACAAAACTTAAATATAATTTAGGCGAAATATTAAACCAAAGATCCCAATACGGGGACTTTACCACAGACGAAAGACTTAATAGAGATGATATGAGACTAATTTAGTTTTTATGAATAAGGGGCTGATTTTTTAATTATTAATAACTCCCAACCGCTGTCGCGGGGTCATAATTTTAATATTAATTATCTTATTTAAAAACGAAAAAATATCTCTGCAATTCGATCACTGATGTACAAAAACTCATAAGCCTTTACTTAACTAAAAGACCTTAACGAATTTAAAAAAAAAAAACATTAATATGTAAAATAATAAAAAAAATTAAAGTAATAAGGTTAATTTGAAATATGTTGGTATACTACGAAAAGGACAGAGGATGCCTCTCGTAGAATTGATTGATATCACTAGTTAAATCCGTGTAGTTCCAAAAATATTTTTCATTTACAATTGAAAACTATTGTAAAATTCCCATTGTTAATAAAACGATTAGTTCCGGCAAATTCCTAATGAATTCTTTTGCCTCCATTTTGCATAACAACATTATAATGGTCGGCTGACACTTCGCATTATGTTAGACATATTTGGAGACTCGTACTGGTCTCTTATTTTGTCAATAGTACGAGTCTTATATTGTTTCTATTCAAATTAATCTGAGATGAATGGGCATGTGAGTACATAGATGTTATTCTATGAAAAGCTATACAAGTGGATGGCTCAGATCTTCACAGAATTACTGACGTCTCATTAGATATTAAAATGAATGGAATGTAAGTATACATTTACGAACGTAGAAATATGAATTATAGATACGCCCAAAACCGAAACATTTTATGTAAAGAGCGTTTATCTCAAGGAAGTGGGTGAGCCTGATCTTGATGTTTGATACAGAATGATATTAAAATAACATGGAATAATCTAGATCTAGTGCTTCAGCATAACACGTTTACAAACGTATTAAAGACCTCCAGTTCGTAAAACAAATTACATAATAGGAAGGAGAAGCAAGAGTCGCGGGAAATGGTGCCGCCTTGTCTTCTTTTTAAAGAATATCGTCGGATAAGTGGCACGTTGGCTTCCCGCGTATTCTGCAGCTCCATCAAATATTGTAGTCTCTAAAATATCTAAGCTTAAAACGTAATTTCTGTGGATAATTTATAGTTGTTAATTATTAGAACATACATATTCTAAAGATACAATTTGTCATAATTTATATATTAACGCGGCTAATTAACAAAAAAATCAAAGAAATGTAATAATCACGTACCGTCTATTGCTATCCAAAGGCAGTCTTTCCAACGGTGTCACATTTTTGTAGCCCCAAAGTATCAGAGAAGCAATAACAAGAGAACATTAACGATTTCAATCTCTGCACTATTCTTGCCTTATTTATACTGTTGTACGTTAAAATAATCTATGTTCGAAGTACTTTCTAATAAGAAATTGATGAGTACATACAACAAAATTTCCGGGCTTATAAAGACGCGATGTAGATAACGCACTATAATAATTTTAACAATTATTATTTTAACCGACATTTTAATTAAACTATTTAAAAATGGCAAGGTAGTTTAAAATAATTTAAAAATAACAATGCTTGCCTTTTGTTCAATTGATTGCTTGAAATAATTAATTATTTTCCGAAGAGAAATTGTTACTAACCTTGTGCTATACTTGTGTGCCTATTTTCTATCGGGTTAGTAAATTATAACATTAAATGAACCTGCAGTATTGTATTTTATTGAGATAATTTAAAGAAATAAACTTGTACATTTATAGGCTACAAATTATTGTAGGTTAAAATAAAAAAAAACAAATATTGTTTTTGAATTTAAGGGACTACTATTGAAAAACTTATAGTAAAAGAAAGCAAGAAATATAAAAAGCCAAAATGGTTTGACTGTTACATTTTTATCCTACTTAACGAAACGTGACCGTCTTTGGCTTATAGTCTCAATTGCGAGGATATAATGAATTGAAATAGATTAAAATTGATATTACACAATACAAACCTTTATTCCAATGTATATATATTTATAATGTTTAAATATGCTGGATGTTAAGTCATAAATTATTACTGTAAAAGAAAAAATATTAACAAGCACAAATTAATATACATTTTCTACGTAAGTGAAGATCAATTTTTTTTTTAAATTAATTTATATTACAGAATAATATAATAAAATCTTGATATGTTACATTAGAAAACCACTGTGATTTGTATTAATGTAACCATAGCAGTATTGTTTGAGAGCGCGACAAACGCATGTCAAAGTAGTTTTTCTATTTACTTTTATGTTGGTAAAAGTTAGGCTATCTAATAAATGACCGGGTAGTCCATTTAAAAGTTGCGGTAGCAAATACCTCAACGTTCTCTCGCCATAGACGTTGTTTGCTCGCGGGCTCGCTCGGCTCTGTACGTCATGCTCAACTCATTTTTTTATGTCATCTCGAAAAAAGAAAATGTCACGGGTAAAAATAAGTTTTTGATGTTTCTTTTCATTCATTCCCCATAGATAACTTGATCTTTAAAAAAGTGGTACCAACGAAATATTTAATTATTCAGCGCGCTGTTTAAATTTGTCAAATTGCCGGTCGAAGTCAGGACTAAGCCGAGATGAAGTCAAGTCATATTTAGATAATAAGTATTCAGAAACAGTGTTCTTGTAAACTTCGCTATATCTGGCTTCTATAGTTTTTGGTTTGTAAAAAATTATTAAAGTATTTGTTGAAAATACATTAAACATATTTATATCATCTGAAACTGCAAACATCAATTTAAGAGTTTAGAAATAAAATTAATTTTACTGGTCAAAGTGGGTACAGTGGTTTAAGGTTTTTAAACCATAGAAATACAAATTAATAGAATTTTAAAATATAATTTGTGTTAAAAACTACATCTCTTATCTATATTTTTAATTACATAATTTCCCGTGGCGCCAGATTCGCGGCTTAAACTCGCTCAAGTAGCCCATTGTAATTACTGGGCATAATGTTGGTGTAGACTAAAACAATGTACATATATACGTCTTGCGTCTACCTTTTTTTAAGCGTAAATTTTATTAGAAAAAAATTACAAAGAAGTTCATATAAGAATCATACATTTTCATGAATTACCAATGTTTATCTAAATCGAAAGTATCTTTCATGTTTGTGTATTTAGGATGTATCCAAATAACCGTTAGTTATTGAGGTCCAGTTAAATCCCTTCTCAATATTATATTTCATATAAAGAGGTTTAGGGAAATTATAGTTCCATATTTATGAACAGTGGTTTTACAGTTAAACGTGTTGCATTTGTTACGATTTCTATAGATGCTAGTATAATGTAAGGCATATAATATATACCTAACTGCTTGTGCAATACTTTTTTGGTTTAAGAATAACTTTACTTCTCATAAGAATTGCATACAAAATTCACTTACTGAGAAACACATATTTAAAACTAAAATTAAAAATTAGAAATTAGAGCGCACAGATGTAGGTACATATATAAAATAACAAAACAGAACAGCACCAAAAATGTGGGTAGACATAATAAACTTGATCAGTCAACCAAGCAAAACACGGATGTTCGAATTTGATTTTTTACTAGATGTGGCATTATTGGCATAATCTGATATAACAAGTTTATATTGATTATTTTAATTTTTTTCATAACACTATTTTATTTTTAGTTTATTCCTATATTTATATATTTAGGGTATGTACAAGTTTTATAAAACATTTTTACAAACTAAAATCACTCATAGGCAGATTTTGGTCAATATCAAATACAATTCTTTAACACCGTGAGTGGTGTTAGTTTAAAGTTCTTTAAACATTAAACATTTTAAGTGTTATCGCATTCTTGTCAACATATATGTATATACATATTATATTTTAATCACTTATTTGTATGTAATAAATGTGTAAGTTTTTAGAAGCTTTTTAAATCGGGCATAATTTTGTTCTGCTTTTATAACTGATGGTAACTTATTATAGATTGTAACACCCTCATACTCTTACACTTATATGTGTAAAAAGAGATCTTGTGCTATCTAGACAAACGCACAGTGTTTCGAGTTTGATTTCATATTATCAGCGAGGTTAGTGCAGCCAGGTTCTAGTTGTATCACTTTTTTTAAATTTGAAATAGAATTTGTTAAAAATTTCAATAGCCATTTAACGATTATAAACACAAAAAGATTCACCTATGTCCTTTTGTGTCAGATTAATATATATATTTATTGACATTCATTACGGGAAAAGGTATAGCTCCAAATGCAGTTATTCCAACAGTGACACATTTTGTACCCCCAAAATAACAGGGAAGCAAGAACAAGAAAACATTTAAGATATATATATAGCTATATCTGCACTATTCCTGCTTTATTTACACTGGTTTACGTTAAAAAAATCAATGTTCATAGTACTTTCAAATGAGAAATTATTGAGAACTAA
Organism: Pieris napi; assembly: GCF_905475465.1. Classification (NCBI taxonomy): domain Eukaryota; kingdom Metazoa; phylum Arthropoda; class Insecta; order Lepidoptera; family Pieridae; genus Pieris; species Pieris napi. The sequence continues at coordinate 7,009,538 of NC_062237.1, read as the reverse complement.
ATTGAACTTAACAAAATTTCAAAGCTTGTAATGTAAGTCGCGATGTAAATACGGAAATTACGTACCACCATAATTTTAACAATTACTATATTAACAACCCCTTAAAAATAATTTCATATTAATAATAGATTAATACATAGATTTCTTGCTATTCATGACGGGGAAACCCTACTCGATTAACTTATTTTAATACCTCTGCTTTTGCGGATAATAGACCTTCGTGTAGGTATTTATTTTTAATGTAATGCTAGAAGATAAATAAAAAATTTCCTCCTCCAGAAATAAATATAAATTAAAACGCGGAAATCGGACATATATATTTAATATAACACTTCCCTTATTAAAGAATAGAATTTATTTGAGGAAAATTGTAGGGAAAATTTAAAGTTGCAAGGTGAGATTAGTTCCTGATATATTAGGATTGTATGACCAGAATAAAGATTAGCTGTAATTTAAACTAAATACGTAGTTTTAAGGATAAATTAAGGCTGTGGACTAATAGAACATATGTGACATTAATAGAGGCAAACACGATGATCGGCAGACCGTATTGCATTCATGATAGAATACTTACTATCTACTTACCAAAACAGTTCTCGAATCAAGGGCGTAGAATGGAGGAACAGTTAAAAAACTCTCTGCCCCTCCTTTTACTCTCCAAATAATCTGACACAAATTAGGGAACAGCATATGTTTCTTAATGTGATAATGCTATTTCTACCTTCTTTGAGAATTAATAACTACTATTTTGTAACTGAACAATCAATATAATTAAATGTTTTGAGGCGAATCTACTAATTTTCCTACACGAACGGACATTGTATTGTCTAGGTATTTCTTAGGTTCGTACGTGAATATTTTACGAAGACTATTAAGTTCCGGTGGACGGGTGAGGTATCACGTACATAAGGATGTCATATTTTTATTGACAGCATTTTAATGAGATTACAGGAAAACTCATCAATATAGACAATACCAAGGTATCAACAATTCTTCGATGAGATTTGTTTGTTAAATATATGTCTACATTTTTGAAATATATATTTAAGTACCGACTTTACGTTTATGACATTTTGTTTACAACTATAATTACGTTCTGTGTGAAATTATGGTGATTGCTTTGCCGTTATCTGTAGGCGTTAAAAATATATATCGTTTTCTTCGTCCAATATATAAAAGAAATATCAAACGTCCATGAATCGGTATCGGTAAAATAAATATTTAATTACCATATATAGAATCGCGTTTAAATGTTTACCATTATATAATTACACTTAAATAATTACATTTGAAGAGTTTTTAAACGATTTATGATTAAAAATACTTGGGTAGGTACATATGTGTACGTTTAAAAGGGTATGACAATTCTGTTTTTGTTGGTACCTAAGCGTCTTTAGTATTGTGTTTGTACTTAACTTTTATGTTTAATAGTAAAACATTATGGTTAAATACAACATCTCAGAAGAAATTTCCTCCAAAAATATAACATTCCACCCAAAGTGACACATAAAATTTGTTTTCCCTACGAATTATAATCATCAAACAAGCCCATTGCCCCAAGAAATGTAATAATTCAAGTAAATTGCTGGTATTAAATGAGCACCTATTTGTTACCTCACGCTCGAGCAGCAAGGATTTTTGTTAAATTTCTTTTTTCGACTCTTTATTCGACTTTTGAGTAATTTTTACTTATACCAAATTTGTCCGCGCTTCGGATATTGCACAAAATTAATCATATTTTCGTTTCAATCATGTATTTTAATTAAATTCTAATAAATAAATCATGAAGAAAACAGATACAGAGGTAAATCAATGCCTGGTAACATTTACGAATCCCGAATTATGAAACAAAGTGAAGGCGGTATTCGAACAATTAATAATAATTGTGGCTCATAGCTTTCCTGCCATCCTTCGTCTGTCCTTCCTTTATCAAATATGCGTTCCAAACCATACAACGTATCGTAAGATCATATAACATTGAATACATAGGATAAAACTTTGATCCCTTTTAGTAAACGATGCTTGAGAATAATGTTTTGAAAAAATAAAAGCATTTTGTGTACCATATTTACCGATACATTTGCTTGATCTGGATTATTGGTACTATGACGAATTCAGAATATATTACAGGGAATATATTGAATGTATGAATAACTAAATATATTCCAGGTTATTTCGGATTGATTAAAAAACGTATATTTTTAGGTTTATTAAATAGTGTCTTAAAATAGTCTTTTTTCCAATCAGGTACAAAATACAGTTGAATTTAACTTTACAATTTTCTTCACTTTTCTTTTATTTCCTGTTCCTTTGTTTCTGGAATAAGTAAAGTTGCAAATATTGTAACATTTATAATTGAGCATATAATTTGCATAAATTCATTTTAAATTTCATCCAATATTTGTTTTAAGGCTGCATACTTTTATTGAGGTATTATTTATATCGAAAACAAATAATATTATTTCTTATTTTTATTATTACAATATTTAACTGATGCAGAGTACATACCGATATCATTATCTTCCTCTTCGTTCCAAGATTGTCTTTCTGATGTCGCAAATAAGATAAAGAACAAATTGGTAAAGAAGTAGACAGCTGATGCGAAGAAGAATACTTTACGCCATTCGCCCGGGTCAGACTATAAAAAATTAAATATTTTAAATTAATTGTATTTATATACGATCTATTATAAGGTTTGCTTTATTTTAAGAAATTAATTTTGAAGGAAAATTAAAACGGAAATATGTTACCACGCGTTGTAAGTAAGCATTATCGCAAATATAGCAATCAAGCTATATCGCCATCAAAATATATTATAATCAAATATAGTTTACGAGTTGACAAATTCTAATGTACTGCATTAGAGTGTCTTCATAATATAGAAAAACTTACCTCATCTTGAATGATGCCTCCGCATACCAGAGGAGCAATGATAGAAATGATATTCGCGAAGAAGTTGGAAACACCCATCAGATTCGCACTAAAGTTAGGCGCTAAATCGTTCAGTACCAACTGAAAATATAATTTATATATTGTAAAACTTATACATTTTCAGTTATTTACTTAAGGACCATAATTACCATATAACCGGTGTATTGACCTGCATTGACACCAACTGAGACGGTTAGCATCAACACTGCCAATGTCATGTTTCCCTCGGGAATGTAAGACAGACCAATTAAAGCCACCGCTGGACCCCATAGACCTGAAAAATAGGACGTATATATTTTCTCCTTAATAGCTTGAGAATACTTAGTTGATATTTTTCATAATAATATAGAAAATAATGCCTGTATATTATGCCTTTGTTGTTATTAAAGTGAAACTTCTATTACATCGTCTCAAACTCTGTCGTCTGTGTGTCGCATGTCGCGTGACGGTCGGCCGCGTAGTAGGGATAAAGTGAAAGGCGCTCGTCATAGCAGCCAAGGACAATATGGCGGCGCCTATAGTTCGCAGCAGCTGACCGTGTAGTGTATAGACTATTATTTAATATGTGTATATAATCTAAATAATTGTTAAGTATTATGTATGTCGTACTCTCTAAGACACAGAGTTCAATAAAAATATTAGTTGGAGACTTAGTCTACTTTTATTATTTCCCATTATTATTCCAATTTTCCAAGTATACAATTAAGATTAATAAAGCGATTTTTATACCCTTAATGGAATTTTATTATTCCAAAAAAATTTAGTTAAATGTCTATAATGTGAAAAAAAGTTTCACTTTTACAAAACGAAAATAACAACAATGCCTAGTTGTACAACTATTGTTGCCACTATCTTGTCACACACCTCTTATCATCTATCGATAAAAACCAACTTCGATAGTAGTTCTATCAATGCCTGAAACTAACTATGATTCAGGTTGAACAACTCGGCAGTGAAATTACATGGCATGCAGCTTTAATGGTTTCGATAATGCTTATTAGTACTTTTTGTATGACATAAATTGAAATGTATTAAACATTTCGCCTTACCTATTGTATTAGAAAGTTTTCTTGTATTGGAAACACTTAGCCATTTCTTCCTTACGATAACGTCAGTCATGATTCCCATAGGGAAGCTTAAGGCGTACATCGCTAAATATGGCAGTGAAGATAGTTCACCGTTCTAAAAATGGTTTATATATTTTCAGCTCATTCAGAATTATGAAACAATTTTTTTGATTTTTTTTTATAAAGTATATTTTGTTTTGTTCACTTTTTTAGCTTAGTCGTAATAAAAATAATATAATGAAAACTTTGCATTCTAAGATTAGTTCGTAGCTAACAAAGTTCAAAATGATGTACCTACTAGCTATTATTGATCCAGCCAGAAGCTGATCATAGAAAAATACCTGTTTTAAATCCATGCCAAGAACTTTGGCCATATACGTTGGCATTTCAGTCATGAGAGTGAAGAAACCCCAGTTTTGTCCACAATGACCTACTACCGCTGCCCAGAAGGGCAAACAAAGTAGAATCTTGGACCACGGTGTTTTCAGCATCTAAAAAATTTAAATTCTATATATATTTTTGTTTCTGTTGTTTTCTACTATGCTTCGAAAATTTTACCTACCTTTGGTTCTCCCACTCTTCCTAATGAAGTCCTTATGTAAAGTGACTCTTCGGCTGATATGCATTTCGAGTCCTCTGGCCCACTTGCTCCAATAAACAAATAAGCAATAGTCCAAATTAATCCTAGCGCTCCATCAGTGTAAAATATAGCTTGCCAACCCCAGGCGTCTGCGAGGAAACCTGCTGCAATAAGCTGCAGGGCGATACCAAGTTGGGCACCTGTAGATGTACATTAATTTTGTTATAATAATATAAGGAAGTATTTTTGAAGTTATACTTCTTTAGGCGCGTTATGAAAAATTGATGAGAGTGAAATTTTACGATGCGCGCGCACCGTGACACAAAATTATCAGAATGACCATAATGACTTTTGTAGTACCTTTTAAACAAATAAAGGAGTTTTAATTATTTTTTCAAAGAAATTTAGCAATGCTTTTTCACAAAGACCTAACTTAGTTAAACGGTTATGACACATATCTAGTTATTAAATTGAATGAATAAAATAATAAATAATAATAATTATTATTAATAATATTAATTTATAATTGAATAATATACTTAATATTAAATATTATTAAATTATTAACGTTAAATATTTATTATTAATTATTATTTAACATTTAAAAAAAATAAAGAAAGCCAAGAAAATATAACTTCTTACGCGCGTACATAAGTACACGCACTCTTTTTTTTTTGAGATTGAACCTTACCAGCATAAATAATAGTTGTCAGCGTTCCCTTTTCTTCTAGAGGCACCCATTGACTAACGAGATGGTGCATAGATGGAAAGAGAAACGCTTGAGTAAGTCCTTGCAGAGTTCTGCATACTAAAACCATTTGCCATCCACCCTACAAACAATAATAATTGTTTAGTGTAGCCAAAATAGTTAGAGCAACTAGAAATTAAAGTGACATTAAGTTTTTAGGGCATTAACATGTTTCAATTGTTAACTTAGGAATTTGTTAACATTTGGCTGGCATTGCCACTTCTTAGCAAATACCTCTAATGACATCAGCTAAAGATGGAACCCTATGTACGAGTAGATTACTCAAAAGTTTGGAAAATCCAAAAGTGCACGCCTCATAGCGGTCATTCACATTTAAAAAAAAAATTCTAAAACAAACACTCAAGTTTTTTAAAACAAAATAACAAATAAATTATTATCTTTAAGTCTCACGCTATTTTATAAAACGAAATTTACGTAGAGCATGCGCGAATCTTGATTTTCCACATACTCTTGCATATAGATAAACGAATGATTGAAAAAAACGATAATATAATAAAAAATAAAAAATAAATGAACATGAATGATTGAAAAAAAACAATAGCATAATAAAAAAATATATAGTGGCGCCATAACTCTAAGGTGAGGAAAAAATATACTAAAATAAATGTTTATATATATAGATATACAAATGCACAGTCGTATTTTAGTTTTTTACAAATTATAATTAAACGCCAGTACTTAGAACGCTAATTTTACCTAGGAATCAGCCCAGGGTATAACTTTATATAATAAGAAAAAAAGTATTCTGGTACGATAAATTTTTCGACCAATTTCTCTGCCACATACATGGATCCATAAACACAGACTGACGGACGTCCAAGAATGATTGATTTTAATGTTATTATTTACTATGTTAAACAAAATAATTGTTCATAAAAAATACCATATGTGCTTGATAGATTATTTAACTCGATTTTAGTACACTCATATTATCCTGTAAGTGTTATATTAGTGAGAAAAAAGTCATTCAAGTTTCGAAAGACTGGGTTTTTTGACATGTCGAGAGTAGAGAACTGCCTCCGCTCCGCAAATGAGGCGTACAATATGCTATGCCTTAGCTGAATCTTAGAATTATGTAGTACGAAAACGCTGAAAAATAAAAAACGTTGAATTTGATTGCGGTGGTAACTGTTTGTCGTGGTAGCCTCCATTTTTTTTTTGAAGAGAGTAAGTAGTTGAGATTCGAAATAATAGTTTCTACTTACTGCTTGGGCCAGAATTGGCATGAGAAGAGAGATCAAAGAGTTAACGAATACAGATATCGTTATAAGCACTTTTCCTCCAAACCTTCTAGCTAGAATACCACCAGGAATCTGCAGCACAACGTAGCCCCAGAAAAACGATGAAAGGATCATTGATTGTATGCTGTAACTCCAGTCGAAATACTGAAATTAAAAATATTTTGTTTATTTACATTGAATTATACGTAAGTTATTGTACACCTTTATTCACATTTGTTGATTTTTGTTTTGATAGTATTTATAAGTCATTAATATCAATATATATCAATTCACACTGCAAGTAGACCAATTTAAATGCTAAAGTTTATCTTTATTATTTTGCAAATCTTAATATATATATTTCTTGTGTGCGTGTGTATGTGACTGAACTCCTCCTAAACGACTGGACCAATTTTGATGAAATTTTTTGTGTGTCTTCAAGGGGATCTGGGAATGGTTTAGATTCACAAATAAGCCCGCCAGATGTTAAGGGTAGTCCACCCCTAAATTTTTATTTTTATTTTTTAGACAAAATTTTTAATTTCTATTTTTTTATGATACAGCATTAAAAAATACATACAACCCCTAACTTTCACCCCTCTACGATCAACCCCTATTTTTTTATTATAAATGATATACATGGCGAAACGACGTTTGCCGGATCAGCTAGTAAATTTTATATTTATTATTAACGTTAAAACATGTAATTCTAAAAACAATATTTTTGTATCACACCAAAATAGAAAAGACTGTGTTGCTTATAGTATTTTTATACGCATAATATTTGATTAATCTGTGTATAACAACAAACTAAATATTATCTATATTTAACTATTCATATTAATGAAATACCGATAAAAAAGAGATGCATTATGTTTGCAATGTAATTAAGTTTTTGCACATAGTTTCTCCAAGGTAAAGGAAGGCGGTACTTTGATTGAGCCCATAGTATATATAGCCTTATTTAATGAAATTTCAAACACTTTTTATACCTTACGTTAGGCTCCCGAACGTCCAATACGAATTTGACATATGGGTCATACTTAGAGTTAAGTCTCCACTCTGAATCTTACCATTACAGTACAGTACGAGACGAACTAAATAAAAGATTGTAATGAAAGAAGAGGATTGCCTTGTTAAACACATACCGTGTTTAACGACTCATTGGTCTAGTGGTTTGTACCCCTGACTGCGAATCCATGGGTCCCGGGTTCGATCCCCGCCTGAGACGAACATCGATGTGATGAGAATTTGCTATTGTGCTTACGTCTTGGGTGTTTAAATATTTATTTATATGTCTATCTATCTATAATATGTATGTATATCCGTCGCCTAGTACCCATAATACAAGCTTCACCAGCTTAGCATGGGACTAGGTCAATTGGTGTGAATTGTCATTAAAAAAAATGTGACTCAAATAGACATCTATAGCCTACCTAAACTACCTAATGAAAAAGTATAAAACTTGAAAAGTTTATTTGTTGGAGCTAATATCAGGAATAATTTTTATATTGAATTGATACATTATGTATTGGTTAACCACCAACCATTTATCAAGTAAGGATATGACCGATTAAAACGAAAGAAATTACGAGAACCAGCTAGTATAACCCAAGAATTATAAAATAAATAAGGGAATGTTACAAGATATTACTTATTTTTATGTACTTAACTACTGTCGTAGTTAAGTTTAAGCATTCATTGTCACATTAATTAACCTGCACAGATGGTTCTAATGGTCATGGTTACTCGTCTTGTTAACCTCTAGTGTTGCCAATCTTTATCCAATATTGTTGTATAAATGTAGATGGCATTAGTTAATATATATAATATATATTCGGGATATATTTTATTTCACAAATTCCCGGTATGAAACGGCTATGTTAGAGAGAGATACTTTGCTTAGTAGATTCTGAAGCTGTGCTAGTTTTTTATTTATTCACGTCGTTCAGGAACGTGTTATGGATGAATACTCGTATAAGTGATACAAATTCTACCTTTACATCCAAAATTACTATTATTTCACTGGGTATCGAGGTTTAAATCATACGGACTAAGCCACGGAATATTTGCTGGAATAATTTGTTTGTTCAAATATTATTGTATATACAGAATCCAATTGCAACCAAATTTCTTCTCATAAAAGAAAATTATTTTTTTCACTTAAAACTAGAGTAATTAATTCACTTTGATAGTGTAAGTTTAAACTTATTTAATTTCTTAGTCATTCTAAAGCAGTTTTTAACTTCATTGGAATAAATTGAGTAAATTGCAAACTAATTCGCGTCACGTCGGTACGTCTAGTCTGTTAACTATTAAAAGTTTTAATAATAAGAACTATTACCAAGTTTTGGTACGTAGTTCTATAACAAGAATTCATTGTCTCGTTTTACAATTGTTTTATGCGAAACGTCACTTCAATGAAAACAACATATGGGTTTAATACGTGAATCTTTAATCTATGATAACCGAATTGAGTTGTTGGTTGTAATAAATGGAAATCATATACGAGGTGTGTTCAAAAAGTAACGAGAATTTTTAAATTTCGCGGGTTTGGAGAGTCCGTCTGTATACATTTTTTTTATTATGTTGGTGGCCCTGAAGTACGATAAAATTTTCAGCAATATTCATTGCTTACTTTTTAAGTGGCAGCGTTAGACGTGTTTTTCGAGCTCGGTGATTTTCGTTTGTGAAAAAAAATGGATCAAAGAATTTGTATTCAATTTTGCGTAAAAAATATAATTAAATTAAATAATATATGTTTTTTTTTCATAAAACGAAAATTCTCGTTATTTTTTGAACTCACCTCGTATGCGATGCTTATGTATAAAATATAACAATCGACCGTGAAAGAAAAGAAAAATGTTTTTACACATATTTTACAGATTTTTTACGTAGGCGTGAAATAAATTTGCTTCGCAATTAAAAAACTCGTTGCAAAGTTATCAAATGACCTCTTAGTCTTTGTGGTATGAAAATTTTCCGTTCCCAAAGGTCTCTACTTTAATCTGTCCCGTGAACTGCCACACCCATTTGGATAACCTCAATAAATTCAACTTAACCCTATATACTACATATTATCTAATTTATCAACGACTCGAGAAGTACATTACAATTAGAAAGTATTTTTATGAGAAAACAAGACAGATCTGGTCAACGGGCAGGCCGGAGTTCATCGGTCATGAGACTTCGCTTGGATAACCTTAAAGATTCTTGAAGTTACTTCGCTTAATCGCTTCTGTGATGAGAAGATGAAACTATTTCATAGTCAAATGCAGTACGTTGGGAGAAAAAGATATGTTGGTTGACTGTGGCTTTCGGGTAAATGAGTTGGTCAGCACTTTTTGGTAGAACATATGGTATTTGCCGGATTTTGGGCGGCGAAGGAAAATCTCTTCCGCTTTAAGTACGTCTTTTGCGCATATATGGACTTCGCTTGGATAACCTTAAAGATTCTTGAAGTTACTTCGCTTAATCGCTTCTGTGATGAGAAGATGAAACTATTTCATAGTCAAATGCAGTACGTTTTTTACATGTGGGAGTTAAACTTAGCGCTAAATTTAGACTCTGTAAGGGAGAAAAAGATATGTTGGTCGACTGTGGCTTTCGGGTAAATGAGTTGGTCAGCACTTTTTGGTAGAACATATGGTATTTGCCTGATTTTGGGCGGCGAAGAAAAATCTCTTCCGCTTTAAGTACGTCTTTTGCGCATATATGGACGCCTATCCTGACAAATTCATTTGCTCGACTTTGAAATATATATTTAGTACACAATAAATATTCATAACATACAACTTCTCGTTTCACTTCAAATAATAAGTTAAAAATAAATTGTTTATAGTTTAATATTGACCTCTAATTATCTGTATTTCGGTTTTTATTTTTATTATTTTTTAATCAGAGTACATGTGGCATTGAACTGTAAGATAAGCGCTTCTTGCACAAAAATGAGGAATTCTATAGCAATTTTATGCCAACGAAACTTAGAGCCATTTTAATTAAAAAAAATATTTGGTGTTCATACAAATTCTTCTTTGACTTGGGGTATATATCTAAAACCTTTATAGTTAGTTATTCAGTGCTGTATATTGAAAAATATCTCATTGGATATACATGTAAAATCTTTTGCAAAAAAACGGGCATTTAAAAAATTTACGTTCTAATGTCGGTTTCAGTTTATTAAAAGAAATTGAAGTGATTGAAGTAGTCTGCATACTTTCAATGGTGTATTAATATGCGTAAAGAATTTTTGATGAGTTCTTTAAAACCGATGTACACGGCCAAACAATAAGTGATTTGCAATAAAGACCAATAGATTTTTTAAATATTTTATATAAATAATGTTACAAATGTAAAACCTAATAACGAGTGTTTTAATCAAGTAATCTTTACGTAAGCGTAGGAAATAGCTTTAGCGGGGAGTTTGCACTAAAAATTCTAATATAGACAGTAAGTGCATTCGATGGAAAAAGTAATTAAATTTATAATTATAGATAATCATAGAACCATTCTGGGGATGAAAATAATAAACTGACGCCGAAACGAATTTGAATGTGATGGTTCAAACCAAAGTCGGTTTGTGTCATCAGTCTTGTGTTTTGAAATTCATATACATATTACATATTCACTTAAATAGAAGATAGTATTATCAATATACAAAACAAGCTAACTGAACTTTAGTCCTTATTTCAATAGACATTTTTATCATTTTTCACATCTAAGGATAAGTTTCGATAATTCTCATATGTTAACTTACCGTGTCATTTTTCTCATTTGTCATGTCGACTATGGCCATACTGATATTTACGCGCATACTATAAGCTAAGAACATAGCCATGAAGAGTAGAAGTGTTTGGACATGGCGAACTCCAAGACCTTCTGAAAATAAAGAAAAATACTAAAATAAAATATATCGTTATAAAAGATTTGAATGTAGAATGTGTTCTTTTGACAAAAGAAAATTAATTAATTAAAAAAAATAACGTGACGAAATAAACATTAATACGGAAGCCTTGTTTAAGGCTACATATATTGGTTTTTAATATATTCTCTTTTGATATGCCGTTTTCATTCATTAAATTTATAACAAATGACGGTTTGAAATCGAAATTAGTTTGGCTATAACTAACTACGTCAAAAGTGCAACATGCACCTTAAATAGAGGATTAAAAAAAAATTGTATTATATTAAAGCGCGTAAAATTGTATAACGTTTTCTTTATGGTTAACGTACAATTAGTTATTAAAGCAAAAATTATTTTGGTAATTTTTTTTCTTTGTGCACGGCTAAAAATTGTTTCATTATGTCGTATTTCTTTAATTAGTTGTTTAAGTTACGTGGGTTTTAAATTATTTTTGTATTCATACTCTTTTTAGTATTATGAAAACATTCAACTCACTCGGTCGAAGGTTTATGCTATCCACAATGGCAACCATTATTTTATAATATCCAATTTTTCATAGCACAAGAAAACACGGCCAACACCAGGCCGGTTTATAAATAAACTGATCGAGACAGTACGATATTATTAAACATTCATTATCTTTAAGCAATTAAATTTTATAATCGTAATTGTTGTATCATAATTATGAATTTAATTGGATCATCTGTAAGAATTTACTAATTACAAGTTATTGATAACGACAAGTTTTTAATTAAGGTACTGTTATTATGAAATTAATTCAAAGTCATTGTCAAATCAAATTACTCTTAATATATTAATTACAATACTCAACGTAGACCCATCAGCGACGGTGGCCGAGTGGGGCGAGCCCATCCCAGTGTGGGCTAGTATACACGTCAGGATGCTGAAATTCTTTCAGAGGCCAGTATAATAAAATAACTAACAACGCTAATGATAATCACTAATCTTTAAGGTCAAAGCTATCGAGGGAATGACACTTACCGCACTTAATCACCCAAAATTGGCATCGAAGAAATTCCAGTGTAATGAATTTTTAGTTCAAAATTATTATGAATAAACTTCTAAACTTAACTAGATTCAGGTGGTCTTAAACGAATCTTTATAAAAATGTTTTATTAAAAATTATTTCATGATACTTTAGTGCATAAGTTTATCAATGAATATTTCCATGATGTACTTATCCGACAGAGATATTGCTAATAAAAAACGTCTGAGATACGGAATTTGTGTAACTTACAACGTTTTCACAAAATTAAGAATATTATAGAAAGACGCTAATGTTTTTTTTGCTCTGTACGAAAAGCTCATCAAAAGAGTAAATGTTTTGTTTGCTGCTTTAGTAATAATGTGTAAGAGTTTGGCGAAGCATAAGCCAATGACCGTCTTCCCTAGGCCCCACTGCCTCCAACCTTGCATGGTCAAGGTTACACAAGGTTTTTAGTATAAAAAAATATGTGCGTGTACTAGGTGTACACACGTAAGAAGTGAAACTTCTTTATGACCTTATTTTTCGAAAAATGATCTACAATATGCAACTTTACAGAAATTGGTTAAATAAAGTTAAATTAGATAAAGTTTAACAAAAGGCTTTTATTATCATAGACATGAATACAAATACAATTATTTCATTTTAACTTATTACTGTACTACTATGTAGTACTAAGATTATTACAGAATTTAATTAATTGTAGTAGAATTATTAGTATTACTATCATTGTTATCGTTATTATATATTTTTGTTACTAATGGCTTCGAATCTCTTCGGATCAACCGTGGTAGGGACAAGATAAAGATGGGCCCGTAACCGAAAAATGTGACAAATGTGTGTAATTTTTTTTCCAACGCCGATAAAGAAGTTTGACTTCAAAAAGCAACATGGCGCGTAACCTGCTACAAAATTTTTCCCATACGTCGATAAAGAAGTTTCACTTCAAAAATGGCGCGTAACGGAAAAATGTGACGCGTAACGAAAAAATGTTACACTAAATTTTTTTCCAACCCCGATAAAGAAGTTTCACTTCAAAAAAATATATTATTTTGCTCGTCAAATACTTACTTTAACAATACAAAATAATTATATTAATTCCCATCCCATTCTGCTACATTATCTCACAGTAATATGTGGGGTTATTTTAGGAAAGTGTAACTTAAGTGAAGGGATAAGAACCCACTCGATCCCTTTTCCTAAAGACGCAATTCTTTATATAACCTAGCTTATAAATACAAAGAAAGCGATAAAAACAATAACTTATCTTAAAATATAATTACTAGTCCCTTTAGGCAAGGTTTCGAAGATACTAGCAGCGTTCCTGCTTTATCAATAAAAGTAACTTAAAAAAAATGTTATGCTAAGCCAAAGCAATAAAAGTTGTAAAATTATCCACCTGGAGCAGGTTACTACTGCTAAGTGTTAATAATATATATTTGTATAAAGTTTTCAAGTTGCAATCAGACACGAATAATTCAACGATTTGCATTCAAATGTCCAATATCTGTATCATGATATATGCGCCTATGCCTACAGCCTTTTGGCATAACGTTTAAATATATCATACAGGTTTACGTTGGCTAGAACATTGGACATGTAAGGTAGTTTATATTAAGAGAAAGCATTCGTGTACATCTCTTTGTACATTCAATGTATAATACCAAAGGAAAAATCTAAATTTCAGCATAGTTTCTTTGCTTTATTGAATTTAATAGTCATTATTAGAGACATATGCATAGTAGTAGCATATTTTACCTAAAATCTAGTTATGATGCATATTACATTACATACATTAAAAATATTTTTCTGAGTGCTGAAATGCGATATAAGTGATAATATCGCGAATCCGACGAAATGTAATAGTCATAAAATATAAGGGCTATTGAATAATAATAATACACAATTATTTGGTCGGATGACTTTGTCGGATTTGATTTATAATCGCTAATATTACTTAGGCAACTTATCTAGACTATTTAAGTGTAATTTCATAAATGGTTTTATAACTGAGTAGCTCACAAAAACTAGTCTTATATTGATAGAAACTTACACGCATGTTTTTGAGATTAATATATTTTCAACATCCATTTATTCTCGTTTGTTGCAAAGAGGAAATAATTTCCACTTTAGTTTAAAGTATACTTTCTCTAGGGAGTTAAAATTTATTTTCTTGCTTCGTTTGCGGCTCTAATATTTTCTACTACACCATCTGCCTTATCTTTAGTGTGAATCATGTACGAGCATGGCGTGTATCCAGTGCTTTTATACGCATATATTTTATATTCATACAAAGGGGTAAATTCTTAGTCGAAATAACATGAAAAACTTCGTACAGAAAAAAGGGATTGAAGCTCTTGAAACTATATTTAAGTTTTATTTGCCTATGTGTTTTTTATGCTTAGAAGAGTGATCCCCTGACCTACGTAGGAATATTTAAAGTCTACAATATTTGATGATGCTGCAAGATATATGAGCCGACCACGTATAATAAATATAATATTCTTTAAATATCTACAGGCACTAGACAATACCTGGCCTACCGCGGCTCTCTGTTCTCCCTCCTTTCTATTAAAACGTTTCACGAATTAAATTTTTTTTGGCGAATACTTCCAGGTCTAGAAGTCTTTAATACGTTGGTAACAGCTTTAAGTCTAACTACAGTGCATAAAATTTCTCTTTATATGTAATTCCGCAGTAGTGTTGGCCTAGTGGCTTCAACGTGCGATTCTCATCCCTACGGACGTTAGTTCCCGGCTGTGCACCAATGAACTTTATGTCTAAGTGCGCATTTAACACTCTCTCGTACGGAAGGAAAACATTATGACGAATGACGAAGTCAACGGCTAGTGTCAGACAAAGAAGGTTGACACTTACAAATGATAACGAATAGAGATAAGATACAACAATCTGAGGTCCTGACCTTAATGGTTTTCTTTACATGTAATTGTATATTTTTCCAAGTTTTTACTAAAAAACGTTTATGATATTATAGTAAAGGTATATTTTTGAAAATCAAACCAAAATAGTTGCATACAAGTGTACAAATGCCTCTACAGTGCCCTGAAAAGAAGATAATATCATCAAGGAATACAAAGACCTTATTTACAATTGTTTTTTTTTTAATTCTGCGTATTTATTAGTTTAGCATAAATTAAAACAATCACAGTATTTATTTTAGAGTAAAATATTCCATATAATATGCATAATGTCTTAAAATAATAACAACGTTTGTTTTTCCCCTGTAACAACTCAGTCATGTACAAAATACTATTTAAAATACTAGTAGACTCTTCATTTTTCTTTTATTTCCGGTTTGGTTTCTGAAAAAAAAAATGTTGTTACATAATATTTCTTCTGCAGTCAAAAACTCATAAGCTCTAAGAACTCACGAGGTCAGAGCGAGTGGAGATTTCCGAAGAAATAATAGTACAGTATATATATAATATCAAACAAATGCAATAAAGTTTCCTCCCTGGCAGAGGAGCAAAAGACACTCAAGATGTCGCAGTTAAGGAGTTAAACCACAGAGATAATTGAATCTCTAGACAGTTAATTAAAGATCGATATTCCTCGATCGATATCCTCGCGTGTCTATTGCTATGGGAGTCCAAATGCTGTGTCCCAATTTTCAGTGTTCACCACAACCTTGTGAACGTAAAATGAAAAAGTGAAAAAAGTAAAAGTGTGAGAAATCACAAGCTTTTATAAAAAGTACGCTTACCAATATCATTTTCCTCCGATTCGTTCCAAGGTTGTTTTTCAGATGTTGTGAATAAAATAAAGAACAGATTGGTAAAGAAGTAGACAGCTGATGCTAAGAAGAATACTTTACGCCATTCAGTTGGGTCCGACTGAAAAAAAAGTGTTTGTACACACAGCTTATTTTATAAAGAAATATAACAGTGCCATTCTCTAACACCTTTATCTGAATAAATAGGTATAGGGGCTTACAACCGAAGCCTTAAACCCAAAAAACCGGTTTCTGTTCTTCGGCTAATGAATAAAAATTAAAAAATTAAAAATTAATTTGAAGAAAAACATGGTTATTTACACACTAAGTTAACCGTAATGTATGAGAACGCGCCCTGGCGCTGTAAATATAATAAAAAAACGCTTTACGCTTTATCTGTGATAACTATTATAACTCAATGTTTACAAAAAATCTTGTAAACCTAGATCTTCGAAATTTCATTCGAATTAAGAAAAACTCGCCTTTTACTTCTTAAGGTTCCTAATGAAAAGGAAGAACCTTATTATTCCTACTCACCACTTATTTAATTGTTAAGTGTTTATAAACTTACTGTAAAATATGCAAGCATTGTTTTTAGCTGCTTGTCAATATAAAATAGATGTAAAGTATCTAAAAGTTTATTTTTGTATTTTTTTTCTTTTTGTCTTTAATAAAATTACCTCATCCTGAATGATGACACCACAAATTAGTGGAGCAATGATTGAAATTATATTAGCAAAGCAGTTTGAGATGCCCATAAGATTTGCACTGAAATTTGGCGCCAAGTCGTTGAGTACCAGCTGAAAAGTCAGTATTATTATTTTCTTATTTACAATAGAATCTTAACCTGGACTGCACATAAAAATAATAATAAAAAAAAATGGAAATTTCCGACCCTGTGGCAGAATTACCTTATGCTGGCAGCACTTTCTGGCTGTATTTCAATACTTATAGTGAAGATCTAAATATTATCTAATATGTATATTCTACATAAGCAATTAAATTTGTAACTAACACTTAGTAAATAGTTCTCTTAATTACTTATTCGTGCATTTTGAAAAATTTAATTTTTAAGGGATTTTATTGTCTTACCATGTATCCCGTGTAGGTTCCAGCATTTACTCCCACAGATACTGTAAGCATCACTACTGCTAATGTCAAGTTTCCTTCTGGGATATAGGATAAGCCAATCAGGGCTACTGCGGGACCCCAAAGACCTGTCGTAGAAAATGGTTTTAGCGTCGCAATTCAGGGTCAAAAAGGGTCATATAACACATATTATATATACACATTTACATACAGCACTTGACTTTATTGGAAATAAATTTTTTAAAATATTTGTTTAATGCTCGATCATGATTAGTAATTCCAATTTTAATCAAATAAACTTTTGACTCACTTACAAATAATTGCTTTATTACGAAACAATATATCCAAGAAACTTCATTGTTACCCTTTTTAACGACAATAAAAAATACAAATTTACACATTTCACAACTTATATAATATACTTGTGTATACCTATAGTATTTGAAAGTTTTCTTGTATTGGAAACACTCAACCATTTTTTCCTCACTATGATATCAGTCATAATTCCCATAGGAAAGCTTAGCGCGTACATAGCTAGATATGGAAGTGAAGATAGTACTCCGTTCTGAAAATAAAACGACGTAATATACAGAGGTGCTTGACAAGAATGATGTAAACTTGTTTATTTGGTTCATATTAAAAAAACTTTTTGTATAAAAATTTGATCAGTCTTATTTCAAATGTTGGTAGGCCTAAATATCGCTGGAAAGACGCCGGAGAGAAGCACCTACATGAACTCTAAAGGTCTAGTTTATGGGGCCAAGGCTAAGTTTTTTCCTAGGTTTTAGTCGTCTCCCGCAATTAACACACTTGATTATATACATACCTTTGTCAAATTCATGCCAAGAACTTTGGCCATATACGTTGGCATTTCAGTCATGAGGGTAAAGAAACCCCAGTTTTGTCCACAGTGCCCTTTTTTTTTTTTTTTTTTTTTTTTTTTATATCCGAGGTGGAAATGCATTTGCGCATCCCCTGAACAGGGGTATGTGGGACTCGACCCACGCCAAAATCTCTGCTATTCAGAGACTGGGTGAGCAATACCCACTAAAACCACCTCGAGTAGTTCCGACAAAGCCGCGTTACAGAGGCTCCGGGGTCGCTGTCGCATTCTACCGGGACCTCAACGGCATGTTTCACTCAGAAACCTCTGGTGCAGTATACACTACATAGGAGGTAGGAGATGGGCATATCTTCTCCTATTTACTCCCCGTCTTCTACCCCTAGGATTCGTTCTAAAGCGCTCCCTCTCTCGTTCTGCTGTCTCCTTCTGTAGCATGACATGCTCACAGAAGGATACCACTGCATTCCATACCTCGTCACTGCCGACCATTTTTTGTACAACACAAGGCAAAGCAAGGTTATTACCCACCACAGAACTAAGATTATGACGTAACTGAGACCACTGCGGACAATCCTCCAACGTATGCTGTGCAGTATCATCATTTGCGCCACACTCCAAGCAGCTCGGTGATGGTTCCCGCCGCACGATGTCATGCAAGTATCGCCCAAAACATCCATGTCCTGTCAATACCTGCACAAGACGAAAAGTAAGGGCACCACTTTTTCTATTTGCCCAGTCACTAAGTACAGGACGAATAGCCTCCACCGTTCTATGCCCCGCTGCTGGGTTAGCTAAGTCTTGGTACCATTTTTGCATAGTAGCTGATCGCGCCAAACGTCTTAAATTCTCGACTTCCTCAACACCAGGGTAAATACCTTCAGCCCTCGACTCCATCCGGTGATTGTATACTAAAGTGAGAGCCTCAGCCTCTAACTCCCAAGGTGGAGTACCAGCCAATATACAACAAGCGGTAAAAGACACCGTTCGGTAACAACGGACTATTCTTCTTGCCACAACCCTTTGCGGCCTCCGTAGAAGGATTTTATTGGTTACAGTGAGCGAGTCTTGCCACACTGGGGCTCCGTAAAGTGCCATGCTTCGAATGACCCCACAGTAAAGCCTCCGACACCGTTCGTCAGGTCCACCTATATTTGGAAGCAGACGACTTAGTGCCCCTGCTGCACCAACTAGTCTCGAACCAAGGGCTTTAAAATGATCCTCAAACTTCCACCTACCATCAAGAATGAGCCCTAAATATTTCATATTACGACCAACCGACACTCTAACTTCATTAACAATAATTGATGCCCTAGAAGGCGGGCCACCTCTTGGCCCGTGAAACAAGAGCGCACTAGTCTTTTCAAGAGCAACCTTGAGTCCTAGTAGGCCAATCCTATCAACTACTAAAGAGGTCCCAACTTCTACTAGACGTACCACTTCTTGAAAGTCTCTTCCTTGCGCTACAATAAGGGTATCATCTGCATAGCAAAACATTTTTAACTTAGGTAGCAACGTACCCCTAAGCACCCAATCGTATCCAATGTTCCATAAAAGGGGGCCCAGTACCGAGCCCTGAGGAACCCCGCACTTCATTGGCCACCGAACCAGCTCTCCTGAGTCATTTACATACAGAATCTTACGATCTTCTAAATAACTTCTGACAAGATTCTGAAGATATAAGGGCACACCGTGGAAACGGAGAGCCTCCATTATGACTGTAAACGGCAAGCTATTGAAAGCATTAGAAATATCCAAGGAAACTGCCAAGGCCTTACCTCCACTACGGACAGCCTCCATAGTGAAATGTTTCAAGGCGCCAATCGCTTCTAATGTTGATCGCCCAACTCTAAATCCGTACTGAGCGTCTGCTAAATCTGGACCAACAACAGATATATGTTGACTTAAGCGCCAAACTATTATCCTTTCTAAAAGCTTACCCACCTCATTAAGTAAAACTATTGGGCGGTATGCTGATGAAGTGTCTTGCGGACGACCGGGCTTGCGCAATAAACATAGACGACCCTCCTTCCATAGTTGCGGAAATTGTCCAGTAAGAAAACAAAGATTAAATGATTCCCGCATTTCACCGTCTAAATATTCAACAGCAATTGCCAATACACGGCCGTGTATACCGTCTGGACCTGGGGCTCTCCTACGCTTTTTTAGACGATCCACTACGTTTGCAAATTCCACATCACTAACCAAGGGAATCTCGCCTTCTATTTCTGGTCTTATATCAGATGTCATCCGTGGAGGAACAATGTTGGGGTCAGCGGGAAATAGTTCAGATACAATTCTGGCGACAAAGTCTGACCGGAGTGTCTCAGTTAGTGAAGGACCTCCTGCCTGCAATTTATTTCGTACAAGACGGTATGGGCGCCCCCATGGGTCCTGATTGAGACTTTCGAGAAACTCACTATGTGCCTTATCCTTAGCCTGACTAATAGCCAGTTGTAGAGCCTTCTTATGTTCTACAAATTGAGAGTGAAGTCGTTGTTCTTGAGCAGCATCACGCTGATGTCTTCGGCGATTGCGAAGATATGCTCTTCTAGCACTGTTGCACATTTCACGTAAATAAGCAATATCCTCGTTCCACCAATGAACCATTTTACGTGATGGCTGGCGCCTCCATTTTGACATGGAAGCGTTTGATATTGCTTTTGCCGCATGACGAAGACGACTAGCTGCTTCATTAACGTCTGTAGGCCAAATAGCGGGTGCACACCAGGCTTGTACAATAGCCGCCTCTTCTGCTAGATCCTTATTTAGACTGCTGAGAACCCAGCGTGGGAATGCCTGTCTATTAACACCCACTTCATACCGTCTCTGGGATTTAAAAATATTGAACCTAATATAGCGATGGTCCGACAGAGTCTCAATATCTTCCGCAACTTTCCAATTTTGCACCGAGGAGGCTAAACTTGGTGAAGAAAATGTTAGATCCACCAAGGATTGCCCTTGCGCCCGCACACAGGTTGGAACGTTCCCTCTATTAAGCAGAAAAAGTCCCAATTCTGTATACCATTCCTCTACAGCTTTACCTCTATCGTTAGTGAGGCTATCACCCCATATTTGAGATCGGGCATTAAAGTCGCCTAATACTATCACTGGCAATTGTGCTCGTTGAATTGGGAGACATAAGTTGTCCAGAAAAGTAAGAAACTCCGATAGTTCTCTGTTGGGAGAAAAATAAACAGCAACTATTATGAGACCGTTCCACTCAGCCACAACATAACCTATTCCACGATCCTTTAAAATAAGAGGATATCCACCAGGTCGAGCAATTATACTGACGAGGCCACTTAAATCTTCTAACCAATGAGATGGTGAAGGTACAAAGTATGGCTCCGAGACAACAGTAATATCAATATCCCATTCAGCCCTAGTCTGCAGGAGAAGGTCCTGTGCCCTAGCGCAGTGATTTATATTTGCCTGAAGAAAGTTAATATGTGCCCTACTACCCATTATTGAGACATAATATCAGCCTCCCGCGCCTGAGCCTGATTTACAGTGCTGATCCCTCTACCCAAATGCGCCATCTTTGCCTTCACAACAGGAGGATTACATTTTCTTCCCCTCATTATGTGGTCCGCTGGCTTACCAGCATCGCCACAGACAGCACAGTGCGCTACAGCCGCTGTACATGTTGCAGATTGATGACCATTCTTTCCACATCGGAAACATAAAGTGCTACGATCCACTTCTGACGGACATTTCACACTAATATGGCCCAAACCTAGACATTTGTAGCATCGTAGAGGGCCATCTTCTATCACCTGAATGTGAGCTGAACTCCAACCTACAAGCAAACGACCTTCAGTGACTTTTTTAGCTGCAGTGACTGGGCATTGTACAAAAACTACATTGTTTCCACCGTGGCCCCTTACAAGAGTGCTCGCCTTTATTAAATCCACCTCACATTCACCCTTTGCAGCTATTGCTGCAATGACTTCTTGGACAGACACAGAGTCATCCAGGCCCCCAATTCGAAGAGCTGCTCGCTTCACCGGCGTATCCACCCTAACCTCTTCTGCAAGAACGCTGCGGAGTTTCTCAGCAAGTTGGCTAGCCTTTTCTGCACTTTGAGTTCCGGGTATCTCAATAATTCGGGCTCCTGTTGCAGTCTCTCTAATTCTGACTTCAGTCACGCCTAAGTCAGCTAATACGACATTGTCCCTAGCCTTTTTTAATATACCCGCATACGTTACACCTCTATCTGCGGCCTCCTGCTGCAATTTAATGACAACCGCAGCAGATCGCGGTGCAGAAAGTTTAGCTTTTTTTCGTGCTTTCGACACCGCACTTGGCACAGTTGCCATCTCCGCAGGAGTAGACAATATCTTACTTTTACGCTTAGGATGCGCAACAACTGACGTCCAGGCACCATCCTGCTCCTGGGAGCAACTTGGAGTAGGGCAAAGACCCTCAAGCACCTGAATTGGATTATCAGTGGCACCTGCATCAGGCAGCACATTAATGGAAGACCCCACAGGTCTCGCGTGCTCCCTTTCTTTTGAAGCTGCAAGGGGCGGACGAATAATACTTGCTGGTAATAAGCGGTCCTCCATTCCCGCCAATTTGGCATCGATCATTGCACCCACCGAGCGCATGACCTCACCTTGTATCTCATTTGTTATAGTCTTCAAAAAATTTGGGTCTTGTGAGGGGTTAACTTCGGAAATAGCTGATCTTTCAGAGAACTCCCTTCGCAGTGCCTTTAAAGATCCTTCCAGATCAGCAACATGGTTTCGCAGACGTTTGTTATCCGCCTGCAGGCGGCGAGTCTCCTCTGCCACTGAACGAGACGTTAAAGATTTAATTATCTCCTGCAAGTCTTCTGCCGCCTTTTGCAGATCGTCAGAATGAGGTTGGGTAAGACTCCCTGGATTTTTAGCAAACTCCAGAAGCTTAGCCGTTCTTATCGCCGCTCTCTGTCGTATATCTACTGCGCCCAGAGATTCAATCTCTTCATCGAGAAGATATGACGCTTTAATCAGAGACTTTTTTCCGGCTTCCTTGCGAAAAGTCTTACTCCGTAAGTGCCTCTCAAAGGCAACTTCCGCCGCTTCTTCTTTAGCCTCCTTAAACGCTTTCCTGGCTTTTCCAACACCAATAGAATGAGAACTCGGCTTTTTCTTAACAGTTTCCCTCCTTGAAACCGATTGTTCTGTCTCAGTATCGG
Organism: Pieris napi; assembly: GCF_905475465.1. NCBI lineage: Eukaryota > Metazoa > Arthropoda > Insecta > Lepidoptera > Pieridae > Pieris > Pieris napi. Next base: position 6,986,214 of record NC_062237.1, on the reverse strand, counting down.
AAGCAGATATACAGTCGACATTCAGAGGCTCCTTGAAGAAAGACCGTTTACGGTTCTTAGCCACCCCAGATATGCTCGATTCCGAGCTACAATCATCCATTTTGAACAAAACCACAACACTTATTATCAAACCAAGATATCATTACAAAAAAAAAATATAATATATATATAGAAAACAACAACAGACACACACACAACGACACAAAGATTAAGAACCACGAATACTTTTAAACCTATTATCCGAAGACTGCGGAAATTAATCAACGCATGACCTTGAACAATTATACCAAAACCAATAAAATAATGCGGAAATTAATCAACGCAAGACACAAACTCTCCTCTTCTTCAAGACACAAACGATTTCTTCAAACCAAAGACGATCAATACTCGCGAAAAGTAGGTACGTCAACGCATAGCAATAACAGCGTCTGCGCTTCACAAAAGACACGTCCGCCTCGGTCGAGAGCTCGACGCGCACCCGTCCACAGTGCCCTATGACTGCGGCCCAAAGCGGTAAGCATAGTAGAATCTTGGACCAAGGAGTCTTAACTCGCTGGAAGGTAATTTAAAAGCATTGACTACTCAGTCAAATTGAACTTTTAAGTTAAAATGAAGTTTAAAATTTTATATTGATGCGATATTTGTTACGCTTTTACGAATAATATACGGTATTTCAACTAAATTCGATAAATATTTCTTACTCTTAGCAGACAATATTTTAATTTATAATTGAAACTCAAACTCAAAACATCTTTATTCATATTATAGGTAAACAAGTACACTTATGAACCTAAAAAGTTAAATTAATTGTAAATTTACATTTACTACAAGTTCGCAAGTCAAGGGCGTAGAGCGGGGAAGAAAAACTAGCAAGAAACTTCCGCCACTCTTTTTAATCGCTAAGTTTAGTGTAATACAAATTGTATGAACTGGTTGAAAAGATATATATTACCTTTGGTTCTTCCACTCTTCCCAAAGAGGTGCGAATGTATAGAGACTCTTCCTTAGATATATATTTTGAATCCTCAGGTCTGCCAGCGCCGATAAATAAGTAAATAATTGTCCAAATGATCCCGAGTGCTCCATTAGTGTAAAATATTGCCTGCCAACCCCAAGCCTCTGCCAGGAAACCCGCTGCCATAAGTTGTAGCGCGATACCAAGTTGAGCCCCTAAAATTTAAAATCGTCAATTAAAAATACTATGATTTAATTTTAAATTAGGAACGTCATAATTAGGACGAAACTGGTTCTTTATAAAGGAAATCAATAGTAGTACAAGTGTAATACAATTATTCTGATAATAAATATGTCACGATAGCTATAAATATATTTACCAGCATAAATAATTGTTGTCAATGTTCCCTTCTCTTCTATTGGTATCCATTGACTGACTAGATGATGCATAGAGGGATAAACAAAAGCTTGAGTCAGACCTTGAAGAGTTCTGCATACAATGACCATTTGCCATCCACCCTAAAAATAATGAAAGTAAATAAATATAACATGGAACGGTATTATTAATTTAAATTTAGGAAGTTGCGTTAACGAGCTTATATCAACATAGTATAAAACAAAGTCAATTTCTCTGTCCCTATATACCTATGTATGCTTAAATCTTTAAAACTACCCAACGGATTTTGATGCGGTTTTTTTAATAGATAGAGTGATTGAAGAGGAAAGTTTATATGCATAATAACATTCATTAAATTGTGGAAAAATACTGTTATTTTTGAGGTTTCTAATGTGATGTCGTCAATAATTACATTTTTTCCGCTTACATTGCAATCGCAGGCTGTATCCTACGAGATTTATCAAAAAATTTTACTTAGTATTGTACACATGGAAAAGGTCTACAGAAAACTCCGCGATGGTATATATCTATTTCTTATGAATATCTCACAATATTTTTTTTTTGTCATTTACTTTTTACGACAAATAATGGCTAATTTTCGAAGCGATTTTAACCAATACAGCATTAATCTTTATCCATTTAAATACCTTAAATACATTGTTGATTTAATATGGCCCTTTACAGCATATGATTTAAATGAATATTTTCGAAGATATTACAAATTTAAAAATTGCGGGACGCAGCGCGTCGGAGGCCGTGGTTCTCCCTATACTCTATAGCACTTAGAATTTAGTATAAGCATTGCACCCGTGCGAAGCCGGGGCGGGTCGCTAGTGATTTTATAAAGCATCATAATGTTCTAATGAAAATTGCTTTAGAAAAAAAGGGTTTTATATAGTAAACTAGCAAACTCGGCGAACTCCGTTTCGCCACCAGATGGCTTCGTTTTATGTAACATTTCGATTGGTGATCCCGCTTTTGTGTTGAAATTTTTCCTGAATTTTCTTTGCTATAAACTTCACGGAGCCCGAGACCTTTCCAACGAATGCAAAACCGTGGAAATCGGTTGGTGCGTTCTGGAGTTATAGCGTCAGGAAGGAAAACCCGACTTATTTTTATATGGTAGATATGTGTATATATGTGTTTATATAATTATTTATTAATTCTACGCTATGACTACGTACTTTCAAACATCAAAGTACAGACGAACAGTGTTACATACACTGTTCAATGCTTGCTTGCTCTAAAGAGAGTTTATTGCCAGATCTTCTCTCCCGTTCTACGCCCTTGTTTTGAGAACTGGCAGTAAATGTAAAATTAGAAGCATTAATATGTATTTCTTTACTGACAAATCATAAGTGAACATTATGTTACCTATGTGATTAAAATATTTTTTATTATTTTATTTTTTATTATTAAATAAGTTAGAACTTACTATCTGCGCCAAAATTGGCATAAACAATGAGATCAGAGAGTTCACAGAAACAGAGATGGTGATCAGCACTTTCCCTCCAAATCTCCTCGCTAGTTCACCTCCAGGAATCTGCAGGAACACGTAGCCCCAGAAGAATGATGACAGGATCATAGACTGGATACTATAGCTCCAGTCGAAATACTGAAAGAGAACCATACAATTTAAGCATTTAAACGAATAATGTAGGTTTTACGGCCAATTTATTTCAAAGAATATTAACAATAACAGGATGAATTTTATACGTTTTAACTGATATCTAATATATAAAATTCTCGTGTCGCGGTGTTTGTGGCTAAACTCCTCCGAAACGGCTCGACCGATTCTAATGAAATTTTGTGTGCATATTGGGTATGTCTGAGAATCGGACAACATCTATTTTTATCCCCCTAAATGTTAAGGGTAGTCCCTAATTTTTTTTTTGAATTTTTTTCTGTTTAAATTTTTTTATGATACAACATTAAAAAATACATACAACCCCTAACTTTCACCCCTCGGCCCTCTACGATCAACCCCTATTTTTTATTGTAAATGATATACATGGCAACACGACGTTTGCCCGCTCAGCTAGTAAATCTATATAAAAACGCTACTTTCTATGTTTACAGTCTCTTTCCAAAATTAAAGCGTGGTCAATCGATGTTTATATGTTTATTTCAACATCATACTCAAATTATGTAGAAGCATGTCTTTTAGAGTTATAGCGAGGACCAGTATAAAACTGGGTCGAATACGTTATTATGTTGAAAGGTCAAATTATGTTAGCATGTCAAATTTCACGTGCATTGTAAATAAGAATCTCCTGATGATAAACAATTGACTGACCCCTTTAGACGTCACGAGGATTGCAAACTTGTTTACCTCCATAAAATACTTGATTTATAATACTTCGCAAGCAGATAAGTTAAGAAATGGCAATATGGTATATGTTTGAAATAAAATGCGATTTTTATTATTAGTAATTTAGCCAGATGAAATTCACATCTGAATTTAGTTTTTTCTTTTGCTTGCAAATACGATATTTATTTTGGTGGATTCGGCTGACCCTGGTTTAGGCTTTGTAATGTTCGACGGAAGGTTTGTTTCTATTAAAACTTACTAATCTGTTAACAAATAAACACCAACATTTGAGGAAATATATAATAAAATATGTTTATGTAAAAAACTCAATTTGTTAAATTCCTACTAATTTTATGGCTTTAATTATATTATTGGACGCTTCACCAATAGACTAACATAAGGTTAGCGCATATTGGTAAATGCATTTATGCAATTACTATTTCCACAACTTTAGATAAACTGAAGAGTATTCAACTACAGTACTTACACTGTCATACCAACATCACAAAATTGAATGTTTGTTCGAATCCACGTGATGTTTATCCTTTAATTCACTTTTCCCTATATTATCTGAGTGATGTTTTGATATTATATCAGCTCTTGAGAAAACCTCTAATCTGATATTATTTGGTTTTTTAGGCAGGGGACCAATTTGATAAAGTCATCGTAAACTCTAATCTACTGTTACTCATGTCTGTTTGACTACAACTAGGAGGATTGTTTCATTATTTTTCGATTATCTTTGAATTTGTATGTACTTTATAGAATAACGTATATCAATATTAAATTAGTATTGCGTTGTAGTCTGGCTGACTATACCTAGTTTATATTATATGTATAAATTACAAAATTGCGATAAAAATGGATATGCCGAGCCAAGACAGTCCATACACCCAATAAGTTCGTCCCTTTGCACAGAAATCCGACCTCAAAAATGACACAGTAATGTGTATTTAATTTATTGACAAAAATAACCTCATGCACTTTTAATATATAAATGTCAAATCCATGGACACAAAACCATTATTAACTTTAATCAAAGAACGAAGTATGTGAGTGAAAGAATTTAGCTTCAAGCATTTAGCCACGAACAAGATGCTTGTTTGTGGCCGCGCCACCATATTGTGACCATTCGAAGATAAAAGTCAATAAATTTTCATTTATCAATGGAAGTTTTGCAATTAATACTTGAGGTCGTAAAATCCCCACTCATAATTTTAAAATGATAACCTTTGATTTTACCACGCTTAACCTATTCATATCTAATATGTGAACGTCGCAATAACTTAGATAAAAAAACTTATGTTTATAAACTTTGAACACTAATATTTAACTAATTTTATAAATAGTTGGTCTTTTAATCAAAGATCATTTTTTGTATTTAGTTAAAACATATAGATGTGTCAATAAACAGTAAAGGTAAAATTCATAATGTCTCCGCCTTTACGCCCCGGGTGACATTCAAAATACCCATCGTAATTTGACATTTGAGGAAATTTGACAGCCGTTTAGGTCAAAGCAATATTGTACCTTTAATATAGGAACCGGTTGATTATCTGACAGTGTAATAATCGTTTAAAAAAATATGATGCTGATCAGCCTTGCCTTCGTGTCAATGGTGCAGATATATTCTCTATTGTAGAACTACAAAACATAACTTACCGTAGCATTTTTTGAATCGGTCATGTCAACTATAGCCATACTGATGTTGACACGCATACTGAATGCCAGCAGCATAGCCATGAATAAAAGGAAAGTCTGAACATGGCGTACACCTAGACCCCCTAAAAAAACATTACGATATTAAAAAATATAATCACAATCAAATTCAAATTATTCTTATCAACATTTTTGATGTACGGGTCAGACTTAGTGTTAGCACTAATTCTCGTTTCTGAAAGCACTAAGTGTGACTCCCGTATGTTTTTTTTGGATTAAGATTATATTATATATATTATATATATATATATAGATATAGATTGAATACATTTTAGTAGCCGATAGAAAATTGTTAACCAAGTACTACTTTGTAATTAAAACCTGTATTTAATGTTTGAAATACTATTGGAAATTGTAAGAATTCAATAAACACATTTCCTTTTGTTCAAATTTCCTCTTTATTTTTTTTAATTGAGGAAAATGTGAAATAAAGTATGAGCACCGTTATCAATATACACAGTTTTATCGAAGTATTATCATTTCCTACTTCTCCCCACGTCATTTGCTTTTATACAGATTTTAACATTCCTTGACGACATCTAAAATAACTTTCAATTTAGTCAAACAAACTTTAAGGTTTAAACAGAGTCAGAATATATATATATATAATACTGAGGGATTGAGTCTTGATTCTGACTCTGTGGGTAAGACACGCCGTTTTCCTCATAATGGCAGTAAATAAGAAATATACGTATATAAAGAACACAAATATTCTTGTTCATCTGGTAAGAACAAAATTAGTTAAACAAAATAAACATGGTTATTAATTTTGTGTTCGATTTCTATTTAATTTTACTCGAAATTTTTACTTTGTCCTTTCTTAAAAATATTAAATATATACTTATTTAGTCTAGTCGTCAAGTTGAAAATGGAACAAAATAGAGATACTGCTCTTAAAATTATGTGCGATAGCTCATTGGATCCGGAATGACGTCTAGAAAAATGTGCTAAAAGCGTGTAGTAGCACATAAAAAATTGCAAAAGTTATAGACCATTAAAGATGAAAAAAAAATGGCATTTAGTTTTTTGCCAATATTTAATAAACTTATAATATTTAAGAAATTTCAAATAAATATTCTGAAAGAGGAGGAAATTTCCAATAATAAACTCCTAACTCCCGGAACTCTATCTCCATTATTTATAATTTTAATTTAACGCTGAAAATAGGTCTGCGGGTGACATTTTTAGGATTCGCGCGTGGCGAATTTATTTCTTAACTAATTATTTAAACAATAGAAAATTAAAAAAAACGATTATAAACAATTAAAAATTGTTATTAAGGAAAAAATTTATTTTTTTTATTCATAAAATTTTTAATGTAATAAAGTTGTGTTAAATTAAAAAAAAAAAATATTGATTTAATCAATTTGTTTAAAAAAAATTTATCAACAAATGGCGGGAATTTTTTTTTTTGCAAATCAATAAATATCTTGTATTAATAAAAAAACGATTATATGATGATTTAGAAAAAAAAAAATTTTTTAACAACATTACATGGATTTTTAAGTTTTTGTTTAAGTAAAAAAATTGTTATAAACAAAGTATAAATATTTTTTTAACTTTTATGGCACGATCTTGTTAAGTATGTATGTAAGAAAGGCTCTACGAAGCGAAATATTTTTACGACCATTATTTAAACATTTTTTTTTCACTTACAATTAAGACGGTCGTTCGAGAAAATTTCGTTAGTTAACAATTATTTAACTTGTTGAAAAATTAACTTTAAGTAAAATTTTCAACGGGAATAAATTAACTATAGTGTTCAGAACACACCATATTTTTTTCAAATTTAAAAAAAAATATTCAATACCTTAAATAAATTAATTAATGTGCCGTAGTCGCTTTTGACGCCACGCGCGAATCTTAAAAGTGTCACCCGCAGACCTATTTTCAGCGTTAAATTAAAATTAACAATAATGGAGATAGAGTTCCGGGAGTTAGGAGTTTATTATTGGAAATTTCCTCCTCTTTCAGAATATTTCTTAAATATTATAAGTTTATTAAATATTGGCAAAAACTAAATGTCATTTTTTTTTCATCTTTAATGGTCTATAACTTTTGCAATTTTTTATGTGCTAATACACGCTTTTAGCACATTTTTCTAGAGGTCATTCCGGATCCAATGAGCTATCGCACATAATTTTAAGAGCAGTATCTCTATTTTGTTCCATTTTCAACTTGTCGACTAGACTAATTACTTATAATATACTATAAATCTTAAAGTTTGTTTGACTAAATTGAAAGTTATTTTAGATGTCGTCAAGGAATTTTAAAAGCTATATAAAAGGAAATGATAATACTTCGATAAAACTGTGTACCTATATTGATAACTGTGCTCATACTTTATTTCACATTTTCCTCAATAAAAAAAAATGAAGAGGAAATTTGAACAAAAGGAAATGTATTTATTGAATTCTTACAATTTCCAATAGCAAACATTAAATACAGGTTTTAATTACAAAGTAGTATTTGGTTAACAATTTTCTATCGCCTACTAAAATGTATTCAATCTAAAACATATCGTGTACTAGTGGTTCATACTGCAAAGATAAGCGTTGTGTATGTTTGTAACGAATAAAGTCAAAAACTAGTGGACTGATATCAAACTTTCACCATTAGAATGGTCACTATCCCTTACTAACCTAGTTACATTTATTTCCATAATATTTTAGGACATTCTATTATTCATTCATTATTTTATTAAAATTTGCGAGTTCATTCTTCTTATATTACCAAATTAATTTAACCAAATGTATGATTATTGATTTTTAATTGCACAGTAATGTAAATCGGATTTTAATGAAATATATTGTGTGATTAATGAGTCAAAATAGTAAACAAAAAATAATAATTGTTAAGACAATCGGTAGAAATAAAAATTAAGGGCTCAAGCTAGACGGTAGAAACAAAAGGAACAAATTTGATTATTAACTAATAATATAAATTATATTTATTTTATATAACAGAATATTAATAACGTAAATAAATAATTAACGCTTAAATGTTTGTTATATACGTATATTGTATGTTTGTATACTTTAGTATCATGATAATCAATATAATGATAGTCACTAAGGCAATTCTAATTAAGTAAATGCAGTCTCTATGTTTTTTCCAACTCTTAGCTGTTGTCTTTAAAATAATATGTAATAATGATGTCATAACAAAAACAATCATATACCATATACGTAAGTTATTGAAACCGCCAAACAAGTTCTTTCAAATTTATACATAGTGAAAGTAGGTACAAAACTCTCAAAAAACGATTTAGTAACTTACGCGGTCTAAGATTTTCGCCTTCTGATTTAACAACCATTTTTATTTTATAAAATTTTTATCATGGGACGCGCACGACCGATACTAAATCGATCTTTATGTCAACTGGCAAAACAATGAGATTTTTAAAACCGGTATTTAAACTTACTGCAGTTTAGTTAATTTCCGACATGCGAATATCGACTTTGTTGCAATTTCTTTAATGTATAATTTAATTATAAGTTGTTAGGATTACGAGAGAAAATATAATGTTTAGTAAGTAGTGTCAAAACACGAAGTGTGTAAGTTAAAGTTAGCTCAACTTTCACAATTTGGTATTGATTTAGCTTGGGATTATTTTGGGGTGAGTGCATAGGTGCCTTCCTATTTAAGAAGCGCATGGAGCGCCAACGGAGGTACGACCTTTTGAACTCTGACTAGCAGAGGGCTACAAGTGTGGAAAGTCTCAAAATTGTCATCACGAGCCAACGACATGTTATATTATTAATAATTCTAAATATACTGATAATTTACTCCAAAGTTAATACAAGAACAAAGTACTTATAGAATAGAATAAACTGTGTATTTTCGCATAACCTCAATATAATAAGTTAAATCTTTGCAAAACAATTGTAGAGCCATCGAATACATAATTACCTTATGTTGCTATATATTATATAGGAACATATATATTATACACTAATCCTTGAATCAAGCTTAAGCAATATCTTGAATACTTTGCAAAAGTTGCTTTCTCAGGGTCAGTCTGTTCAACAGCTGATATCAATATTTATACTTAATAAATATAGGTCTCGGGTTAACACGAGCGCATCGGTACAATCGATCTTAATAATAACTTCGTCACGGTGGGCTGATGAGCATGAGGAATTTGGAATATTCTCCATATTGGGAGAAGACAGAGAGAGATGGAGCCAATTGAAGGAGACCTATACTCTTATGTATGTGTATTGTGTATATTTCGTAAATGTTCAAGGAATAAATGAGGGTTAATTAATATTATTAACATTATGTTTGCTTATCCTAAGGCATACTTTAACTGTACATAATAGTAATGATAAAAAATAATTGAAATAATACATAAATTTATAATGGTCGCTGTGGCAAAGTAGTGCCTTTAATTTATTAAACCTATTCATGGCTGTATTGCGATAGTTGATCATAGAGCGAGACAATCACCTGCTCTGCGATCACCGGTACTATCTTAGTAGTAGCTCCTGTGCTTAAAACCCGCAGCGCAAGAGTCTCAAATCTAAAGGGAACAACATCAAAGTTGGAGCATTGAAATTATGGAACAAACATGCTTAATTGTGTTCACTTTATGAAGCAAAGTTTCATGTTTACACTTTGATTGCTATTTTTAATAAAATAGGGTAAAACGAATTTATTAATATTGTTAAATTATTACATTAGGTGATAGTAATTAAAACAGATGCAAAAACATATTAATGATTCTAGTTTTTATTAAATACCCGTAAAGGGGAAGATATTTTTGTCTAGATTTTGTTTCCACCACACCATTATAAACTTTATTTAGACTATGTATATAATAAATAAATTTTGTTTCAAGCCGTAAAAAAAATTATTTCGGTGAAGATCGAAAATTTCCTGATATAAATAAGTTGTTGAATATTGTAAAATATCAGTCAGACTATCTGTATGGATAACGGAGATTCTTGATAAAGTCGAAGTTTACTAATGTATTTGTCAGCTAAATTCCAAATATTAAGTATCTTATTTTATCAAAAAAATTATAAATAGCTATACTTTCTTGGCCCGTCATTCGATATATTCATTTTTATACGTAAGTTTTCTCGAATTTCGTTCAAATCCACCTGCAATTTTTTTGCATCCATTTCCAGCCTACATGCTTCATGATGACGTCAATCCAAACCTCGTCTTAATTCAAAACTTCGGGTCATCGGGTATTGTCCTTAAGCGCTATATGTCCATCCATCCGTCCATCTTATTCTTTTGTTTCACTAAATGTTTATTTACACGTAAACTTATAAAACTACGGAATAGACAGCAGTGATAATTAAATTTTTGTCATGTATATAAATAAATGATATGTATTTTGATTTGTTTGTCAAAGGTCCTATGATTTAAAATCGTTTAACGAACTGTTTATTTAATTAAATATGTATTTAACTGTCCCATGTACGTTGCCAGGTACGTTGGATTTACGTGTTTTTGTATAATTTTGATGTTACAATAAAACAGAAAATAATTTGTCCATATAGTTATTTTTATTTAAGTAACAATATTGTCCTAAATATTATATTACTAGGTTAGCTAAAGTATATTCAATGATAAAATTTAAAATTAATTATAAAAATAATACCCCGCACACATCTTCCCAACAAAACCATACACACAGTTAACATGTAATGTTCTACGTAAGGAAATTATTGTTTGTGTAAAATTATATTTTTTTCGCATTTTAAAACATGCATTATATTTTTAGTACTTATAAATAAGAGTAGCAGGAAATCATCCTTATCATAGTCAAAGTTAAACTTAAGTAACTAATGAACCTATTTCATTAACCAAGTCAAGCTTCATCTAACTTCAACTGTAGTTTTGGATACTGCAATTTGGTCTGTTAAGGTTCCTCTCCACTGTTAATATAATGCTTAAACAGCTTAACAGCATTTGCTACGATTACATGCTTCAGGTTATTTTATTTGTTATAAAGTAAGTTTTTATATGCTTCTTCGCACGGATGCTGCGCTTTCAAATTTTATTTGCACTCAGTTATTATTTGTAAGTGCGCAGTTAACACTTGATTGTACGGTTAAAGAAGGCAGTGCAAGAAAACGTACCAAAACATACAATTTAACAAGAGGCCAAGATGGAGGCTAGCTATTATAAAAAGTATCCGATCAATACAGGGTACTTACTAAAGCTTTTTTTATAATTTAAATTGTTTCTCAATCATACTAGGATCGTTTATGGTCCTAGTATGATCGTTTATGGATCGGACTTCGTTTATGGACTAAATAAATTAATGTCAAAGTTTCATAGATAATTTTTTTGTTGGTAAACAAATTCTTTTTCTTCTCTGGTACATATCTTTAAATTATGTATTTAGTGGCTTATGTTATGTACCAAATTGTACGTATGTAGTATCAAGAAAATGCAATAAATTGTATTTTCTGTCTAATATAAAATCTGAAATAAATAGATTAAATTCTCTAATGAAAACACACCTTTAAATTTAGCATCTATATGGTTTTAATGCACTTAATTTAACAATATTACTAAAGCTTGGGAATAGCTTTAATATAAAGGAACTTACACAATTTCAGTTCGACTTTATGCACTGCAATATACTCGTATAACTTAAGTACTTACTTAAATTTAATTAAAACATATTGTTGCATAAATAAAGGAACTGCGAGTTATTGTGACGATATAATAGTCTGTTCTAGAGGGCTTAAAAGATACCGTAGGCTGATCAAAGTGCACTAAACCAAAACTAGCACTTTCGTTTCAGAATGTAGTAGCTTTCGTATACATAATATATAACTATGTGTTTCTTACATATCGCATACGTAGACTGTTTTATATTATGTGTGTTCATGATTTCGTTTAGTTCTAAAGAGGCTCAAGAAACGCTACACAAGTTGTTCATTGTTAATTTTAATCAATTCAAAAGGGTATTAAAAATACATATCAGAATAAGCCTAGTAGACTAAAATTAGGACGGGTGTCTGATGGCGATGTGTATCTCGATCGTATATTAAGTTACTCATGTAAAAAAAAAATTGTAATGAGAAATAAAGTTCTTTGAACAAAAAATGTATCGTGCTAATGCCAGTCGGCCGCTATGAAACCACGCTTATAAAACTGACATTAAAAAAATATGTAAAATATTACAATTGTTGATAGGTGTTAGAAAATGTATTTTATTTCACCAAGTATTTTCATTTTGCGGACAGTGATATACGAGTTTAATTCCAAATGTCCCTGGGACGTATGTAAACGACATTTCAGTAGAAAACCTTATATTTCAGACACTTGTTATTCCCCGCGGATTCTTCTCTCTTGATAACGTAACAGATTTTTCTTAGTGTATCATAGATATTAGAAATTTATAACAATAATTTTACTCTCACTTAAATTAAAATAATGTTAATGTATTACAGCATGTGTAATTAAAATAAACATACAACAAATAATCCACTGGCGCCTATATGGCTCTTGGTCTTAAATTACATTAGTTTCTTTAACCATCTTTTATTTTATATACCAGTAGGTGATCAGCCTCCTAATGACATGTCGTTGATTTTTGGATTTGAGACATGCCGGTTTCCTCACGATGTTTTCCCTTTACCGTGCAAGCGAGTGTTAGCGCGCATAGACAGAGAGTCCATTGGTGCACCGCCGGGTCTCGAACCTACAACTTCAGGGAGTTGCACGTTAAGGCCACTTGATCAATACTGCTCTTATATATTTTATTGCAAAAGTCAAAACTACAACAAAAAATCGCTCTTCTGCCAACTACATGTACGTCTGAAAACTAACGGTCGTACGCGACTGTTAAACGCGCACACAGACAAAAAGTCAATTGATACACAGCCGGCTACGAACCTACGACCTCGGGGATGACAGTCGGTGTTAATAATAAAATAATCCTTACAAAATAATTAAGGCAATGTTACACGTTTAACGTTTACATATTCATAGACAAACGTCAAATCACATTCTCGTCTTCATTGTCGTTCGTATAAAGGTGGGAACTGACCAACGTTACGAGGTGTAATGTAACACGTTACACAGCGAGCATTCGTGCATTCAGTACGTCGTGTTACGGGGGAACCAGCGAGCAACGAGCCGCTTGTTGCTATCAATGACAAACCACCACATACGCCTCTGTTTTTAAATAAGTTTGATGTCCAGTAACGATTTTTCTTCTTCTTAATTTGGATGAAACAATAATTAAGTAGAATCAAAGATACCAACGCGTCCTCGCTGTCGGCCATCTCGTGAACACTGGCGGCGAAAGCGGAGCACAGAGTTTTGACGAGCATGTTACGCCGATTTTAAAACAGCGTAATATGCTCGATGCGTAACACGCTCGGTGCGAATGCTACATTACACCTCGTAACTTTGGTCAGTTCCCACCTTAAGTCGAACTTCAGTTTTTGACAGTTTGAACATAATATCAAGTCGTAAGTTACTACGCGAAAGATGCTTACTACCTGCTTCGTTTAGTTCCAAAAACCCCCACGGAGCGCTTGTTAAGTTTTCCATACAAAAATGAGTGATTACTTTTCTATGTTTATGACGAGAGCTGGTCTATTTTCCATATTGTTCGTGCCAAGGACTCTGTTGGAGTATAATCAAGTATCACAACTAGAACTTATAGCCTGGGTTATACCCAATCACTAAATATTAACAAAATTATTTAATTGCAATTTCGAGTTTCTGTTGGTGAATACATTGAAACCTCATAGCTTTCCATTTCTACGTGAATTATAATACTTCGTAAAAGAAATATAAGTGGTTTGATAATAATAATACTGAATAATGTATACTCATATTGCAGAGAAATTAATAAAACTATTTGCTGTAATTCTCTCAAAAAACAAAACTTAAGATGCTTGAACATGTAAGTATATATTTTATAAGTTATTATAAGACTGTTTTGTGCCACATTCCGCGAATTGCTGGATTTCAGCTGCACGATGTCAATCCAGCAGTGCCTAGGCCGACTTACTGGTCTCTGACCACTAGGCCGCCTCGAGTAAGCTTCCTTCACCGCCTAATCTTGGCTCATGCGATTAAGGTGCTCCTGCTAACGCAGTCGATGGGTCTTACGTTCGCCTATAATACTCTCCGTGATCCGTCCTCCATCCTTGTCTTCTGCTTCTACCTTCACCTTCTACAGGAAAATTCACATTATAAAATACTATACAACCAGTCGTTATGTCAATATTACTAGCTCTACAAATTAACCACTACCACTAACTAACACATATGATAATGAAAATAAAATGATGGATTTGCTATTAATTGTCTTTGACTTTCTGGCTTCCTTTCTCCACGTGTGCTCCTTAACCTTCTTGCAACATTATGTAGATGTTGCCCTCGCTCTGTCTGAAGTCTGGGCTTCAGATTTATGTTTCTTGATCATTTGTTTTTTTCTAGTAGACACGTAGGCGAACAGGCTTCTGTGCCTGATGCACCCCGTTGTGCACAGCCGGGGATCGAACCTAAAACCTCAGGATGAGAGGCCACTAGAGCAGTGTTGATCTAGTGGCCTCAGCGTGCAACTCACACAACAAACAAAACTACCAAAAAAACAACAAAAATCGCGCCTTTGCCAACTACAAAAACGTTCCTCTTGGATCCGAAAATTTTAAGACGGATTGGCACAGATGTTAGATCACCTAATTTATTTATTTTTATTTATTAACACTTCGTTGCATATACATTAATATAGTACAATTGACATAATTAAATAAAAAGGAGAGCAACTGGCGGCCTTATCGCTTTCGAGCGATCTCTTCCAGGCAACCACTGTGAGAAAAAAAAGTATTAAATTACATAAGATAGGCAAGAAGTGCAAAAATACATGTATTACATTTAGTTGGAAACAAGGAACAAAAAACAAACTAAACTAATAAAGAGTACATGAAAAAAAAAAAAAAAAGTGCACTTGAATCATTTTTAATTTCTTAAATTAAGATCAGTCTCACGACAGTTTACACATTGTGGTCAAAATTCAAAGTCGATTTGTCCCACACACAAAATATCATTATTACCATAACAATGAAATACATTTTATTTTAATTAACTGTCGCGAATACCTAAATAAGTTTAGTGTTTGTCTAAATGTAGTAATGATTAGACGTGTTTAAGTACTTTAACAAAGTTGGTCAAACCTATAACATATCCAAGTTGTTAAGGCTTCATTAAGAATTTAATATAAAATTTAAAACACAGTGTTAATTAATACGTGAAATATGACCGAAGAATATACAAAAGTTCGAAGTACTGAAATTTGTTGTGGTAGGTTAATTTGCATTTATATTTTTAGGATTCATTTTTATAATATAATACTTTAATAATAGGCACTACCAACTGTCGTGAGACTGATCTTAATTTAGGAAATTAAAAATGATTCATATGCACTTTTTATTATCATTATTATTATTTTTTTCATGTATTCTTTATTAGTTTAGTTTGTTTTTTGTTCCTGATAAGTTTCTTTTTCTAAATAACTAAATGTAATACATGTATTTTTGCACTTCTTGCCTTTCTTATGTAATTTAATACTTTTTTTCTCACAGTGGTTGCCTGGAAGAGATCGCTCGAAAGCGATAAGGCCGCCAGTTGCTCTTCTTTTTATTTAATTATGTCAATTGCACTATATTAATGTATATGCAACGAAGTGTTAATAAATAATAAATAAATATAAACTTTTTTAAGTTTCTCGTTATAGCCGGTGCCTCCAAGTCAACTCATTCGACGCCCTAAGCCTTAGGTTATCCCTTCAATTCCCTTGGATCTGTCCGGCCTGCCTCATGACCGAATGTTAGGTTTAATTGCCCAGTCCATATCAAATTTGGTACAATTTATGATTTTTAAGAGCGTAATGTGTGTTGAAAAGAACTCGAATCACAAAAGAAATAGTTGTTTTGATATTATAAAATAAATTGCTCAGGTGCATGCTACTTAGCATTAAAGTCTGATTAAGTAATATAACACAATTTATTAAAACGTTAGCTAGATTTTAATTCATACAACATTAGAGATTGTAATTATTTTCTCTATGTAATTTTCTAGTAGGTAGGGCGGGGCTAGTTGAGCAATTTTTCACTTGCTTGGATATAGCTCCTCAATGATAAGTCTCAATGAGTTGTTATGTGTCCTGATGGATTAGTAAATTATCCCTTAACAAAAGGTTCCATAGTATTTTTTTGTAACAAGTCCAATATAATAGCTACAGATGTTTAAATGCAGAAAGTCAAGTATGCTCAATGTACCCCATAGGTGGGGTAAGTTGAGCAAGGGTATGGGGCAAGTTGAGCACTAAGAATGTCTAGGCCAAACCATGGGTTCTATGTTAACTTGAGATGAAGTAAAATATGTGTTAGACAATCAGCTTTTTATTTATAGTCTTTTATTGACAGAACAACAAAACTTAAAGAAACTTTCTTTGTATAATTACCCGAAACTAGAATCAACAAAACATGAGCATCCATATCTATCCATTACTTCCGATAATTTCTAAAAAAGATTACCAAGGCTGGTGGGTTCGGGTTTTTGTATGGATAGCTACGATTTTTTTGTTTTAAAAACATCATCAATTATTATTTTCCGGCCATCTTATTTGCAATTCAGCTGGGTGGAATTTCAATGCCAAATTTAGCAGCACACTCTTAGGCAAGGCGATGGTCGTCTTTTGGAGAAAAAATCCATTTGTAGCAAATATTTTTTCAAACAGTCCTCCTGTGAGGGAGGATATACTTCCCTCAGTGTTGTATAGCCCATAAATGAACCATCACCTTCATTTAATTTATTTAAAAGTCAACCCATACCGAATTGTTGAGGGGCGGTATTCACACTTTTTCCGTCATCGTGGACAGCCTTTGCAGCATTATATAAGTATTCAGTAGTGTAAGAACATCTCCTCCTCTTGTAAGCATCCAAACAAAAATAATAGATTCATTACTCATCAGTTGTTTAAGTCGTGGAGTTAGCTGAGCTATAGTTGCTCAACTTACCCCAACCCGGAATTTTAAAAGAAAAGTGGGACTGTAAAAAAATGCCTAGAATTAGAACCAAATCCTATTTACAAATCAAAAATACAATAATCTTCTGGAAGATTAACACTGTCCTGATTGAAAACAGAGAACATTAGACAAAGACAGACGAAAACTTGCGATAAACAATGTTTTTACTTTTTGGTCACATAATAAACAAAACGCCGTGACACTTCACTCACTAGTCCAGCTGCCACTAGCTATCGTGCGATGATTACCCCTCCTACGACTCCTTCTTTTCGCTATTTGATACTCCCGCGTAAGGTGAATAGTTTACGAGATATTTCGATTGCCCAACTTGCCCCTATGCTCAACTAGCCCCGCTCTACCCTAGTAGTTATACAAGGTTAAATACTAATAAAATATGTTAATTTTTGGGATAACACTTACATACAATAAAATTTTTTATTTTATTTAGTTTGAAATTAATAATAAATTGAAATCCTTGAGTAGTTTAATGTAGTTCTTGCATCAATGTTATTATTATGTCTGTGTTTTATTCAAAAAATACACTTACGATTTTCATCGAGATCTTTACGATTAAGTAAATTTTAATTTAATTCAAATAAATACACGTAAACAGCCGTAGGTACCTCAAATGTCAGTATCAAGAGCCATCTGCCAAGAAAAGCGCGCCATTTTGTGTTCGCGCAATGCACAGCGCAGTAAAGTAAACATGAATAAATGAGTAATTAAACTAATGCGAAATAATTTTTTACAGATGAGAGAGTGATTCCACCAAAACATGGGTTCGGAGTTCGACATGTTCAAGTTCTCGTTATCTTTACCACACAGACACTAGCATTTTTGGCTAGAGGACATTTAAGTGCGACTATTGTATCTATGACTAATGAAATTGAAACTGTAGGTTCCAGACCAAATATTACTGACATTAATGGAGTAAATACAACATTAGACCATCTAATGATACAATCTGAAGAATCGATTTATAGAGTAAGTAAATCTCTAAAAGTATAATGTGACATGTCATACTTTTGACAAAAATATTACTAATTACCTTATTATAAATATATAAATATCTATTATTTAAATACATTTACATAATAGATATTTACGAAATAAGGCTAAACGCGTTATAACTAATTGCTTAGCTAACCTTGTACTTAAATAAGGAAATTCAAAGATAAGAAATATTTAAAAAAAGGAAAAAAATAAAACCAAGCCAAAAAACCGCCATATTACTCCCTTTCGTGACATATTTGCAGATATATTTTATGGACTTTGACTTTCTTATTTCGTCAACAGATGGCACCACATACTGTTTGCATTCGTAAAATTAATTTATTAATTTATTGTTATTCGTAACTTATCCGATATTTTATTACTTATTCGGCTATTCGGATTGGAGAAGAATCCACTAAAAAAGAGATCTAGAACTAACATCGGTCCAGCCGATCTTGAGTTATAAGTGGTGTAACTAACACGACTATGTTTTATATACACTTAAATATAGATAATAGAAAGGCGCCGTTTTATATTACTAATACGGATTTAACCTAAAAAACATGATTTTCTCAAAATCCCAATCAAAACTCCAAATTAAGATAAAATAGAGGATGATAGTACTCGTAGTATCGGCGACAAACACTTTATAGCGTTAACGAATACTTAAGTTCTTTGTTATATTAAAATAGCGTTACTATTATAATTTTAGAATTATTTGTTTAAATTTGACCAGTCATCACCAGTCACCAGTTTATTTTCTTACAAAACGTGAGACTTCATTTTAAGCCAATAATAAATATTTTTATAATTTTTTAGACTTACCAATGGCCAAAATCGACGCAAGAAGTGGTTCTATCCTCGTTCTTCCTTGGATACTCAATTATGACGTATGTTAGTGGTATAATTTGTCAAAAGTGGGGCGGAAAAATTCCTATACAAATCTCCATGTTTGTGAATGGTATTGTGTCTCTATTATCGCCGTGGGTGGTGGCTTGGGTATGTGTTATTACTTCTAAGTAATAAGAGAACCTATAACAACTTTTCATGAGAAATTATAAACATATCGAAATATAGATGGAAAGAATTTTACAGCATACAATTTAAATTATTAGGTTTTGTTGTTACAGGGTGGTTGGAAAGCGTTATCAGTATGTCGAATATTACAAGGTTTTTCCCAGGGTGGGATGTTGCCTGGCATACATACGCTTTTGGCAAACTGGGTGCCGCTCAATGAGCGAGCCAGTCTTAGCAGCTTTTCTTATATGGGTAAATTTATTTATTACTCATATAATTAGAAGGAATACATATATGTAATTACATAATATGAATTTAACACAAATCCTAAGACGGTATTTTTGAAAAAAAAAAGGATGGCTTAATTATTTTAATTTCAAAAAGCAACGATATACACTTTTAAAATTTGTAATATGAAGTCATAGAAAAAGTCACGGTACATATAATTCAAACCATCAAATAAACTTTTTATCGTCACATAAAAGAATAAAAATAAAATAAAATATGTTTTATGGAACATAAGATATAGTCTAGTCGACAAGTTGAAAATGGAACAAAATAGAGATACTGCTCTTAAAATTATGTGCGATAGCTCATTGGATCCGGAATGACGTCTAGAAAAATGTGCTAAAAGCGTGTATTAGCACATAAAAAATTGCAAAAGTTATAGACCATTAAAGATGAAAAAAATGGCATTTAGTTTTTTGCCAATATTTAATAAACTATTAATATTTAAGAAATTTCAAATAAAGATTCTGGAAGAAGAGGAAATTTCCAATAAAAAACTCCTGACTCCCAGAACTCTATCTCCATTATTTATAATGTTAATTTAACGCTGAAAATAGGTCTGCGGGTGACATTTTTAGGATTCGCGCGTGGCGTCAAAAGCGACTACGGCACATTA
Organism: Pieris napi; assembly: GCF_905475465.1. Taxonomy (NCBI): domain Eukaryota; kingdom Metazoa; phylum Arthropoda; class Insecta; order Lepidoptera; family Pieridae; genus Pieris; species Pieris napi. Next base: position 6,965,899 of record NC_062237.1, on the reverse strand, counting down.
ATTAATTTATTTAAGGTATTGCATATTTTTTTTTTAATTTGAAAAAAATATGGTGTGTTCTGAACACTATAATTAATTTATTCCCGTTGAAAATTTTACTTAAAGTTAATTTTTCAACAAGTTAAATAATTGTTAACTAACGAAATTTTCTCGAACGACCGTCTTAATTGTAAGTGAAAAAAAATGTTTAAATAATGGTCGTAAAAATATTTCGCTTCGTAGAGCCTTTCTTACATATATTATTGAAATTTCTTAAATATTAATAGTTTATTAAATATTGGCATTTTTTCATCTTTAATGGTCTATAACTTTTGCAATTTTTTATGTGCTAATACACGCTTTTAGCACATTTTTCTAGACGTCATTCCGGATCCAATGAGCTATCGCACATAATTTTAAGAGCAGTATCTCTAATTTGTTCCATTTTCAACTTGTCGACTAGACTAATAAATGTATCACATATTCCACGTCATTAAATTTGAATTTGTAGGCATCCCTACTCATCGGCAAAGAAGACAGAGGGTGTAGGCCGAAAGAAAAAGCCGGCGTAAAAGACTCTCGGTACTCTTTTAAAATAGCAAATCATCAAACAACACTTATTTAAAAAAAAAATATCGCAAATTAATTAGAAGTAGCCTGTCTAGCACTAGTCCCAGGCCCTTTTATCAACTAGATAATCGTTAACTTTATAGTAAGCCTTTTTACACAGCTTTTCTTTAATACATTTCCTTAATTTATTAAAAGGCAGAGATAAAAGAGCCTCTGGGATTTTATTAAAGAAGAGTATCCCTTTTCCCAAAAAAGAATTACTAACTTTAGATAGTCAGTAGTCACGGGGAAATTGCAGTTTGCGTTTGTTCCGATTATTAACATATAGATCTACTCTGTACTAGAAACAAATTAATTTTCTTCCAATAGGCTAATTGTTATAAAAGTGGTTATAAAATGCGTTAGGTTCAGGATTGGGTACTGTAATGGGTTTCCAGTTCAGTGGTCTTCTGGCTTACAGTCGCTTTGGCTGGCCTTCAACCTTCTGGACCATAGGTGTGCTCTGCCTGCTTGGGTTCACTCTTATAACCTTATTTGGAGCTGCCACGCCGATGAAGCACAAAAGCGTTTCAGAAGAAGAGCGAAACTATATTATTGGTGGATCTGGTTATGGAACTCATACTGTACGTAAATTTAAAAAATGACAAACCCAATTAAGTATCAAGTTTATCAAGTCTTTTAATAAACAAAAAGTGTGTGTGTGTCAGCTACGACGCACGATTGGAGTTTACTCCTTACGAACGATAAAATGGCGATAATGTTCTGTGGCTGTCGACCATATTTTTATACTAAAGGTAAATATATGTTTTTATAATATAAATGTTTGTAGTAGTAATAAAACGTACCTACATCATCTATACCCAAATAGGATTTTCTTTCTGTGACCAAAGTTACCTTTATAGTAAGAGGAGAATAAGATTGATCAATCTTTTTAGTTTTAATTTCACTGACCATTACTATTGACAAAACTCTATGGCACGCTAGACTATCTAATTTTATTTTTTACACCTGTCAACACTGACAATGTTGTAATGTGGCTGTCAAAACGTGAATTCAAAATAGAAAAGTCTGTGTAATGTATTCCATCTCATTCTTTTACACGTTCAATCCTACAGATATATATGTTTGTCTCTTTCTACATAACGCCTCAACTTAATTTTACTCCTCATAAAATTTCCGTACCGGGCCTTATAACTCAAATCGTTTCTTAAGGAGTAAACTCCAAAAAATCTGTGGCGCTACAACCTTTCAGGCCTCAGATTTCTGTATCTGCTTCGAGATAATTTTTTGTAATTAGTATAAAAGTAGGTTATAATCCGGCCGTTGGCAAAAACCGTCGACTTCTTGGGTATGAAGCATGTAAACCTGAGGAAACCTCTCACGATGTTTTATTTACCGTTCGAGTGTATTTTAAATGCACACATAGACAAATTGCACAGCCTTAGGAAAGTAGAACGCTAAACTCACTATGGCAACATTAATGCTGTTTACATTTTCAGCAACCCAAAGTTCCATGGAAAGCGATACTTACATCAAGACATGTTTTAGCGGCTATGTTAAGCCACATATGCAATATATTATGTTATACATTCTTATTTATGCAAATGCCAACATATATGTATGCGATCTTGAAAGTTAATATAAGAAATGTAAGTATTTTCTATCTAACGGTCACCGTCCGGGCAGTTCAAGTTATCTCATCGTGTTAACTTCATAATATTTTCACTCGCAATATAATTTATTACATTATTCACTTAATTTGAATTTAGAATGCTTTACAGTCGAAAGAAGGCAAAGGTAAGTAAAAATTAAAACCTGCTTAAATAGTTTCATTTGAGTCGTCTATAGTCAAAGATAATATTTTGTCTACAGGGATGCTAATTGACCTGTTGATAATTCTAAATTAAAAATACTAACTATTGTCATTTCAGAGCGGTATACTATCGTCTCTACCATTCCTTGGCGTTATCATCATGTGTATTGTTTCCGGATATTTATCAGATCTTTTGATAAATAAAAAGGTTATAACGGTTAAAAATGCAAGACGGCTCGCAAATTCTGTAGGTAAGAATTACTACTTACTTCTGTACCAATGTGCTTATAATTTCGTTTTATGACAACTTCCAGGTTTTGATAGCTCTAAACTAGTATAGTTCTACACGGATAAGTAATTTTTAATAGAAATCATAACAATCTAATATATACAATTTAAATATATTATAATCAGTATTTACAATTTTCTTTAACATCCCTGCGATTCTGTAACTCACTTTTCGAACTCACACAGCGGTTTTCGCATCGGCGCGCGGCGGTCGCACTCAAATCAGTCGCGAAGCAGTCATTTTATGATTTGGCATTCTGATAAACAATAGACTACAAGCTCCCACCTTTTTTTGAAGTGAAACTTCTTTATCGGGGTTGGAAAAAAATTTAGTGTAACATTTTTTCGTTACGCGTCACATTTTTCGGTTACGCGCCATGTTGCTTTTTGAAGTCAAACTTCTTTATCGGCGTTGGAATGAAAGTTCTTTATCGACGTATGGGAGAAATTTTGTAGCAGATCGTCACGTTTTTCGGTTACGCGCCATGTTGCTTTTGGAAGTCAAACTTCTTTATCGGCGTTAGAATTAATTTTTTATCGACGTATGGGAGAAATTTTGTAGCAAATCGTCACGTTTTTCGGTTACGCGCCATCTTTTTCTTGTCCCTACCACGGTTGATCCGAAGAGATTCGAAGCCATTAATAACAAAAATATATAATAACGATAACAATGATAGTAATAATTCTATTACAATTAATGAAATTCTGTAATAATCTTAGTAGTAATAAGGTAAAATGAAATAATTGTATTTGTATTCATGTCTATGATAATAAAAGCCTTTTGTTAAACTTTATTTAACCAATTTCGTTAAGTTGCATATAGTAGATAATTTTTCGAAAAATAAGGTCATAAAGAAGTTTCACTTCTTACTTGTGTACACCTAGTACGCACACATTTTTTTGAAGTGAAACTTCTTTATCGGGGTTGGAAAAAATTTAGTGTAACATTTTTTCGTTACGCCGTACGCGTCACGTTTTTCGGTTACGCGTCACATGTTTCGGTTACGCGTCACATTTGACCGTTACGCGCGTCTTTTTCTCGTCCCTACCACGGTTGATTCGAAGAGATTCTAAACCATTAATAACAAAAATTAATAATAACTATAACAATGATACTAAAAATTATATTACAATTTATGAAATTCTGTAATAATCTTAGTTGTAATAAGGTAAAATGAAAAAATTGTATTATTTGTATGCAAGTCTGTGATATTAAAAGCCTTTTGTTAACCTTTATCTAATTTAACTTTATTTAACCAATTTCTGTAAAGTTAGTTGCATATAGATAATTTTTCGAAAAATAAGGTCATAAAGAAGTTTCACTTCTAACGTGTGTACACGCACATTTTTTTTAATCCTTAGTTAGTGCCACAAGCGTTAAAGGTGTTCTTGAACCCCACGGCTCAATTGTGTCTATAAATTATTTCTACTTCGGATTTTATTCGAATTATAAATTCTTCTAATTGAAAAAATGGCTTCCGTCACGTTACAAAAGCGCTCACAATTTTAATATTTCCGAAAATGTACCGTTTGTTCTCTATTACCTATATTATCCTATGATATTATTTGATTTTAGGCATCATTTGTTTTAAGGATTCAGACTGCACGGTATTTACGATATAAGTCTATAAAACACATATTGGTAATATATGTTATTTACACAGCGCGAAAGCATCGGTTTTTCATATAATTTGTATTATTTTCCACAAAATTTATTTGTGAACAAATCCAGTACATCACTAGACTATAGATTTCTTAATTAGATATGGTCCATAATAGTATTTTTTTTTCTAGCTTCTATCATACCAGCTATAGCACTATGCTTCGTATCCTACACCAAGTCAGTGACTGTGGCCGTCATATTGTTTGTAATAGCTTTAGGTGTCCAAGCAACTATGCATTCCGGGTGGTTGGTAAGTTTGTTTATTTAAAGGTAATTAAATATCCCAGTTTTGTGTTTATAAGGAAGTAAACAAAGCAAATCAAAGTTTATGTATCAGTTTGGTACTACACGTGCACTAATGAACGTGAATATTACAAAAAGGAATATTTAGAATATTTATATATTCTCAAAATACAAAATACCATCCGTATCACCTCAACGTCCGTCGTTCCACAACGTGAGCGTTTTCTAAGGCAGTTTTTGCCGCGCACCACCACTATGTGGAACCAGCTGCCCACTGAATTATTCCCGAACCAATTCGACTTAGGGTCCTTCAAGAAAAGAGCGTACCAATTCTTGAAAGGCCGGCAACATACTTGCGAGCGTTCTGGCATTGTAAGTGTCCAATCAAGGGTCTTCTTGTCGCGAATAAGAACTGGCGAGAAACTCTCTTTTAAATCGCAAATGCTTGGTTTACAAGGAAATAGTAGGGAACTGCAACAATTACGCCATGCTTCATTTGGCATATTAAATATTTTAATAAAATTATATATTTACAGGGCCTGATTAACCCTTAGGCTAATTAGGCTGAAGCCTAGGGCGCGACGATCTAGGGGGGCGCAGGTGCGCTGAAATCGTGGCTTTGCGAGCATCATCCCCTGCATAATTCAACTACACTTGTCTAATAGTTCGTTCGTCATAACATAGCTCGCGTATATTCGTTTTAGGTGATATTTATTGTCCTTTCATAAGTGTTACTGTATTTTTTTAAGACTATGAGTGGTAATGAGAATAGTTTGATAGTTAAAAAGCCAAGTGGAGCATAATACAGAAAAAAAGCAAAAGAAAAAGAAAAGAAGCTAGAAAACATTTTAAAAAATACTCGTAAACTCGAAACATTTTTTACAAGCTCTGCAGAAAGGAACGAAACGGTGACGAATAGTGCAGTATCTTCAGCGATTTCTTGCCCTGGTCCCTCCACCGCGGACTGTACTGTATACGTTTCTCCGTCCAACACTAGCCCTACAGTAGCAATAAGGCCGATGATCTACTATGAAAACGAAATTATAACAGAAGAAAATCCCCCGTCAAGCATTCCGTCAAGTGACCCTGCAATATGGCAAGTAAACAATGAATTTCGAGATTATATTGCTAAAAAAGGACTGCAACAAAACGAAGAAATAGATTTTTCCAGATCAGAAAGGCAGTATAAAAATCAAAAAGATTTCTATCTAAAAACATGTTCGAAATGAAGCTTGTTAATGGCGAAATTGTGAAGAGAAGCTGGTTAGTGTATTCAGAATCCACAGGTCACGTGTTTTGTGGTCCTTGCAAGTTATATGGAGGAACATCCGTATTTGCCAAAAGTGGATTTAATGACTGGAAAAATGCTAACCTAATAACTGATCATGACAATTCTCCGGATCATCGTAAATGTTTGGGACAATATGTATCAAGAGGAAATTTTTTACAAAGAATGGATACCCAAATAGTCAAACAATATAATGAAGAAATAACTTATTGGCGAAATGTATTACTACGTGTAATAGAAACAATAAAGTTTTTAGCTTCTCGTGGGCTTCCATTTCACGGTCAAAATCAAATTATTGTATCTGCACTAAACGGAAATTTTCTTGGCTGTATTGAGCTTATATTATCTAAATTTGATCCTTTCATGGCTGAACATTTGGTAAGATTTGGGCAAAAAGGTAGAGGTTCTTCATCCTACTTGTCATCCTCTATAATCGATGAATTTATTTTACTGCTGGCTGACGAAGTTCGACTTTCGATTGTAGGAGAAATAAAAAAAGCTAAATATTATTCGATAAGCATTGATTCTACTCCAGATATTTCACACAACGATCAGTTGACATTAATTATTCGTTATATTTTGCCTGACGGAGAACCTGTCGAACGCTTTGTTACATTTTTACCCAATTGCGATCATAAAGGTGAAGACATGGAGGAGGCTGTTCTTAGGACCATTAATAAAACTTTGGAACTTGATATTAAAGACTGTCGTGGCCAAAGTTATGATAATGTTAGCAACATGTCTTCAGTCAAGAATTAAAGCTGTAAATCCTCTGGCTACTTTTGTTCCTTGTGCAGCGCATTCTCTCCAACTCGTGGGATCAGCTGCCGCGGAAAGTAGTGACGAGTCAGCTGCTTTTTTTACACTGGAACAACAACTTTACAATTTTTTTTCTGGATCTACAAGAAGATGGCAACTTTTAGTATCCAAATTAGACGAAGAATCGACGGTACTAAAAAATCTGTCAAAAACTCGATGGAGTGCGCGAGCAGATGCAAGCAAAGCCTTATACAGTTCATACAAACAGGTTCTGGAAGTATTAAACTCTATTTGCGAAGATAAAAAAGTAAAGAGACCAAAATAGAAGCAAAAGCAATTTTAGAAAAAATGAATGAAAACTCTAAAGCAAGAAAAAGGCCTTTTGTATAAGCTTATAATAATTAGGTAATTACTGTAATTTTCAAATAAATCATTAATCATTAAAAAAAATGTTTCACTTGTATGATTCCTCTCGTCTTTTTTAAAGATAACAACAGAAGTGTATTTGTTAGTGAATATTTTAAAATCACTTAAGTCGAAGCAACATCACATACTAGATGACCACGTCCATGGTTGGTTTAGACCGACCGTAATACACCTGTCACCTGGCGGGGGCGCATCCTGGTAAATAGCCTAGAGCGGTCAGAACTCTTGATCAGTCCCTGTATATTTATATTAATTTGCGGGCAAAATAGAAGCACTTAAACAGTGAAGACAAAATATAATATATATGCGTGATTAATTGCAAGATATTTCCCACATATACCGGTATTTGAAATATGAATACACTTTTTAGGTAAAATAAATATCTAACCCTGAAACACACCAAAAACATGATTAAGTATTTCAGGTGAACTACATAGATTTATCACCGAATTACAGTGGAATTCTAATGGCCATTGGAAATGGTTCAGCGAATTTAATGTGTGTCCTAATATTGCCTATAATGGTCACAAATATCGTCAAGGATGTCGTGAGTACTAAAACTTGTCAATTATATCATTACTAGCGGACCTGACAGACGTTGTCCTGCATGATATTTCAAGCGATTAGGATATTACACAAAGTATGAAAGTACCTTCTGCAGCGCCACCTGCCGGGCTGATTTGTGAATCTAAACCATTCCCAGATCCCCTTGAACACACACAAAAAATTTCATCAAAATCGGTCCAGTCGTTTGAGAGAAGTTCAGTGACATACACACTCACAGAAGAATTATATATATAAAGATAAAGGAACATAAAATTAAATTATATTCACATTATTTGATAATATAACCATAAATTAGTTTGTCTCTGGCTAAATAAAATTTAACGAGATATTTTGACTGTCTACTCTGATATATGGTAAGGAAACCTCCGAAAATTAAAAAAATAAGTATGAATGTGCAAATTTGGTTTATTTTGTTATGAACAGCACCATTACTCCGACTACCGATCCTGAAATTTTGAATGAAATTTCGATGATGATTGATTTTTGTTAAAGACTAAAAAGAGATTTAACTCTTTTAAAATTTAAAGATAAAATTGTTTCAGACAAATCAGATACAATGGAGAATTATGATGTATTTAATGGCTGCAATCAATCTTTTTGGGAACATAATATTTTTTTTACTTATATCAACTGAAGTACAACCATGGAATGAAAAAAGCTTCAAAGGTTAGTTAAAATTTGTAAAGAATAAAAGTTGTAAGAAAATACCATAACTCACTATTGAGCAACCCAGTCTTTTTGGTATACAAAGTGATCTGGTATCTTAGTTTGTCTTCTGTAAATGAAAAACGTATTAAATTAAACATTTGGAAGTTATCTGTATATCTGCGTCTAGTGTCTCCTTGTCTTGCTTCTTCTATCGCTAATAATCTCTTAATGAGGCACGGGGTAGTAATTTCTTTAATCTTTAATAAATGAGTCTTACCAAACCAAAACAGTTACTGTTTCACCCAGTTTGTAACCCTTGAACTCTATTCCATAAATGTAGCATTTCTGTATTAATATGGAAACCCAAATAACTAACAGTTTTAATTCTGTAGATGAGCCCGGGGCTGAAGATGAAACAATCGCTCTACACGGTTAATTGTTTTTCTATTTGTCATAAGAAAATAAAAGTATTGTTTTCTAGTATAATTATTTCCTATTCTATTTTCTCTGTCATATCGTCATAATAAAACAATATTTGGCTACAGGTGGCCTTTTATTTTTATAGAATGAACAGAAAACCAATTATTGATTCTAGTATTTACAATATTCTATAATTGGTTTTCTAAATATAAATCATAATTAAAAATGGATAAATAGGTTAATGGAAAACTGAAACAAATTGCAAAAGTTTGGTCCCTGGCAGTGTACTAACAGGATTTCCCCGCTCTATTGCGATACATATTCGTTGAGCGAGGAAAGCACCAGCTCTGGGGTCAACAGTATTATTTACCAAGCGCCAACTTTTATCTTAAATTAGCGCCTGTGCACTTGAACCTATATCGTCCCAAGAGGGGCCACGGAGGAAACACGTTATTGTAGTCGTTTTATTTTCCGCAAGTTCTGTAGCCGCACCAGCTTTTGTCCGAGAAGGATGAGACGAGACTTAGGTGTCTTTACAAGAACAATTGACAATATTTGCTTCTATATTTGTTCATATCGTACAAGATTATTTATTTAAATGTATTTATACCTGGAATTATAAAGAGGTAATAATAATAACATTACGTATATCCTAATGGGTTTGTAGGTAGTCAATCGATTTTTAATTTAATCTTTACACGTTTATTTAGTGAATTTTCTTTTGAAATTTATATTTTTGTATCAAAGGTCGACCCTTTTAGCCCAAATGTAATTTCGTATCCTTATTTATCGTTTTCTGTATTTTACAATCCGGTGTCATCAGTAATTACGGATGTACATATAATATATTAAAATCAAACATGTGATAATACTCAAAATCGATCATTAGCAACATATTATATACTTTAATCAATAGTGCTGTGATAAAAAACATTGGCCCGAACGATATTTTTTTTTCTATATAGACAAGTAGGTTATCAGCTATCGTCACGGCGACACACACCGTTTTTGGGCTGGGTTAAGCTTTGCCGATTTCCTTTACTATACGAGCGACATAGAAAGAAAAGTCCATTAGTGCAGCCCTGCGATTCTGTAACTCACTTCACGAACTCACACAGCGGTTTTCGCACCGGCGGTCTCTCTCAAATCAGTCGTGAAGCAGTAATTTTATGATTTGGCATTCTGATAAACAATAAAGTACAAGCTCCCACCTTTTCAGAATGCCAAATCATAAAATTACTGCTTCACGACTGATTTGAGAGAGACCGCCGGTGCGAAAACCGCTGTGTGAGTTCGTGAAGTGAGTTACAGAATCGCAGGGCTGTCGTGATTGGAACGCACGGGGTTGAAAGTTACACGCTCGATCCTCTGTAATTTCTATTAAAATGTACATTGTTTATTGTCTGAATAGCAATTTTTATTAAAGTCTTACAGTGTTCTTTTGTTTTAAAAAAATAATGAATTAAAATCTAATATGTAATAGTTTCCGAATTTGAATACTGGAGTACATTTAATTAATTTATGCATTTAGATTATTATGACAAATTGCACATATTTAAAGAATGAACTAAAATTCATTAAATGTCTGTAATATAATCAAAAGGGCCATTAAAAATTATATGCTTGACGTTTCGAGAGGTTTTCAACAATCATGGAGAACAAATTGATTTGGGTTTATAAATAATACAACGTAGTTCTAGCGTTATCCGTATTCTATTTAAAATACTTATACTAACAAACATTCTTCTACAATAATTAGGAACTCAATTTCCTCTTTTCTTTACCATTTGAGAGCATGGCCTCGGTTTCTTGAGGATACTCTGTCTCTTTCTCGCTAGGAGGGTCATTCCAATCTGCCTTCTCCCCAGTTCCGAGAATCACATAAAATAGATTCGTGACTAAGTAGAAGCCAGCTGCTACAAAAAAGATTTTCCTCCATAATAGTTCATCCGTCTGCAATAGAAAGAAGGATATTTTGTTTATATTCAATAATTTGTACGTTTTCTATAGGTAATTTTTAGTAGATCTAACTTGAAGGTAATGTGGTAAATGATTAGAGTTGATTTTTGACGTGACAACGATTTATAAATCGATGGAGCCGGCTGCACGCACGAAAAAACATGACTCATGCGGCGTTACCTCGGTCTGAGGCGTTCCATTTAAGGCTTGAAGTGCAAGCGAGAGCGCGAAGCGACAGAGAGGCACAATCGGACTCCGCGCTCTTCAGCGTTCGACATCTGTCTCTCTCCTACTTGAGTGAGCGATTCGTGACGTTGTCACGTTCAACTATCGTCAGTAAACCGACTTTACAGACAACCGATTTTTTATAATAATTTGACCTGGCAAAAGTTGCTATATAAATTTAATAATAGATACTTAATGGTGGCTTACCATTAAGTACCTTACCAAGTGATAATTCACTAGAGGTAAAATTTATATATTAAGAATTAATATATACCTAATATATTTAAAAAAAAATATAATACATAAAAAAGATCAAGCTATTTTTAAAACACTCTCGTTACAAACACTGTGACACTAATTTACTATATAGGTATATTATTTTCATAAAAAAATATATTTTCTTTCCATGTTTTAATTTAATCACATTTTTATCTATTCTATCAAATTGACTTACGCTGAGCTGAAAATGTACAAAGCTTTAGCAATACGACCGACTAAATATATTAATACATGAAGGCAAAAACTTAGAACGCTTTCTTAAAATAATTGTGCAAATAGTAGAATGTAACGAACTTTATATCGTGAAAAAGTGCGTATTTTTATATACAAAGTGTGTTCGACATATTAAAATGTTTATTGCACATTAATGTCATATTCAATCTTATCCTAAACGTCCGTTTATCTAGCTTTAGACAAAGTATTAGCACATTTTGCAATATCTCCTGCACTCATTAAAATAATACAAATTGAATATTCAAAAGCCACGAATAATGCAAGAAAACGATATAAAAGCTTCATTAAATATTGAAGGAGAAATTGGCGCGTCAGAGGAATATTTTAAAGATAGCACAGAATTGTCTCTGAATGGAACGGTGATTGTCTATCGACACGAGCGAAATTGGAGGTTATTGTATTCGAGTTTGTAAATTTAGCCGTAAATAAACTAAACTAGAACTTCAATTCTTAATTATTTTCATTAGTTATGTTGACCACTTCAGTTAAAATGAGACTTTTGCATCTTAATGTGTGTACGTTACTTATACAGGGTGGCCAAAAAGTCGTGGATCAAACGCAAATACGGGATAGATGAGGTCATCAGCTGCAAAAAATTGTTCTACGGGAGGTCTTTAAGCTCAACCCTTGCAGAGTTATAATTTATTTTGTGTTTTATAATAAGATTGACTTTTTTTTACTAATTCTTAATAAAATTCGAAAAAAAATACATTCTGTATCTTTTTCGTAATATCCACTAGATTGATCGAAGATACTAGAATTAAATGTTGTAAACCGATATGGGGCAAGCACATTTCTGCCTTTTTTTCATAGAACAGGGGACAAACGGGCAGGAGACTTACCTGATGTTAAGTGATGCCGCCGTCCATGGACACTGTCACCACGAGGGCACGCGATTGCGTTGCCTACCTTTTAAGAATCGGTACACTCTTGGGAAAACATCGTGAGGAAACCGACATGTCTTAGACACAAAAAGTCGATGGCGTGTGTCAGGCACTGAAGGCTGATCACCTAATTGCCTGTTAGATTGAAAAATGATAATGAAACAGATTCAGAAATCTGAGGCCAAGACCTAAAGAGGTTGTAGCGCCACTGATTAATTTTTTACCTATTACTATTATTTAAAGTATGATTTATAATATGATCTTACCACGTCCGTAAGTATGTAGCCTGCTACTAGAGGGGCTAGAGAGCCTACCAAGTTGGATCCGAAGTTGCTTAGACTCATCATAGTGCCAGCGTAATTACTTGAAATATCAATGTGGTTTACCTAAAAACAGTTATTACTTTTATACTACAAATCAAGGAACACAATTATATAACATAAAATAAGCATATAAATAAAAATATTAAAACTGAGGTGTCCCTTATAAAATTTTCCTGAATAATATGTTACGAAATGAAGTAATAGTTGAAAATAGTGATATAAAAAACAATGAAATAAATGAAATTTAAAGTATATTGCAAAAACATAAATTTATAAATAGAATTAAATTATTTTTATATTTTTATACAATTCCTAGTATTATTAGCACTGTTTCATTTTAGCGAAGACCGGAGGACCTATTAAGTGAAGAGATCAACGTTTGCTCAGTTCAGAGTACGTATAGCTTAAAGGATGATTCACGGTACACCGTGTCGCGACCGGGCCGGGCCCCGGCCGGGACACGGCCACCGTGCGCCGGCCGGGACAGTGGTTCATGTTACACCGGGCTGTTTGGGTGTACGCACGTACGTGTTTGCATGACTATATCTGTTTTCGTCAGCTAGTGATTTCATCTGTCGATAGACTTGACGCTTAAGTAATTATGCAATTTTCACAATTTGAATTGGCAGCTATTGCAATTGCCATCGATGACGAAGTATTAGAAAAACGAAGCGAAAGTACTAAAAGAAGATGGGGTGTACAATGTACATCCAACCTGGAGAAAGCGAAGGGGAATTTTCTTTACTTTACAAAGAATTAATAGACGACGAGAGCAAGTTTTATGGTTATTTTAGAATGTCTAAAGAATGCTTTACTTATTTACTTGAAAAATTAAAACCAGATCTAACCAAAAAAATTACAAGATTTCAAAAGCCTATATCTCCCATCGAACGATTAGCAGTCTGCCTCAGGTTAATAATAAATTGATATGTAAAAATCACATAGTATTTATCGTACATAGAAAAAATTCAACCTCACTAAGATTTGACGTTGACTGCTCTGCGGGTGCCCGGGCGCCTACGTTCATGTTACGACGTGCCGGGGCCGGACCGTGCCGGAGCCGGGAAACAATACCCACCGACATTACAACGCCGTGCCCCGGCCGGGGCACGGCCGGGGCACGGCCGAGCCACGGTCAGGCATGAATTACTTCATACAAAAGTATATCATTAATGTTAGGCCGTGCCCCGGCCGGGGCACGGCCGGGGCACGGCGTTGTAATGTCGGTGGGTATTGTTTCCCGGCTCCGGCACGGTCCGGCCCCGGCACGTCGTAACATGAACGTAGGCGCCCGGGCACCCGCAGAGCAGTCAACGTCAAATCTTAGTGAGGTTGAATGAAGTGTGAGGTGCCCCGGCCGGGGCACGGCCCGGTCGAGACACGGTGTAGCGTGAATCAGCCTTAATGCTGCTTTGAAAACTTACATGATAACCTAAACTGGCTGCACTTTTGAAACAACAGATGAAAATCAAAAGACTCTCGACCACATATATATTCTTCGGTGCGTAAGCTAGGGTAATTAACCCAATGGCTGCTGGAATACATCCTGAAATTATATAATCAAAAATACTTCGTATGTATTGTCTCCATCTAACCTCGATTGGACAAGAACCATGCAATGTCCCCAAAAAACTCTAAATTGTTTGCTTTGTTAGTCATATAATACTTACATACTAGATTAAACTAGTGAAACTTCATTAGTTTTAGCCTAGTTAATGGTGTATAACTACCCTAAAGCCGTGACGTACACTAATATTATAAAGAGGATATATTTGGCTGTTTATTTGCATGGAATAGTTTCGAAAGCTACTTTACCGCTTTTTGAAAAATTCCATTGTTCCTGATGAACATACAATAATATTAAATTACATTGAAAGTGACTCAAAATCGAGTAGATTGTGCCAGATATGAAGGGAAACAGGAGAAATTATTTACTTAGTTTAAAGAAAAAATATATAATAAAGCCATTGCTTAAACATAAATGTGATATATAGGGGTGTAAGGCAAGCTATATTAGTATAATAACTCACCTAAGGTATTAGCTAATTTTCTTGTTTGTGTGACATTTAATATCTTCTTTACGATGAGCATATCCGTCAGCCAACTGAAGAAAAAGTTAGCGAACCACATGCAAAGGAACGGAAGCGCTGTGAGAAGCCCATTCTGCAATTATATGAATTATTTTTTCTAGCTGCATAAAAAAAAATATATAAAAAATATTAAAAAAAAAACTTTAGAGGTGTCAAGGGACACCCGGATGGAACGAAATATCTTCGATTAATTTATATGTTAATTGGTATCATAACAGTATGATAGATTTTCTCGACACCAATCTTACGACGAAAAAAAAAGCCAACATCACGAGGTGTTCCCAGGCGGTCATCCATCCAAGTACTGACCTCGCCCGACGTTGCTTAACTTCGGTGATCGGACGAGAACCGGTGTATTACAATAGCAAATAGCAAAAAAGTGTCGTGACAACTTTTCGTAAGAATTTTTTCCGTCCAGCCCCCTTCACAACGCGCGATAAGGAACTTCATTCCAATAAATAAATAATGCATATAAATCTTATAATATAGACCTCATATAAGAGATGAATCAATCTAAATACACCGTTTTAACTTCGTTTCATCTGTCTCTTTTCATCACAGAGTAAACATAACTTGGCGGATTGAGGTGAAAAAGTACATTATTTAATAGTACAATTAGATTTTTTAGAAATAACGAGATAGTTTATATACGTAATAAAGTGTGACAACCTGGAATACGGACGTAAATCAGTAACACATTAAAAAACAACTGTAAATATGGAATATTAATGGTAGGTAATGTAGGTGTAATTTAATAGTACTAACCGCTTTTATGTTGACCCCCATGACTTTGTCCATGAAGGCTGGAACTTCTGAGTATAATGTCAACTGTCCCCAGGCACTTCCTATATGCGCTATGATAATAGCATACATCCCAGGACATGTTAAAATATTTTTCCATGGTACAGCACGTACTTTCTGAAATATGTATATTCTATATTTAAAAAGCGGTAGTGACCCGGACCCGGTGGAACTGCCCGAGGTGGTTAAAGAAGGTATCTATGTAGCAGAAACCTCCATGAAGGAGTGAAGTGATCAACATTTCTCTCTTAAGCTAGCAAAAGAGGTTTTTTTGGGTTTCAAACTATGACCCGGACCATTTTATATCACTTACATAAATTCGTGTCAAAACTAACAAACAAAATATTTAAAACAGAACAAAAAAATAGGACCTCGTACTACAGCTATGAAATACAAATTTCTAAAAAGACAAAAAATATAAAATATTCCCCTCCCCAGCTAGGAAAACTAACAGTAATGCATTTATAAATATATATATAGATTTCTGTTAAACATACGTTTCTGTCTTCTGGTTTTAGGCTGAGAGCTTCCTCAATGTAAGTGCGTTCTTCAACTGAGATCTTCGGATGTTTACCTGGAGAATCTGCTGCGAGCCACCAAAAAAAAACAGCTACTATACCAGAAACGAGACCGTAAAACCTAAAGATACCAGGCCAGCCCAGGGAGGATGATGCTATGAATCCAGTTATTGGTAGTCCTAGAACCGTCCCGATTGCTTGACCTGAAAAATAAATTAGTATATTTGGACTTTGATGAGCAGTGTTGGCCTAGTGGCTTCAGCGTGCGACTCTTATACCTGACGTCGTAGGTTCGATTCCCGGCTGTGCACCAATGGACTTTCTTTCTATGTGCGCTTTTAACATTTGCTCGAACGGTGAAGGAAAACATCGCGAGGAAACCGACTTAGACCCAAACAGTGGATGGCGTGTGTCAGGCACTGGAGGCCGATGACCTACTTGCCTATTAGATTTAAAAATCATTCATGAAACAGATTCCGAAATCTGAGGCTAAAAAAAAAAGATAAAGATAAAGGCTAAAGAGTATTTATTAAGTAATCCTGATGGGAAAGACAGGAGATTAATTATGTGTAAAAAGTTGCAATCAATAATATCAACAAACTTTTAGGTCTGGGTCTAAAATGTATGTATCTGTTTCGTGACTATTTGTTTTTTCTAATAGGTAAGTAGGTGATCAGGCTTTGTGCATGGCATGTGATACGCTGTTGGCTTTTTGGGTCCAAGACATACCGGTGTCCTACCGTGGTTTTCCTTCACCGGACGAGCGGGTTTTAGATGCGCACATAGGTCCATTGTTGCACAGCTAGTGATTGAACCTATGACCTCAGAGATGAGAGTCGCACGCTAGAGCCAGTAGGCCAACACTGAACCTGATACTAGAACGCCGGCCTAGATGTGCCGGCTATACAAAACACGTTTGTTCTTGTCCACACACTACTGTCGTACCGCGCCATTCACCCGGTTTTTGTTTTGTCTATCATAAAATTAAAACAAAATGGCACCACGCACGATAAACCTCTAGAACTGAGTCACTGATATATCAGCGCGGTGGACCCACGATCGCCGTCACGTCATCTTAAACTCGGCCCGAAATAATGTCGTTCTCGGTGACGTCCCGGTGACGGCGGCGGTGGATAAACGGGCTAAATATTTCTTTTTTTGTTAATCTTTATATATATAACTAGCTGACCTGGCTAACTTCGTTCCGCCCTACAACCTTATTATATCGTTGTTACTTTAATTTAACTTATTTTAGGATTTCATTAATGTTAAGTATTACATTAATACAACTTTTTTGCAAATACAGAAATGTTTTATTGCTTGCCATTGCGAAAGAAGAATGGCAGTTTTACACATTGGGCATCTTCTCTCTAGCGTCAATATGGCGAAACTGCATGTTAAGCACTTTCTGATATCAAACATCTTTTGATCAGGATCAAAGCATGGTTATACATCTCCTCATTCACCTCAAGATGGGAATTTCTTGAACTGACACGAATTCGACGTAAAATGATGCGTAGTTTTGTCAACAGATGGCACCACATGGCTTTTGCATTCGTAAAATTAATTAATTTATTGTTATTCGATAACTTATCCGATATTTTATTGCTTATTCTGCTATTCGGGACGGAAACAAATCCAACAAATCAAAAACCATGGCAATCGGTCCAGCCGTTCTCGAGTTATAAGTGCTGTAACAAACACGACTTTCTTTTATATATATAGATTCTTCTGTGAGTGTGTATGTCACTAAACTTCTCTCAAACGACTGGACCGATTTTGATGAAATTTTTTGTGTGTGTTCAAGGGGATCTGGGAATGGTTTAGATTCACAAATCAGCTCGCCAGATGGCGCTGCAGTCGGTACTTTCATACTTTGCTTTACTAATTGCTTAAAATATCATGTAGGACAACGTCTGTCGGGTCCACTAGTTTACTATAAAATATTTTTCCTACCTCCAAAAGCAAAGCCGGCTAATCGTCCCCTCTCTTCTAATGGAGCCCATTTTCCCAAAAACGTATGAAGACCAGGCATGATACATGCTTGGCTCAACCCTTGAAGAAACCTGCATAATGCTGTTACGATCCACCCGCCCTGAAAAATGCAAATAGTAGAATAAAGAAAACAAAAACAAGGATACAGAAAACATACAGAAATACCGATTATGGCGCTCTGAAAACTCTTAGCATTCAGTTAATCTAATAGAAATACAAATCCCACATTTTACGAGGTCAAAGGGTTTTTTAACCAAAAAAAAACATTATTAATCATACTGTTTATTTTTTGTATTAATGAATGGGCAATGTAATAGAGACCCAAACACACATATTGGATGCGATTAAATATAAAATATCTTGGACTAAAGAAATTATGGTTGTAATTGCTAAAAAAATAATGATAACTACTACTTGTTAATAATAAAAATATGTATCACTTTCCAAACAAAATTCAGATAAAATATTCATTATCTTATCATACCATACAGTAAAAATTTAATGTCACGATGTTTTGTATCACAAGGAGTTTCTATTGTCATCGATCTATGACCACGCCCGTTTTTACCTTAAATTCATATGATGCTCTTAGTATCCTACATTACATTGACCCCTTTATTTATAAGGGTTATCTTATGAAACTCTACTCATTTTCAACCTCTTGAGTAATATGAAACTTCGGTGTGCACCATATTCTTAAACTATTATTACTTAGCAGTCTTTACTTACATAAAAAGCCGCCCAAGGAAAACAAAATGACACGACACAGTTAATAAGCAAAGCGCCAAATAACATGTATTTCGCACCAAAGAAATGCGCAATTTGTCCTGCAGGGATCTGTGTCAACATATAACCCCAGAAAAATGAGGATATAACTGCGTCTTGAGTTTTCTTAGGCCACTTGAATCGGGGATACTGAAACAATTGGATACTGTAAGAATCTAAATTGTGAAGGGAAGAATTTTACAAATATAGCAGTGCTATCGCGAGGAGGAAGAGGTAGAAATTCATATTTTCCAAGAAAACCCTAATTAAGTTTTTATAAATTAAAGGTCATTAAACATTTCAAAAAGACATTTAAAATATTTTATAATAAAAGAGTCTTTTTATTAAATTTCTCGGTAAAAAAAATGAGTTTCCGCTAATCGTCGCGGATTTTTTTCTAAATTAAAACTGTTCACTCACCGGTGGTATCAGCAACAAACTATGAAGTAGGTTAGATTCTTCGTTTGAGTCAGTTGAGTTAGTAATACTTCCATTTATTATATCCAAATTTACTTGAGATTCCTTTACATCTGTCATCGCTACCAATGCTACTCCCATACATGCTCGCATACTATATGCTATTGTTAATGTTAAAAATAATATGATACATTGCTGGTGTCGGTAACCCCAACCTGCAACTAAAAGTCATCGTTTAAATTGTTGGTCTATTATTGGACATAGGGCTAAAGAAGGCGTCCAAAAGAAGGGATGCTAACGCATCCCTGCAAGCATTGTAGGAGGTTATATAAATCTGGGGGAGGCCGGGCCTCCCCCAGATTTATATAACAGGGTGAATTGGCCGATGTGAAAGGCCCTTCCTGTGCCAAGGTCCATTCCACATCATTCGTGGCCAAATGAGATGATAGAGAGATGACGTCGATTTTTATTACCATTATCTTCGCTTGGTTAAGACAAGGGATTTGCTCAGTAGTTAAATATACTATCTACAATTGTATAATTACTACTAAATCTCATTTACACACCACATAATCTAACAAAATGTACACCCACACATTTAGGGCATTGAAGAAGCAACATAAAGTCGAATCAAGTATGAAATATTAAAATTTATATAAAAATAAAGCCCCGCAAATTCTATAATAACATTTAGTCAAATTAATTTATCACAGAAACTGATTTTAATCGAGTGAAAAAAGTTGAGAAATATTTTAAATAATTTACCTTTGAATTCTTTGGTTGCCGAAATTTCCATTTTTTGAACTTCCAAATTAGTTTGGTCGTTATAATCATTCTTTTCCATCGCTCGGTTTATTAAATGAATGAGAATTATATCTTATTTGATGTTGATAAATGGTACTTACCTCTATTTAAATGATAATGCTATCTTGATCAAATAAAAGCTACCGCATTTTGCGTCCTACGTTCAGGAAAGGTTTCGGGTACTGATTTAAATATCTTATATAACTAACAAAGCAAAAAATGCTTGATTATATAGTTAAATTAATCTTTAAATTATTAAATATCAAATATATACGGCCTTATTTACAACCTATTTTTGAAACCATTTAAAAATTCCTTTGTGATATCACATCGATACCTCCTAAGTATACTGAGTCAACTGACATTTTAGTAATTTTACAGGAGAGCCATTTTAAGGCAAATTGTTTATATTTTAATGAAATCAAACTAATTCGGAATAAATTAAATGTTTTTTTAATAAAGATTGAAAGCTCTTCCTTTGGTATAACATGATTTTGCTGAATTTTGTTTTTAAATGATATTTTATGTACATGACTCATTATACACGGGCGGGACTCAATAGTAAAATGGTTAAACTACCAGTTATATTCATGTACGTTGTACATGAAAATCCATGGCTTACTCGAGAATATTACGAAATATGATAATCATTTTATTAATATCATACTACTTTTGGTTATTTTCGATTTTTTTTGTCCCACTTAATAATAAAATGTTTAAATTACATCACTTGACTCATTATACTAGGAAAGTACTTACCTATGTTAGTAGTTAAAACCTCAACGTATACTGGACTAATATAATTAATCGAGGCTTTTTAATTACTCATTTTAGGTATTTCGAATACCTCACGAAATTAATAAAGGTTAGGAAGAAGTAGTCTCATTAACAAAACAACACATTTAAAGAATCACGATGTATTTTTCGTTTATACTAAGTAGGACCCTTTTTTGTAGCATGTAGTATCATTAAAGTTTCTTGAAAAGTAACAAACATCAATAAAAATAATAGAAACTAAAAATGGTAACTTACGTTAAACAATATTAATAAAAATAATAGATATGAATAATATAAATATCTAACAATCTAGGAAATTCTAACGCTCAAAAAATTGCTATAAGGTTAAACAAAATAAATAAAAATATTAAAGGTTGAACGAATCAAAAATCAGTCTGAATCACTATCTTCTGCTCCATTAGAGTTATTTAGATAGATAGATAGATCCATCATTAGTAGTTGTCCAGTTGTTTATAAGTTTTGATTTTGATTTGAAGTCCTTTATTAAATCCTGAGACACTTCAATAACTGTGTATGTATCTAAAAGCTGTATATCATTGATCAGGCATATAAAGCTTTTTATCTTTGTCTGTCTTTCAATTAAAGCGTGCATACTGTCGCCTTCACTTTGTGAATGACCCACTATTAGAAAGCGATGGCTAATAGCTATACTACACTTTAAACTACCTAACATATACATTAAGAAATAAATCCTATTTCTATTTTGGCCTCCACAGTTGTCTGACTAAAACAGGTAATCATTGACACCTTCACCACCCGTATCTTCTATAAACTTAAAATGATAGCTGGAAATTTCAATTGCACCTCTCTTTGCTGTCTGTTGATACCATCAAAAGCAATCACCTTGGCGAGATCCCAGAATTAATATCGTGAAATTGTACAAATAATGTTTCCGTTTATAATAAAAAGTACTCACGCTTCCGTGAGGTACATACATTAAGACACTTTTGAAGATCGGATGCTGATGTAAGGATTTCATTATTTTGTAACGCTGATTTTTTATCTTTTGTTTTCATCTTTCTAGCTTTCTATTTTTTTTAAATGCTCTTCATGCTTTTCTTTATCTGCCCGCAGAACTTGCTTGTTATTTTCATAAATGTGACATTGTTCACAAATATCTTTTTTGGGTTTATAAAACCTATATATAGATATTGTCTCACGGTAGTCCATAAACCATTCTATTCATGAACAGTTTTGGGAAGGATAAAAAGCCTTCCAGATAATTTTTACCTGATTTTTGGCGAGTGTAATGTGACTCTACAGGAGAAAATGCTTCAACGTGATCTATAACACTGTGAACGTTATCGGATGGATTATATGTTCATCCAAAGACCACGCTGATCTGATTTAATAAATCCATTACCTTTATCGGACTTTTCTAAATCTGTATAAGCAAAATCAAAACTAATAGAAAGGGTTCTCAAGAACATAGTTTTGCAAACCGATATTTTTGTGGTCTTAATAATATTATCTCCTTCACTGCTCTTTTTTATCGACAATATTTTTTTCCAGCTTTTACAACATATCTTGCCAAAAAACCCATTGTCTTCGGTGGTCCAATAATCCAAAACATTCTGTTAATTTCTCACTGCATTTTTTCCGACAAGTTGAGGGGCAAGAAGTTTTCATAATTCTCGTAGCATGTACTCTTCCGTTTCTACTGACATATTCCAATCCTCTATTAAGCTTATATTTCCTCTCCTTATCCTTACATTTTTTATGAAAACTCTTAGCCTTTCTTTATCTTTTTTCGCAATGGAAATGCGCTTTTGGCGTTATTGGACGATGAGTATGTGATGTCATTAATGTCAGAAATTAACAGGAGATGAGTCAAAAGAGTTACACGGCGATGGTTATGGAGTAATATCACAATAATTTTCTATAATGCTATTCTGGATGGGCGAATTACCTGGAGTGTTCTCTATGACTGATGGCGATCGATCTCCTTTTTGAGTTCAGTTATCAACATTCGATACCCAAGGCGAAGAGCAAAGAATATAATCTAGGAATAATATGTAAGCATTAGAAGGGATATTCTGCGATACTTCCTTGCTATCATTCTAATCAATATCATCAAGTATTGATAGCTCCTCTTCCATAAAATTTGCATCCGGTGGCAATGGAGACTCTAAAACAAACAACAATTAAAAACACAAGAATTCATATTTTTATATTTAACGTGCCAATATCAAGTTATAAAATTTATAACACATAAAAAAATATATTATACCACAATTAAAACAAATACATCAAAAATTGAATTAGTACATTATTATAGCCAGATAAATCAAGTGTCTTCTTTATAAAGTTTGTTCGTTGTAAACAGGTGTAAATATAGTTGTATCAGTATACGGCGTACTAAGCAACGTGTAACAATTATCAAACAAAAATGGCAAAATCACACTATATGTAACATAAATAAAGTATATCAATGTAACTTACCATATTCATCCCTGTTTTGCATTATATCACAGATTCCTGAGATATTGCTAATTGTATCATTAGTATTATTCACCTTATTATTGAGAAAATTAAAAAAAATTCGCGCCCTCGCCGTCATTTATCGTATACTGAGCCATAATATACTTGTATCAATGCGTCCCTCCTCACGCCCCGCGAATAC
This sequence comes from Pieris napi, assembly GCF_905475465.1. Classification (NCBI taxonomy): domain Eukaryota; kingdom Metazoa; phylum Arthropoda; class Insecta; order Lepidoptera; family Pieridae; genus Pieris; species Pieris napi. The sequence continues at coordinate 6,942,520 of NC_062237.1, read as the reverse complement.
TGATACAATGTTATTTGGATCAGTATACAATGTACGATTTTAACTGATGTTGAAATTGATTTAGTATACGTGAAATTATCTCGGTAATTATAGGTCTTTTTAAAAAAAAAAATAACACTAACATTAAGATCATGGTTTATTATGTACTTTTCTATAAAAAAAACAAAATACCTAAATTTGTTAGATGACTCAGTATACTTAGGAGGTATCGACATACAGGATAAACAAAAATAGATATGCGAATGTAAATGTGTAAGTAAATAGCCTTTATCTTCCAATAACCTTGTAATTATATAAACATATTTAAATATGATGAAAAAAAAGTAATTGATGATTCAAATAATTACTTAATATAAGAGACGGGACCTTGTAGTTCTACCGTAAATTGGACAAAGTAATTTTTCACCACCACTGGCGGTAAATACTGCTCAAGCAGTTATCAACATTAATACGGTTTCCCTAGTGGTTAAACGTGAGATTGTACACCCTGAGGTCGTGTATTCACATCCCTCCAAGCCACTGACCCATCACATTCTAACGAAATACGCCATCGATATGTCTTTTGTTTTACAATCCCAAGGTTGAGACTCAACATTTGACTTCTCCTGAGAGCAGTGGCGGCTGTAGTGTTGCGATTGCACCGTGGGCAAAAACGAGGCGGAACCCAACCAAAACGGAAAAGATCAAGAATAAAGTTAGTTTAGCAATATTTGTTCATCTAGAGGGGCGTCAATTTTAATCCAGGTCTCAGTTGAAGTTTTTAATAGGACCACCGCAGGTTTACTATTATGGTGTTGCGCAGAATTAATTTTTAAACTAATAGTTGCTCTTTATATATAACATGTAAAACTACCGTTCGTTGCTATATAGGGAATATTTTCTTATGGTGTAGGTAACAAAATCACACACAACTACTATTTGCAGTACTTTATTACAAATTTCAACATTTACTTTTGTAATTAAAATAAAAAACATACCATTTGTTGGCTTGGCTTCATAGAAATGTCTATAAGGTTCAAGCGAAGCAGCGACTTCGAAAAAATACTCAACATTTATACAGGTATTATTTCAAATGGATAAGCCTCTATGTTCATACAATAGGAATGTACCAAGTTTTATAATACCTGCCATTGATTCCTATACGAAGTATCTAGATTCAGGCAAGTGTATTAACGTAGGTATAAGCATAAACTAATGAATATCCCAGTAAATTTCAATTGTTTTTTTCGTTGAAAGAGGTAATCGTAAATAAATTCAAATTTATTTATATTTAAAAACGGTATCTATTCATTAAGGAATATTTTAAAAACGCAACACGTGACGCGCAACGTGACGCGTCTTATTGTTTACTAATTAAAAGTGTTACTAGTATATATTGCTAAATAATTACATATTATTATACTTATAGGGTATGTATCAACATGCTATGAGCGCAAACCTTTATATATTTTTATGTAATACCTACAGTATTACATAAAAATATATAAAGGATATTAAATAAATCTTAACTCTAACTGGGTATGTATTTAAATTTGCATAGAACTCGCTCTTGGCTCGCAAATCCCTACGAATATTTATTCCAGAGAAAAGAGGCTTGTTTTAAGAAATCGTCTTTATTCAAAAAGGAAGTCAGATTACATTTTATGCAAAATTTGATTTTGCCTGTTATTGAGTTGTATGATCGTTGGGTACACTGTTATATTTAAAAGCTTTTAAAGGTTTTTTAAATAAAATGAAATGATTGCCACAATTAGTTAATAATTAAGTTACATTTACTTGTTTTAAATGTGGCTGTATTACAAATATCGCAAACGTAACGTAACGTTGCTAAGGCAACGTTTTTTACAGCTAGTTAAACGGTTTGAAGAAACTTAGAAATCTCTCTACAATGTTAATTAAGTCATTGGACTAGTGTACTTATATTTCTACGTAATTTATTTATTTATACTTTATTACCTTAATCAAAACACATAAAAAAATAAAAAAAAACAGGTTACAAAAGTTATAAGGCAACGGGCGGCCTTATCGCTAACAAGCGATTTCTTCCAGGCAACCCTAAAGTGGAACAATGAAAAAGAAACACCTACAGAGAGTAGAGTACAAGTAATGCAAAAATTATTAACAAAAAAAAAACTCAAATTAACACGTTACTATAACCAAAATAAAATAAAGTAAAATCAAAAGATAAAATAACAATAATAATAAATAAAAATGTGTAGAAACAAAAATTTAAAATACAATCAAAAGGTTAACAGAGTCACACTAATTAATACATATCAGCAGAGCTAATTACGGCAGATAGAAAATGATCAAAAAGGAGCTTCTTAAATAAATTTAAGGACTGAGCTCGTCTAATATCAATAGGTAGGGAATTCCATAGCAGGATACTTTGCACAGTAACGGAGCAGTGATGGTAATATTTGCCTTGAAATACCAAATACAAATTAAATTAATTTTTATTTTTTTATTAAATTAATTATCAGCACAGCTAAAAACTTTTAAAATATTTTTGTTATATAGGTTAAATTATTAATACTATTCCTTTCTCTATGGATTTGTTTTAATAATGCATGAATAGATTACACAAATTATCAGGTGTATTAGTTAATAAACTAATCATTACGAGCGCAGAAACTTTACAAATATAATAAATAATAATAATATTTACCTACTCCATAGAGTAAGGTTTAATCAACGTAGTTACAATGTCACACAGATACCCAAATAGCACCGTAAGCGTTAATGCAATCAATGCTTAGTCTTATTATTCCATTGTGTACCACGAATCAAAGTTATCATGTAAGGGGTTTTAGCTGTAAGATTATAATTATATTAAAGGTAGTCTAATATCGGCCACCATAGTGATAGGGTCTTGCATCGACCACCTTAGGATTAGGGTCTAACATCGACCAACTTAGAATAAGAGTCTCATATCGACTATAAGTTAAGAATATTAAGTGTAATTTACTTAATAAAGTTTTCCTTTTTAAAAAAACCTTTGAATACCGTCGCGATTTGACTGGCGCAGCCGGTAGGATATCCGTCGTGATCCTGTGCCTGTGAAGACTTAAAATCAGTCTGAGTATAGGGTTGCGCGTGTGTTTTTACGCATTTAACGGATATTTTACGACCAAACAAATAAGTCATTATTAATCGCGTAATTCGACGGTAAAAGGTAAAAAGTGAAAGAAGCAGAAGCAGTTATAAATAGAAGAAATGGGTTGCAGACTTATGTGAGTAAACCTCTTCGCATTCCAACCTGTCCCATTTTATTTCCGTTTGACTGTGTATTGTGTAAAATAGATTTAAGTTATTTTAAGTTGATAAAGATTTTAATTGAAATAAAAAGAGAATTATATTGAATTATTAAGTAAGTAAAGAATATAAATTTAAACTTTTTTTTTTAATTAATTGTAATACATATTTTTTTTCTTAAAAATGCAAGAAATACGCACTATTCCAACTGATATTCTAAATATCATACCTAAGTTCGATGGGGAACAAAAACTATTAAATTTATTTTTAAAGAAAAGTGAGTATGTCATTAGAGCCTTTAGGCCAGAACGTCCGAATATAGCACAAGATATATACATATTTCATGTTATAACAAGCCGCCTTAGAGGTAAGGCAAGTCACTTGATTAGCGAGAGACAAGACATCAATAATTGGGAGGAGCTAAGAACAACTCTTATCCAACATTTCGGAGATCCTAGAACTGAAGAATGTATTTCGATTGAATTAGAAAATATTAAAATTAATCAAGGCGAGTCATATTTAAGCTTTTGTAATCGAATCCAAAGCGTCCGTAGCACATTATTTTCAAAAATTAATTTAATAGAGGACGAGAATATTAAGAACGCGAAGATGAATATATATAACCATACATGTTTAAATGTTTTCCTTTTCAATTTGCCCGAAGATATGATACGCGTTGTTCGATTACATAGATGTACAACTCTAGAAGACGCGCTCAGTGTAGTAATGGAAGAAGTAAATTTCCTTAACCAATATAAATCACGGAGTGTTAATAGACAAAAATATACTCAAAATATTAATGAAAAAAATAATTTAACACAAAATAATTTTCCACAAAATAATTTACCACAAAATAATTTATCACGAAATAATTTTTCACAAAATAATTTTAATAAGTTTAATCAATTACCCCAATACCAAAATAAGCCTCCAATGAATTTCAAATTCGGAATACAACCACAACAACAACCTCAAGGATTTAAACCTAATTTCTCTAACTTTAAATTCGGTACCAACCAAAAGCAAGGGTTATATAATTCTAATAATCCTAATAATCCTAATAATTCACAATTTAAGTTTGGTGGTGGACCACCTCAATTTGGATACAGGCAATTCCCCCAAACAACGAATCAACAACAATTTAAATTTGGTATCCCACAAAATCATCAACCAAAACCGGTACATAGATATGATAACGATGTATCGATGCGAACGGCGCCTCAAGCTAAGCCAAATTTTATGACACCAAGAACATCAAATAATTTATTTTATACAAATTACATGAACGACGATATGAATAATTACACAGATGACGATCATGAAACATTTTATACACACGAAGATAATTATCCCTATGAATATTATAATATAGATCCGAATGATTTTACACCAGATAATTATTGTCAATTAGAACAAAATTCAGAAGAAGCGGTTGACACCTCAGAACCTGAAAATTTTCATACACAAGCCTCAATAACCGACAAACCGAAGTAATACAATTAAATCATCACGGTACTTTAAAGTTGCCACATATTGAAATTCCCGAAATAAATAGTAAGTTTATGATAGACACTGGTAGTTCACGATCCTTTATAAGTCCTAAAATAGTAAATAAGTATTTGTCAGAATTTAAATATTATGAACCATTCGAAGTCGTGAGTACACACGCACAGAGTCACCATAACGAAGTAATTTATATACCCCTCTTTAAAACTTTTTGTAGTACAGATTATCATAAATTTTATATCTATAATGTGGATAGCGATTATGGCGGTTTAATAGGATCAGACTTATTAAAACAACTTGACGCTAATATAGACATGAAAAATCAAATTTTAAGAACTCGTGACACAGAAATACCAATTATTTATAGTCCACCATTTGCCATTCATGTTGATGCACGATCTGAAACTCGTGTTAAGGTTCCTGTTAATCTTCATAATGGACAAGCAATATTAAATTCAATTAATTTTGGTAAAGGTATAAGAACACCATCTGCTCTTGTAAAATGCGAAAACGGTTATGCTACCACTATAATACAAAATTCATCTGATAAAAACTATGAAATTAAAATCACTAAGCCTCTGATAGTTACAAGTTACAATGAAGAAATAATTAATATAAATAATACTCAAACAATTAATGATTATAAAATTGATAAAATTCTGAAACAAAATTTGTCTAAATTACGTTTTGAACATATGAATGAGGAAGAAAGAACTAAAATTTTTAATTTGTGTTTTGAATATAGAGATATTTTTTACAGCGAGCATATACCATTAAGTTTTTCTAATCAAGTTAAGCATAAAATTCGTACAACTAATGAAGACCCAATTTACGTAAAGCCTTATCGTCAATCTCCAGCCGAAGCTGTTGAAATTAGAAATCAAATAGATAAACTTTTAAAAGATAATGTAATACAAGAATCTAATTCTCCATGGTGTGCACCTGTACACCTCGTACCAAAAAAAATTGACGCTAGTGGTGAAAAGAAGTTTAGGATGGTTGTTGACTATAGAAGACTGAATGACATTACAATAGACGATAAATATCCATTACCTAATATAACTGACCTCTTTGACAAACTAGGTAAAAGCTGTTACTTCTCAGTACTTGATTTGGCTAGTGGTTATCACCAACTGGAAATAGAAAAAGAAGACCAACCTAAAACTGCCTTTTCAACTCAATTTGGACACTATGAGTTCCTTCGAATGCCGTTTGGGTTAAAGACCGCACCAGCGACATTCCAACGAGCGATGGACAATATTCTTAGAGGACTGCAGGGCATACATTGCTTAATTTACTTAGATGATATAATTATCTTCTCATCTAGCCTCGACGAACACCTAATAAAACTAAAACTAGTATTCGATAGACTTAGAAATACCAACCTTAAAGTCCAACTCGATAAGTCGGAATTCCTTTGTAAAGAAACAAATTACTTAGGACATACAATTACACCTGACGGACTAAAACCAAATACCGACAAAATAGACGCTATACTTAATTACCCAGTACCAAAAACTACGACAGAAATTAAGAGCTTTCTCGGACTTATTGGTTATTATCGAAAATTTATAAAAGACTTCTCAAAGATTACACAACCCATGACAGCATGTCTAAAAAAGAACAGTAAAATTGTAATTAATGAAAATTATTTAAAATCATTTGAAAAATGCAAAGAACTTCTTGTTAATGCACCATTACTCCAATATCCCGACTTTACAAAGCCTTTTATTTTGACAACTGACGCATCTGACTATGCACTTGGAGCTGTACTCTCGCAGGGCCAAGTAGGAAGTGATAAACCAATAGCATATGCTAGTAGAACTTTGAATGACACAGAAAAACGTTACAGTACTATAGAAAAAGAGTTATTAGCGATAGTATGGGCAGTTAAACACTTTCGTCCATACCTATATGGAACAAAATTTACAATTTATACAGACCATAGACCATTAGCTTGGCTAGATTCTCTTAAAGAACCAAATAGTAAATTGACTAGATATAAACTCAGATTAGCTGAATACAACTTTAAAGTCATTCATAAGAATGGAAAGCAAAACACCAATGCTGATGCTCTCTCACGTATTAAATTAAATGCTTTAGGTAAAAACGATAAAGATAATCAATCAATGGTAGTTAATGTAGATAACTCTGATAGAAATCTTGAAGACTATATTCAAGAATTAACCGATTCAATAACACGATTAGGACAAAACAACCAAAGTAAAGAACCTGAAAATGATAACAGTAACTCTATGTCTTTTTCTGAAGCATCTATTACTATTCCATCTCGAGTTAATTCCAGGTCATCATCACGTACATTAACAATAAACTCTAGTACAGATACAGCACATTCTGCTGAAGATATGGATACTGATGGCATTCCCATACTTTACGAAGCTATAGATACAAAACCAAACCAAATATTAATATACCCATGGTTTAAAAATGAACTTTCAGTTAAAATTCGCTCACATCCCAAGCAAAAGATTTTAGAGGTTCACTTACCCCTAGATAATTCCGAGTTAATAAAAAAATTTCTTAAAGAATATTTTAGACCCAAAATTAAATACTTTATCTATTACGAAAATAAAGCACACCGGCAATTATTCACACAAGTATTAATTTCATTATTTAGAAAAGAAACCGTAAAACTTTATGAATGCACTGAAAGAGTAATTAATGTCACTGACGAAAAAGAACAAGAGGAAATAGTAATGAAGTATCACGTAGGCAAAACCTGTCACCGAGGTATTAAAGAAACAATTTCTCATTTAAAAAGAGTTTATTTTTGGACAAATTTAGAAGAAACCGTAACCAGTTTAATAAATTCATGCGACACTTGTAAACGTATGAAATACGATCGTAGACCATTTAAACCTCAATTACAACTTACACAAACTCAATCAAGACCTTTTCAAGAATTATTTATAGATTTATTCTCCATAGAAGGAAAATATTACTTAACCATATTAGACGCATTTAGTAAGTTAGCACAAGCTTTTGAAATCCCAGATAGATCAACACCTGAAGTAGTCAGGGCACTTATAAAGTATTTTTCATTCTACGGCGTACCTACTAAAATCAGTTCAGACCCTGGTTCTGAATTCAATAATAAACTCATGAAAGACTTAATGACATTATATAAAATAGACATTCACATAGGCACCCCTAACAATCCAAACTCAATGGGATTAATAGAACGATTCCATTCCACAATTTTAGAAATATATAGACTTGCGAAATATGAACATAAATTCACAGATGCTACATCAGTGATGACTTATGCTATAATGGCTTACAATCAAACAATCCATTCAGTAACAGGTCTCACTCCGTTTGAAGTAGTATTTGGTCACACGGAAAGTAACAATCAATTCAATTTAAATTTTGATAAAGAATATACTCAACAACTAGTTAGGGATCATGCAAAAAGAACTCACTACTTATACAAATACTTAACCGATAAAATAGGAACTAGGAAAGAAAAAGTTCAACAAAGTAGAGTAGGAGAAACTAATTTTGACTTAAATGAAGGTGATAATGTTTTTATTAAAGGCATAAATCGACGTAGAAGCAAGGATAAGCCCAGGTATGAAAAAGCAAAAGTTAAGGGTAAAATAAAAAGAAATGTAGTATTGGTAGAAACTAGCACAAAAGATAAAAATGTTCCAATAAAAGACATAAAACGTCCCCCACAGGTTCGTCCTGCTAGTGACCCAAGCAGTAACGATCCGGGCCCTTCAACTTCAAAAGGTTGAGAAGAATCCAGGCGTTCTCCCTCTTAGAGAAGGAACCGCTATGATTACGTATGATAAGTGGATAGTAATTAAGACATTAGACATTAAACTTATTAAGGAAGAATTAGAATTTAATATGCATAGGTATATAGAACTAAATAGAATAGTAGAATTACAGTTAAATACCAGTAGCTCTTCGTTAATATACTTCAATGATGTTAAGCTTCAAGTTAAAATCTCGTGAACATTCTCTGGAAAAGAAAACTACTGTTATATCCGAAATGATAAGACTTGTTGCAAACTCTACTATAAATATTACAAACAATCTCGAACAATTAAGTGATGCAATTAATAAAATTAATAAAAATATTAAAGACATTTCAATTATTTCACATGTTAACCAAATAACACATATCTATAATTCCTTCTTACATAATTTTCAAATAATTTACACAAAATTGACCGAGATTGAAAACATTTTAGCATTCAGTAGAATGGGCGTATTACATCAATCTATAATTAATACTAATGAACTCATTTATGTACTTAGAATCATAGAGAAAACAGATAAGCTGATATTTAAAGTAATTCCTGAAAATATTGTAAGAATTGAACAGTCCATGACATTGAAATCGTATTTTAAGAACAATGTTATTACTTTAGTATTAGAAATACCCTTAGTTAAGAAAGAAACTTATTTTTATTATAAAATTGTACCCTTACCTATCACCCAACCTGAAACAAACCTTACCTTAATAATATTACCCAAGTATCCTTACCTTATTGCGAAGGGGTTGAAAGCGAAATCGCTGTCGACACCATGTAAGAATATAGAAGAAGAAATATACCTCTGTGATGAGCTGCAGACCATGGTACCTGTTGAAGACACTTGTATCCTGGACCTGATGAAATATTCTCACAACGTTTCTTGCAAACAAATTCCAATAGAATTCGAAGAAATTAAAGTAGAACTTTTACAGATTAACCGATGGATAATCTACTCTAAATCACCTGTTGATCTGGTTAGAACCTGTGATAATGAAATTTTACATTACACTCTCATAAATACTTACTTATTAACCATAGAAGATAAATGCCAATATAACATTGCAAATCACAATTTAAGAATACATAGCAGTAACGGTGAGAAGCTTATATCTCAAAAGCTGCCGCTAGTAAATTTACCTGAAAATTTGAAGATCAGTATCCAGAGCAACATTAATCCTGTTAAGCTGAATGGGGTTGGTTTAACCAATTTAAAAGTATTATCATACGCCCTACAAAACAGTGAAAATCAAAGTGATAGTGTAGTGAAAACCAATAGTGTCAGTTTAGGGACAATAATTCTATATGTAATTTTAATTTTAAGTCTTATATCCTTTCTGGCATACAAAAAGATAAAAACATGTATAATATTTCAAGGCCGAAACCATCCTCCGAAAAATTGTTCTTCAGATGATTTCGAGCTTAAGGAGGGAAAAGTTACAATGTCACACAGATACCCAAATAGCACCGTAAGCGTTAATGCAATCAATGCTTAGTCTTATTATTCCATTGTGTACCACGAATCAAAGTTATCATGTAAGGGGTTTTAGCTGTAAGATTATAATTATATTAAAGGTAGTCTAATATCGGCCACCATAGTGATAGGGTCTTGCATCGACCACCTTAGGATTAGGGTCTAACATCGACCAACTTAGAATAAGAGTCTCATATCGACTATAAGTTAAGAATATTAAGTGTAATTTACTTAATAAAGTTTTCCTTTTTAAAAAAACCTTTGAATACCGTCGCGATTTGACTACGTACGTTTCATGTATCAATAAACACAAAATTACAATATTTAAAAATCAAAATATTTTTACAATACAAATATATGTCTTTATATTATTAGGCTTGGATGTATTTCCCCTAATTATGAGTTACTTTTGAGTACTTCCTTTTCTTTCTTCAGTTTGTTATCTTTGGAATCTGAAATATATAGCAATTAAATTTATTTTAACCTTACCATAAGAAACCAGTTGTAAACTGTTTATCGAAGACGTTAAGCAGCTAAGATAAATGTTTACACACTAAAACCTAATTCCCGGCACAGAAGTTGAAGTTTTTAAATGCCTAGAAATTATTTTAAGTAATATTAATTGCTCTGCACGAAATTTTTTTTTATAGAACATAGGGGCAAACGGGCATGAGGCTCACCTTTTTTTTACATCTTACCTCCACTGAGCTAATATATTCTATATAACGTGACAATACCCAGAGAGTGATACGTTTCTATCGACAACAATCATTTGGTAGACTACCATGGCAAAGCTTGACAAAGCTACAAAGGCAAGCAAGATCAAATAAAACAAAAAACTAATGTGTAGAGCATCATTGTTTTAATCTGATTGAGTACCTACTACTAGACTGACCGTTGCTTCCTTAACGTCAAATAAAAATAGTGTAGCAATTTACCACACAGTTAGTATAAGATAACTCTAAGAATAATACCCAGCGGTCATTGTGTAGGTTAGCACATAGCAAACTTTCGATAGTTACGTTAAGTATTTCGTAACATGTAAGTCTTAGAAGATACTTGTTACTGATTCGATATCATGTTGTTACTCCTATCCGACTACGTCAATAATAGTTGTTCTTTCAGTACTTCGCGTTAATATGAAACTGTTAATAAACCTTCGATATAGCAGGACTTTTGACACGCATAACTTATTATTATTATTTTTATATTAACGATAGTCTCGAAGGAGTTTAGATAAATCGCCAATATATTGAGATTGATGTGAGGTAGCGAGGGTTAAACGGACATGGATTTTATTTATTTACTGACCCTTTCCCACTTACATTTACTAATTTCAGGGCACAGTTGAGCCTCCTGCCCGTTTGCCTCCCGACATAAAAAAAGAATATAAAAAGGTAAGCGCCCGTGATCACAAACTACTAATTAAATTCATAGGTCAAATTATTATATCATCTCCACGCTATTTTTGTTTCGATGATGGATAGGTTAGATTTAACGACGCCCTTTCTAAGAAACCGTTATTTTTTTTGTTAAAAAACCAAGCAGACAAACAAAAATACATAAAGGTATTTTTTAAATTGGTCTACCATAAAGTGCTCTTAACTATGATATAACACACAAAGAAACTGACTACTAATTACGTAGGCGCGCTTGAGGCCGACTAGCATAGCCACGATTTCTGATCTCCTTATTAAAATATTTAGTATATACCTTTTTCAGTTTTAATACCCTTAGTTTTAGAGATTACCTGTATATACTCTTTCGTTCCAGGGTTGTACATCAGTCGAAAGGAAGATGACAAATATGATATTTCCTAGGATCATCACGCTTCCTATTAAAAACATCGTAATCCTCCACTGAATTTGATTTGTCTGAAATTGGGGTAAATTATATAAAGAAAGTAGTGCCAATTCAAACCTAATCATTAACTCCATCTGAATAGTAAGTATTAGCGTTTGGTTGTAACCTTAAAACCCGAATGATCTGGGTAATAAAATATAATATATAAAATTCTCGTGTCACGGTGTTTGTAGTTAAACTCCTCCGAAATGGCTCCACCGATTTTCGTGAAATTTTGTGTACATATCGGTTAGGGCTGCGAATCGGACAACATCTGTTTGTTTTTATTTTTTTATGATACAGAAATACATAATAATCTTAACGATCTCCCCCTCTACGATCAACCCCTATAAAAATAATTTTTACTATAATAAAAATATTATAGTAAAAATTATTTTTTCTTGAACTAAAAAAATGTTTCCTAGAAATAACAAAAATGGCAAAACAACGTTTGCCGGGTCAGCTAGTAAGTATATAAAACCAATTTATGACGTTATTTTCACAGTCCATCAAATTATGATAGTCATCATAAATATAATGCAATCTTGTCATTGTCTTGGTTTCGTTGTGCTAAGATGCTCGTTAAATGGCCTGAGTGATTCATATAAAAATATATAGAGAACAAGTGTTTCATTATTTTTATCTATTTTATTATTATCTACTTAAACATTAGAAATAACCTAATATGTAGTACAAAAACACCAAAAAACACTAAAGCGGGCCATAGACGGACCGCATGTTGCAGTCAAGACCGACTAACCGCTTAAGGGGCCTAAACTTGATGCCTACAACATGAAATAATTATAAATAGGTAAACATACAAAAAAAGTATATACTATACGACTAACTAATCAGATTCAAAAAGCCAAGATCCATACGAGATTGAAGCATCACTGTATTATTATTTACTTACCACGTCTGTGACAATATTAGAAACCAGTATTGGTAGTACCAAGACACAAAAGTTCGCTAAACCATTTCCGATAGCCATCAATGCACCACTATAATTGGGCGATAGATCGATGTAGTTAACCTGAAATATACATCTAGGTGTTATACATCAGAAAATATTGTATTGTCTAATTCAATACTAATCATTTTATTCATATATACATTATTTATTATTTATTTATATTATTTAGAGAAGTAAGGAAAGGGATGACGGGTCTGGGCGTTACTGCATACGATTTTTTGCATTTTCTGAGAAGATTTACTATGGTAATATATATATTTTTTTACCATAGGAAAATAGAGATTTCAACGAACTGAAAGCACACCAACTTTTTTAAAAAAGCTGATATTTTGACGGGAGAATTTTCGATTGAAAATTAGGGAGTTTTTTCGATATTAATTCAAAATAAGGTGAAAAAATAAATATTTTTAATCAAATAAATTACAGCGTATTTGGGACATAGAAATGTAAGTTTTCACCAAATTTCGTTAAAAATTTTTTTTTTTTGTAAAAGATAAAAATTAAAAACCAAAAACTTGGTTTTTTGAATTTTTCACATAAATTTTGAGGGTATGTGAAAAATGTGTAAACTCAAAAGTTTTAGATCTTTTTATTACCTACAACTTTGCCATTGAACTTTCTTCGATAGGACTTTTAGTTTTGCCGGAAATCGAGATAAACCGTTTTTTACCCTTAAAACTCCCCCCCTACCCCTTCCCGACCTCAGATCGCCCGTAAATTATTTTTCCTTTAATTTTTATAATATTATCCTCCCTTTCCAATAGGTTTCATCCTACTATTATTTTTTTCACTTTTTATTAGTTTTAAAGGCTATCTGCACTGGTCTACTCGGGCTTACGTCTTTTACACATAATGACATAATACATAATTTAGGCAATAAGGCAGACTATTCCATTGCTCAGAGTCCGATGTTAGCCCTGTCAAATAAATTCCTTTTTCATTTAATTATTGTTTTAAATGTCCTAATAAAACATAAATAAGTAACCACAGCTTAATATACATACAACATAAAGCACACTTTATGTTGTATGTATGTTATATAGTAACAATAAAAAACACAAAATCTAATATAAAGTAAAAACTATATGTATGTACGAACTAGATTGGCGATAGCGAGGAATTTTAAGGTAAGATTGCAACTCTAAAGTCGGAAACACACTAAAGCCGGGTCCACATTTGTAGCATTTCGGTGTATCGTATCTCCGTTGCGTGGCTTCGGCGCGTATCATGATCGTTAGTTTGGACGCAAAATGATACCCGTTTATGATACATGCCGTATCGGATACGGCCCGATCCGCACTAAGCGCGTATCTTGATACACCTCGTATCCGATACGCGTATCACGATCGGTGGTATGGACGTATTTTGATACTGTATCACGATACTGTATCGCGATACGATACTTGATACACCGCGAACCATCCTGTGTCGGTTTTTTCGCGATCATCAAAGGGAATACACAACATCAATGGGTGACATGCGAGTGAAATTTTTGTATTTTCCGCTGGTATGCTGAAATTTTAAATCTCGCATCAATGGTATTCCACCATGTTTGTTTCGGTTTCTAAACACTTCCAGCGCCGTCTACGTCTAGATTTAACTTTTTTTGAAATACTATTAATGATAATATAACAGGCGCTAGTCACCGCCAAACTGTGAGCAATTGCTGACATGGCTAAACCGTTTGGGAACGAAGACATGACTGAACATTACGAGAAGGGAAAGGTGCACTGAAAGACACGCGCATCATGATACATCGGAAGAAAAGTGAAGCGTCTATATTTGTAAAGTTAAAGCCGATACACTGACATGATACAGCATTTGATAAGTATGGACGCGTTTTTTACAAGATACGCCTTAAATATACGACATGGAAAAAATGAGCGTCCATATTTATGATACAGATACTAGATACGATACGACTGATCGTGATACGTCAACATGCTACAAATGTGGACCCGGCTTTACGTGTCGTGGCGTGTCGTGACGCGCCAGAAGCATATTTTAATATGAATAGACAGAACGTGTTGCGACACGACACAACATGCAAATATGTTTCTAATCATATTAAATGTATGAAACCAATATGCTTCTGGCGCGTCACGACACGCCACGACACGTAAGTGTATTTCCGACTTTAGCCTTCTCTAATGAACTTGGTAATATTACCAATTCATATACTTACAATATTTGTATATACTTACCACCCAACCCGTATGCATTGCAGACTGCGCTCCAAGACCAGCCACGAAACAGATTACGGCTAATGTCACGTTTTCTGTATACGACACTAATACTATACATAGCCCTGGTCCCAGTGTTCCTGAGTTAAAAGAAATGCTTAACTTTTTATGGGACTTATATGAAGTTACTTAAGTTTACAAAATGTACGTAAAATGTTAATGCCAGTTAGGCAAGTTAGTGGTGGGCTTCTGTGCCTTCCAACCTGAGACAATAATTATTACTTTCCATAATTCCAAACCCAAGCGATAGAATTTCCATTGAATATTCAAACTAAATAACCTTAATAATATGCTTATTTTGAAGGTACCCTCATTTTATGTAAATTTCATAATACCATTAATGAACATGTATTTGGTATCTTTTGGAGAAATGATATTTATTGTCTGTATGACATGCCTTTTATTTTAGGATGACGACATTATTTATAATCTATTTCACAGCCTTCCTAGTAAATATATACGTTACGTTTCAAATATCGATAATCGGCAAGATATACGTATAACCTGGTTAATCCGATACTTTACTTAATAGACACTTGGAGGTTAAGATTCAAAGACTAGCTAAAGGTGACTACCGTATGTCAAAAACTTGACATAGATTAAACATACTGATATTATGCTTAAAACTCCAGGCATTTCGTACAAAATTATAATATTATATTTCATTGTAAGCAGTAAAAATATACTTCCTGCAACCTCACAAACATTACTCACCCACAGAGTTGCTAAGTCTTCTAACATTTTTCATTGTCAGAATATTTTTATTTACAAGAACGTCAGATAAATATCCAAAGAAGATGCAACAGATAACAAATGATACATAAGGTAAAGATGAAAGAAGGCCACTCTGAAAAATTAAAAACAATATTGATGATACACTAACGTAAAAAATGGATTAGGGTGTTAGGGATACGGCAAAAATATCTATAGTACTCAATTTCAATTACGCGAGTAGATATCACACATTTTAAAATTTTAGAGTTACCTGGAATTTATAATTTTTCCAAATGTTCAAGGCCAGCACTGATTAAGAATTTACTATTTATATATAACTACATACCTTAAAAATTCAACTACTTACATTTTTAACATTTACTTTAAGTATCGCATGCATATAAGTCGGCACTTGCATGAAGAAGAAAGT
Organism: Pieris napi; assembly: GCF_905475465.1. Lineage (NCBI taxonomy): Eukaryota > Metazoa > Arthropoda > Insecta > Lepidoptera > Pieridae > Pieris > Pieris napi. The sequence continues at coordinate 6,926,298 of NC_062237.1, read as the reverse complement.
ATAGCCAACGGCGACCCCAATATGAGTTATGATTGCACTCCAAACAGGTGTTGAAGTGAAAATCGCTTTCCATGGTATTGTAGGTTGCTGAAAAATTAATGTGCTAATAAATAACATGTAATTACCAAAGATCAAATAGATTGGTCTATCTCTATCCTTAGGTCCAATATAGCGTATTATACAAGGTGAAAAGGGAAGAACACAACATAATCTAATAAAATATTCATCGAAAAAGCTTAACTTAAGGAAAAGCTGCTTAGTTTAATTGGTTCATAAGAACTGCTAATTGCGGTGATTCTGGAATGTTTCTGTGTTAGTAACATATAGACGGAAAGCCTATAGATATTTTAATTTGTATACATTCCTCTTTCATACACTGTTATTTATATGCCATGAACCATTTTGAATAATTCCATTATACGTATCATATTGTATGAGGATGTTTAACTTAATCATGTTTATGGGCGTTGTTGTGTACCTATTGTATTGAATGTAACCTTACATATTAAAACAAAGTCTAGCTTTCATAAGCAACACTGCTAAAATTTAATAGATGTAGGCGTCTAATATTTCGTATAATTCACGTTTCCAACATGACGGCTCATTGGTCTAGTGGTTAACCCCTGACTGCGAATCCATGGGTCCAGGGTTCTATCCCCGACTGAGACAAACATCGATGTGATGAGCATTTGGTGTTGTGCTTAGGTCTTGGGTATTTAAATATGTATTCGTGTCTATCTATCTATAATATGTATGTATATCCGTTGCCTACTACCCATAACACAAGCTTCACCAGCTTAGCATGGGACAAGGCCAATTGGTGAGAATTGTCCAAAAACAAAACTTGAAAGCACTTTCATGAAAGTCTTATCACCATTGACATTTATAATAATTTTCTAACTAATAATCTAAACACCACAATGAAATCACTAACAAATAGCACGCGTCTGAAGTGCGTCCAATAGACAACGACCATGGAAACACACCGAATACTGCCTTGTGATTCTGTACAAAACAATAAACTATAAGCTCCCTCCTTATCAGAATGCCAAATCATAAAATGACTGCTTGACAACTAATTTGAGCGTGACCGCCGCTGTGAAAACCGCTGTGTGAGATCGAAAAGTGAGTTAAAGAATCGCAAGGCTGAACTGTGACCTCTAGTTTCAGAACCTACGAAGATGTAGTGAACTTTCGCCATTGGCAATTAAGTCGTTGGGCGTAGGCGCAACGTGTGGGGTGAACCAAAATATGTTTTAGCTCTTTCGCACATATCTAAAATTATATTCGAAAGAGGGTGAATTGTATGAATTTGCTTTTTTGTTCTCGCAATATACCCTATAATACGTTAGTCGAAAGATAAACTTTTTGATTCATCTAACTCTGTCTAACAAAATATAGCAAGATAAATAAGTGTGCAAATGAATTATGATTATTTCATAAGTTAATTTAAGGCGTGATGAAGACTTTTTGTGTACACATTTTAATTAAATCAAAGGCAATATAGGTATGACTTTTCTTTCTTATTAAATTTAAGAAAATTGCATTAAATGTTAAATACAAATCTTCTTTTAATCGTTCCTCTCATGGTTGTCCTATACAAGCATAATTAAGTTAGGCACTATGAGGGAGCGTTCAATTATTACGTAACGAATTTTGGAGGGGGGGGGGGGGGCCTTTTGTAAAACGTTACGATGCGGGTTGGGGATGTAATTACACGTTATTGTTAATATTATTTTCGACTTTCCAGTACTTTACACCACATAATGGTAACTTTAAGTTATAAAGAGTCATTAGGTGGTCAAGAAACATTTTACTATACTTGGTTTCAGTACTGTACTTGGGTACAGAAAAACGTTACGGTGAGCTACACGGGGGGGGGGGGGGGTCAATAATCTCCAAAACTTGCATTACGTAATACTTAAACGCTCCCTTACTTACATATTATCTGTAATCAAAGAAGTCTTTGCTATATACTATATTATTATACGGTACTTACAGTGTGCGTTCCTTCTCCGGAGTCACCAATAATATACTTCTTTTCTGCCTCCGTAATGGTTTTATGATCAAACGGAGTAGCTGAACTGAATATGGTCATAAGAGTGAACCCAAGCAGACAGAGCACACCTACTGTCCAGAAGGTTGACGGCCAGCCAAAGCGACTGTTTGCCAGGAGACCACTGATTTGGAAGCCCAATACTGTACCTAATCCTGAACCTAAATATTAGTATAACTAAGTATTCTGTTAAAATAATATTTTTTGAAATACTTAAAACAATTTATGTAATACAAAAATTTCCGAAAACGCAAATTAGGAATTTCCGACATTTTTAATTTTAAGTCGTTCTCGAAACGAAATTCTTCCCTCCCAACCCATAAATTCCTAAAAAAATATATTTTAAGTAATATTTTTATAAATGAAATCTTGAGAACAGTATGAGACTAGTCTAAGGGGTATAATATAAGTATATTAGCCGCCGCGCGCGTCAAAAACCCAACCGCTGAATTGTGTATTTCAAAATTACAGCCGTCTCAAAGTCATTTACGTAAATTAAAATGAGGCTCGACAACGGTGTATCTAGAGCATCAGGTACATGAATTGTTCCTTGATCATCAGGTATCAGCTAGATTAGTAAATTATTGATTAAAGGAAGCAGACAAAAGTTAACAGTTTCCTAAAGTTAAGTTAATAGTCGTTCTAAATACTTCATTTATGGGCCTAAGTATACGCTGCTATAACATGATTCCTAGTGAAATATTGGAACTGCCTTTAAACAGATTCAAAACACATATCAAAAAAACCTTAATGTGTAAAGGTTACTACACAGTCAATGACTACCTGGAAGATAAAAACGCTTGGCAATAGTTCTAATTATATTCTTATAATTTGATTTGTTATCATTGAAGTGTTATGAATATGTGTTTAATGGTGAATGTGGTAAATCACAGAACAGATTTTTATTTTTTTGTGACGTTGTGGTTTATGACATTTTCCTTTGAATAATTGTAATGTAAAGGGAGGGCAAAACTTGCTGAGTTTCTTGCCCGTTCTTCTCAGAACAAGGCCTCCTGGTAGTTTTGCGAACGGATGGCGTAGTCCTGCTCTTTCGTGAATTTTGTAAACGTTGTTGACATTCATAAGCATGCTCTAAGAAGCATCTAAATTGAATAAACGTATTTTGATTTGATTTGATTTGAAACATGCTAGGCAATTTATTCAAAAACTTGGTATACCTGTATAAACGTAGCTGCTTAAACTACCACGCTCACTTATCGGTACCCAATTAGCTAATAACGTGTGTATGCCTGGAAGCATACCACCTTGAGATAATCCTTGCAGTATGCGGCAGACTGATAGTGCCTTCCAGCCTCCCTGAAATAATAATATTGTTAAAGTAAATAAAACATTTTATAAGTAAAACTAATTTATGTAAGACAATTCTTTATACTGCGCGGTTGCGGTCAGTGGTTACTAGGAGCGCGAGCGCTGTGAGATTGCATACAAATATCTTATACATATAGTGTTAAATACAGCGTGCAATACAGTATAAAAGTTTTAGGGTCTGTTTCACAATGTCTGGATAAAGTACCAAATAGCTATGCAACACATAAATTATTTGTAAGATAAATTGTGCTATTTGACATTCAACGGACTCATAGATTATGATGGACTTTATGTGACGAATAGCGCTATCTGACAGTCGTGAAACGCAACAATAGTGTTTATCCTACCAATAAGTAATAAATAGCTAATTTGGAACTTATGTAGAATTTTTCCGTACATTGTGAAACAGACCCTAAGTAGAGGTAGCACATCAGCGTTGCGTTTTACGTCACAAATAATTTGAATGCTCTGAGCGTATGTACCTATAGATTAAATTTACGACAAAAGAATGATAGTCTAATAGTTTAGTGAATTAATCTACTGAGATACAAAACAATTTTTAATTAAATCAATAATTCAAAATTATCTTACCCAAGCAACAATCCATGGCGACAAAATCGATAATATTCCATTAACAAACATAGCAATTTGTAGTGGTATCTTACCACCCCATTTCTGACAAATTATCCCACTTGCAAATGTCATAACGGCATAGCCCACAAAAAACGAAGACAGCACCATTTCCTGCGTCGATTTTGGCCATTGGTACGTCTGTAATATACGCAGTACAGTTATGGATGCAAACTCAAACTCAAAATACCTTTATTCATGTATGTAAACAAGTACACTTATGAATTGTCAGTAAGAAGTTAAATTAATTCAAAATTTACATTTACTACCAGTTCGCAAGTCAAGGGCGTAGAGCGGGTAAGAAGAACTGGCAAGAAACTTTCCGCCACGCTTTTTAATCGCCAAGTATTGTCATACAAATTGTTTGAACTGGAGCAAATCAATCCCACAGATTAGGATCATTTAAGTATTCCTCAAATTTATAAAAAGAATAATATGCAAAATAAGATTTGGTTTAAATATTTATTAGGAATGCCAACAGAAAATTCTTAAGTATTTATTTAAGATAACAATTTCTTTACTACTTAATTCACTAACTACAGGAATGACAACAATAATTATTTTATTGGCATCAAATTAGATTTCAATTGGCCACCATAGATATTTCAAAATTACTAAATAATTTGTTAAGGTTCACTGATTAAAAATTCATAATCTATATATATATAAAAATGAAACCTGTTTTCCGTTGTCACGACATAACATGAATAGTCTAGTCGACAAGTTGAAAATGGAACAAAATAGAGATACTACTCCTAAAATTATGTGCGATAGCTCATTGGAACCGGAATGACGTCTAGAAAAATGTGCTAAAAGCGTGTATTAGCACATAAAAAATTGCAAAAGTTATAGACCATTAAAGATGAAAAAATAATGGCATTTAGTTTTTTGCCAATATTTAATAAACTATTAATATTTAAGAAATTTCAAATAAAGATTCTGAAAGAGGAGGAAATTTCTAATAAAAAACTCCTGACTCCCAGAACTCTATCTCCATTATTTATAATGTTAATTTAACGCTGAAAATAGGTCTGCGGGTGACATTTTTAGGTTTCGCGCGTGGCGTCAAAAGCGACTACGGCACATTAATTAATTTATTTAAGGTATTGAATATTTTTTTTTAAATTTGAAAAAATTATGGTCTGTTCTGAACACTATAATTAATTTATTCCCGTTGAAAATTTTACTTAAAGTTAATTTTTCAACAAGTTAAATAATTGTTGTTTAAATAATGGTCGTAAAAATATTTCGCTTCGTAGAGCCTTTCTTACATACATACTTAACAAGATCGTGCCATAAAAGTTAAAAAAATATTTATACTTTGTTTATAACAATTTTTTTACTTAAACAAAAACTTAAAAATCCATGTAATGATGTTAAAAAAAAAATTTTTTTTCTCAATCATCATATAATCGTTTTTTTATTAATACAAGATATTTATTAATTTGCAAAAAAAAAAATTCCCGCCATTTGTTGATAAAATTTTTTTAAACAAATTGATTAAATCAATATTTAAAAAAAAAAATTTAACACAACTTTATTACATTAAAAATTTTATGATTTAAAAAAAAATACTTTTCCTTAATAACAATTTTTAATTGTTTATAATCGTTTTTTTTAATTTTCTATTGTTTAAATAATTAGTTAAGAAATTTTTTTTTCCTAAAAACCATAATTGACAGTCTTCTATAAAGTAACAGAAAAAAAAAATTTTTTAATCAACAATTCTATTGTTTATTAACTTACCAATTTGTTATAAACAAATATTCAACTTTGGTTTATTTTTTTTCTAAAACTTCTAAAATTAACAAAAACAACCATATATAACAAAGTATCGAAAAAATTTTTTTGTAAATTTTTTGATTATCATGAATATTACTTTTATTTAAAATTAAAAAAAATTTTTTTCTATACTTTGTTATATATGGTTGTTTTTGTTAATTTTAGAAGTTTTAGAAAAAAAATAAACCAAAGTTGAATATTTGTTTATAACAAATTGGTAAGTTAATAAACAATAGAATTGTTGATTAAAAAATTTTTTTTTTCTGTTACTTTATAGAAGACTGTCAATTATGGTTTTTAGGAAAAAAAAATTTCTTAACTAATTATTTAAACAATAGAAAATTAAAAAAAACGATTATAAACAATTAAAAATTGTTATTAAGGAAAAATTTTTTTTTTTAAATCATAAAATTTTTAATGTAATAAAGTTGTGTTAATTTTTTTTTTTTAAATATTGATTTAATCAATTTGTTTAAAAAAATTTTATCAACAAATGGCGGGAATTTTTTTTTTTGCAAATTAATAAATATCTTGTATTAATAAAAAAACGATTATATGATGATTGAGAAAAAAAATTTTTTTTTTAACATCATTACATGGATTTTTAAGTTTTTGTTTAAGTAAAAAAATTGTTATAAACAAAGTATAAATATTTTTTTAACTTTTATGGCACGATCTTGTTAAGTATGTATGTAAGAAAGGCTCTACGAAGCGAAATATTTTTACGACCATTATTTAAACATTTTTTTTCACTTACAATTAAGACGGTCGTTCGAGAAAATTTCGTTAGTTAACAATTATTTAACTTGTTGAAAAATTAACTTTAAGTAAAATTTTCAACGGGAATAAATTAATTATAGTGTTCAGAACACACCATAATTTTTTCAAATTTAAAAAAAAATATTCAATACCTTAAATAAATTAATTAATGTGCCGTAGTCGCTTTTGACGCCACGCGCGAATCCTAAAAATGTCACCCGCAGACCTATTTTCAGCGTTAAATTAACATTATAAATAATGGAGATAGAGTTCTGGGAGTCAGGAGTTTTTTATTAGAAATTTCCTCCTCTTTCAGAATCTTTATTTGAAATTTCTTAAATATTAATAGTTTATTAAATATTGGCAAAAAACTAAATGCCATTATTTTTTCATCTTTAATGGTCTATAACTTTTGCAATTTTTTATGTGCTAATACACGCTTTTAGCACATTTTTCTAGACGTCATTCCGGTTCCAATGAGCTATCGCACATAATTTTAGGAGTAGTATCTCTATTTTGTTCCATTTTCAACTTGTCGACTAGACTAGAAAACGGCTTGACCGATTTGGCCAATTCTTTTTTTATAATATTCTTTGAAGTACGAGGATGGTTCTTACGGAAAGAAAAATTAAAAAAAAAAAACTAACAACAACACTTTTCTATATTCCCATACATAATATTCGTAATAATACTTAAAAGTCAATTTGAACTTTAATACCATATCATAAAGTTCGAGTGTTAGTGGAGGGGTTCCGGGAAGGTAAATTTTTATTTTTTGACATAATGTATTTGTTGTCTTATCAACTTTCTTTTTTTATCTTGGCTAGACCGGTGTCCCGAATAGCAGAATAAGTATTTAAAAAAAATAAAGAATCGACTGTTAGGCGGTACGATGTTCGCCAGGCCAGCTAGTACTAATTGTACGGTTCCTGGGTCATCAGGGGTTCGAAATAATAGAATAAATTGAACTTACTCTATATTTATCACTCGCGTTATACAATAGAATATGAGCGGATTAATAACTATTATGTTAATTGCTATATAATAAGTGCAATCTAACAAACAGAGAGAGTGCCTACGTCTGGCTATGCTCCCGGGTTGAAACTCCAACGATTTAGTTAATTACGAATGACTGCATAGTAACAGTCGAAGAGAGTGCCTGCGTCGGGCTATACTCTCGGGGCGTGACTCCGACGATTGTAGGAAATCGTCATGCTTATAAATGATCAAACTGTACAGCCAGAGCACGTACTTACATAATAAAAACATCACGCTCGTGGATGATTGGAATGTACGAGCCCTGGCACGTACTTATAAAAACATCACGGTTGTAGATGATCGGAATGTACGAGCCCTGGCACGTACTTGCATAGGGAATAATTAAGCTTATAAAATAAGGAAGCCTGAGCGAGTAAAATGTACAGCCTTGGCTCGTACATACTCCCCCAGGCAAAAGTGCAAGATGTACAGCCTTGGCTCGTACATACTCCCCCAGGAAAAAGTGCAAGATGAATATGTAGTGCTTTACAAGATGAATCCATTATATTATGCTTAACAGTCTCTAGGCTTACGCTAACACTTTTAATCACAGCACTATCACTAACACTAGGTCCCATAGCTCATGGTCCCTTGCACTACCTAACCGGTGTCCGGTCCCGGGTGGCTTCTCCTGAGGCCACTATCGATGTTTCCTGCTGCACTTCAGTGGTTTTCTGTATTGGCATCGTTGCTATGCTTGATGGTATCTGCTGATTGTTACCACTTTCTGCTAAACCTTCCACCATTGCCGAAGACGAAGAGATTTTCTTGTCCGATTTATATTGAAATGATTGCTCTGCTTGCGTAGAATTACAATTTAAATTTGCATTTCCTTGACCTTGTAAATCGAAATGCGTTGACAGCGAATTTTTGCTGATGCTAAAATTTGATGAAGGTCGCTGTTGTTCTGTATTTAAATATTCCCGGGTTTGATTATTAGCTGTTTCCAAGGCATATAATGATGAATTTTCCGAATTATGTGAATAAAGTACCGGTGAATCCATATGCGTTTCTAATTTGAGATATATCTCTCTCTTTTGGCGCCTACATATAGCTTGCTTCTCGTAATATATATTTTCATACTCAGAGTAGGATCCGCCATGATCAACAAGTATGTCGATATGGGTTTTAAAAATTAAATCCCAATGCCACTTTATTTCGTCTAGCGCTCCTTCAAGTTCATCTTTGTCGGATTCGGAGTATACATTTGATAGTTCAAAAATCTTATCAAGCGACCTAAATAAATATGCTTGTTTGCGAAGCAACTCTTCGGTTTTTCTTGAATGCCTGATGGTTTTCAGACCGTCGGTAAACGAAGCTTGGAATAAATTCTCCATTATGCTTAATATAATAATTAACTAAACGCTTTGTAAATATTGCATTATAAATTCTTAAATGCTTATACGTGATAAAATGCTCAATGAATGCTTCAGATCATTCTTAGTAAATTTATGCTCACAAATGAGATAATTCTCAGAAATATAGTGCTCAAAACAAATGGAAAGGACTTACTGTAGATGCCTCCGTATGTTGAAGATTTACGTCCGTTGCCTTCTTCTAGGTTCAAAGGACGCTGATATACTTTTTGACCGCTGTGGGTCCTTAAAAATGCTGGGAGCGGGCTCACTGTCGCTTGCCTCCCTATCTGACCGCTATGGGTCCTTAAAAAATGCTGGGAGTGGACTTCCTGTCGCCTGCCTCCCTATTTGACCGCTATGGGTCCTTAAAAAATGCTGGGAGTGGACTTCCTGTCGCTTACCTCCCTTTTCGACCGCTATGGATCCTCCTTCTCCTTGCTCTCCTCTTTTCTATTGATGCGGATGATATTTTCTTACTTGCTTGACGACCCAACAAACCAGCAGTGGGATGTTTTTCCACGGCGCCGATCTTCAGGATGACGGAGAAAAACGCGAACGCGATCAACTGTACGCGAAAGACCCGCTATTCCCGGATAGCTCGAAGGACCAAAATGTACGGTTCCTGGGTCATCAGGGGTTCGAAATAATAGAATAAATTGAACTTACTCTATATTTATCACTCGCGTTATACAATAGAATATGAGCGGATTAATAACTATTATGTTAATTGCTATATAATAAGTGCAATCTAACAAACAGAGAGAGTGCCTACGTCTGGCTATGCTCCCGGGTTGAAACTCCAACGATTTAGTTAATTACGAATGACTGCATAGTAACAGTCGAAGAGAGTGCCTGCGTCGGGCTATACTCTCGGGGCGTGACTCCGACGATTGTAGGAAATCGTCATGCTTATAAATGATCAAACTGTACAGCCAGAGCACGTACTTACATAATAAAAACATCACGCTCGTGGATGATTGGAATGTACGAGCCCTGGCACGTACTTATAAAAACATCACGGTTGTAGATGATCGGAATGTACGAGCCCTGGCACGTACTTGCATAGGGAATAATTAAGCTTATAAAATAAGGAAGCCTGAGCGAGTAAAATGTACAGCCTTGGCTCGTACACTAATATATAATAATGGCACATAGTTAGGTATTATCTATTATGCTTAAAAATCATTTATACTGTGATTTTAGTGATGTTAAAAGGGACACGTAGCCGACAAATTGCTGTGTCTATAGAAACATTTATCCTTTTTAGAACCTTTGTCATGCCGACTGATGCTAGAGTCTTCTAGCATTACGTCTGTATGCCGTATATTATATTTTATTAATATCGTAATAATATAGTAATCTTTTTGTATTGAATTTATTTTATGTAGTAATTAGGTAATGTCTGTTTAGTAGGTACTTAGGGTATTACTATTATCTTTGTTAGCATAAATATGATTTACTGAGTGTGTGACGTAACGGCGATCCTTGGTGCAAATGACGAAGCCTGCAGGAAAGTTTTCAAAACTATTGCAATACAGTCATGAATAAAAAAAATTGAAAAGGGCCAGGGAAGTCAAAATTATCGCCCCTACTAATTTCTAGGCTCAAAGACGTCTAAGCGGGATCCATGCATCTAAAAGAGATGCAGATACATCTCTAGACGTACTGGAGTCGACCTCCCCCAGCTCAATATACCAAGTCGGATTAGACTATTTGCGAATGATCCGATGTAACAAGGTCATACATGCCCGCGGAGAACCAACGATGAACGGTAGAATGCACGGACAAGATTTCGCTGTTACCGTGTCCCGTGTATAGCGAGTTTTGGTTGCGAGTCCACATCAACTCTCCGCTATTATTTACTAGCCATTGTTAATATGTGAATGCAATGTATGTTGTTACGCTAACTCACTATTCGCATTAATATGGAAATTCACTAATGTAGAGTATGCATAACTATGGCTTGCAAATTAATTTAGAGAGAAGATTACAAGGCGCATAACTATGCAACATTCATCGAAGTGTTCCTCAACATTGGTGGTATACTTGTCTTGAAAAGGTTATTTTACTATTATTTAAGATATCTTACAATTAAAAAGATTAGTTTAATTACATCATAAACAACATTATTAACTAAAGTAACGTCTCTTTCTGTAACATCATATTCATGTTGTACATCAATACAGAAGAGCTTGAAACTCTCAACCCTGCAGTCGACCGATTTAATTCCACTTACGAACCTGGACATTTTACCATTGGCTCATAAAATTAACACTCTAAGGAAATTGGCATTATTCAGATCTTAAATCGACAAATCTAATATATAAAATTCTCGTGTCACAGTTTTCGTTGCCATACTCCTCCGAAACGGCTTGACCGATTTTGATGAAATTTTTTGTGCTTATCCGGTATCTATGAGAATCGGCCAACATCTATTTTTCATCCCCCTAAATGTTAGGTGTAGTCCACCCCTAAATTTTTATTTTTTATTTTTTAGACAAAATTTTCAATTTCTATTTTTTTATGACAACATTAAAAAATACATACAACCCCTAATTTTCACCCCTCTACGATCAACCCCTATTTTTATTATAAATGATATACATGGCAAAACGACGTTTGCCCGGTCAGCTAGTATTTTATAAAAAATATAACAACTGATGATACCCGAGGCCCATTAAAGTGGTAATGCCACTAGATTGTTTTTTATTTTTAATAAATAACAACGACTGCTTTAACTTGAACAGTATACTAAAACTGATTGAATGTTTTATTAAGTAGACCACTTACTCTATAAATATTCCATACACTATCCTCAGTTAGGCTGCTATTTAATGCACTGTTTAAAGTGAAGTTCGTTCCATTTACTATAGTAGTATTTTCATTAATGTTCTTAACTTCATCGGTCATTGCTACCACGGTGACACCCAAATGCGCACGCGCAAGGTAAGCCAGTGCGTATGCGACAAACATAAAGAAAGCTTGAACATGTCGCACTCCATAACCATACACGGGTGGGACCGAAGTCTTTTCTGTAATACAAAAATATTGAATGGAATTATTTATAATAAATCGACAACACTAACGACAAGTGATCTCTATGAAATAGTTTACTTTCTTATACAAAAAACATCTGCTCAGCGAAATCACAAGAAAAAAACGGCTCAAATAAAACAATTATAAAACCAGATTGTTTGTACCAATATTTAATAATAACATATACCCACACCACATATATTGGAAACTATAGATCAATAAGTATCAACTCTGTAATATACAAAGTTTTCACAAAATGCAATGCAAAGTAAGTCTTGGAATAATAACACAAGTCCTAGATGAAAACCAAACACTTGGACTTACTAATATCTTTCTTTACTATAATACAAAGGGCTCAAATAGGTATAAGAATAGATTAGCGCGAAATATGTCTGTCGAATATCAAAAAACGTATAATACAATATACAAGCAAAGACAATACAATACTTGAATTATCTTTGCTATACAGTAGTCATATTTAGCGCTAAGTTTCCACCCTGAATATTATTCTTAGAGTCTTCTAAGCGACTCTTGACGAATACTGTTTATTGGTAGAGCATAAAAAGTATTATTGAGAATTCACTCCTTTAGGTTTAGTCTTTAAAATTAAATATAGTGAAATGTACACGTACCTGCACCATTTTCCAGTACCTCTTTTGTAGGCACTTTTTTATACTCGTCGAGCGTCATCTTTGTATGTATAAATAGTTATATCGTATTCTCGCTATGTCACTGTTATTTAATGTCTGCTACAGTATATGTTTAATATTATGATATTGTTTAAGATGTGCTCTTTAGATCAAGAAAGTGTCAAAGATTAGAAAATGTAGACCCACCCATGTAACAAAGAATAATACATGGTTAAAACAGCAGCAAAACAGTAACTAGGTAGTATGTATGTATTGTGGACTCAGTTTTATCACTTAGACGCCCATTTGGTCCGTTGTGCGTATACGTAAAAGGTTTATTTGGTTACTTTTTGATTTCAATACAGTTTTGAATTTTCTTATGAGGTATGGACCTTACGGAAGTGGACCGGCATCTTATTCAAGGATATCCGATAATTTAAGTTGTTAACAGCTAAATCTCAGTCATGAAGAAGTAGTTCTTACTTTTTTATACATTTTAATACATTAAAAAAAAATCAAAATTAAAAATTTTCTCATCTTTTTAAACATAATATCTACTAGAGTATTAACAGTAATTGCCGCATCTGTGCTACTTCATCTTTATAACTAGTCAAATAAAATTATCAATGAACACATAAGCTGATATAAATTCCTTAATATTTTATAAAGTGAATTACGTTATCATTTTACACTATACAAGTTCCAACGTTTAATATAAAGGTATATTTGGTTCTACAATAGTAATTTCGCTTTTCCGAGTGTTTTACTCGAAATTACTGTTTTAGACAGCTTGTGTTGTAGTAGTATTTACTTTTGTTATTAAATATCTTGGATACTGACTTTTTCCTTTAATAAAGTTTGGTAGAATGACAACGCGTCTAACTTTGGACAGTTAGGGAGTTTATTTCGGGATAAAATAATAACAATTCAATGTCTTACTTAATCTCTTAGGGTCGATTCGACCAAACAAGAGTAAATCTTAATCTTAGAATAAATCGTCAGTTAATCTAGAGTAAATCAAGTTTACGTTTTACCATCTACAAATTCTAAGAATAGTGGGCCTATTCGGGGATTATTACTATACCGCCGTTTCGCACGGAATAACAGCTATTCCTAGAATAATTTAATGGCGTCAGTCAGTCCAATCAGCTGATTTCTGTCATTTCACAAATATGTATTCTGTGTTTTAATTTCAAGTCAACCCAATGTACTAAATTTATAGTCTGGCATTGTATAATAAAACGTTTAAACAATTTATTATTTATTTATTTATTTGTAGATTTTTTATTTTCTATAATATTATAATGAAATTCAACTAGGCTCAACAGAAGTTCCTTTTTAGACGATAGCCTCAAACAAACAACAAATAAAAACTTTTTGTTGGCGTTTGACACCTGTTAAAAGCTACTTTTTCACAAAATAATACGGCAAAATCGAGTTGACATGATGTATGCTCTTACACTGTCCCGTTGTAGTACAACATTTATTTGCCGAGTTTTATTTTCGTTCACCATTCTCTTTGCTATTCGCGTATTGTTATTCCTAGCGCAATTATACTATCGATTACGTGGACAAACGACTATGGATTTACTCGAGATTAAAATCATGGAATAGGTTATTCGTGGTATAGTTACTCGTGTATAAATTGAAGTTTGGTCGAATCGACCCTTAGTTGTGAGATAATTCTTAATGTAATAAAACTTGAAGGCTTGGATTCATGTGTCAATTTTGAAATGTTGTTCACTAAAAGGCTTTTTAGCTCAGGAAATTCGTAATTTATTCTTAATCTTACATCGAAGCTATTATGGAAAAACAGTATTGCTGGTAAATTGTCATAATCCATCTAGCATGTACATAATGATAGTTTGGATATGCGCACATTTAACGATCATTCATTAAAACTTCAAACGGCCAAAGACGATAATCTTAGGTATCTATTCAACTGAATCCAAAACTCATATCTAGGGCTTTTTTTATAAACTATTGAGTGACCGAGTTTCAAAGAATATGCACCAGATAATAAATGATACATAGGGTGAAAATTAAAGGACACTGATTAATTTGCATAACTTATTTACTAAGTAACATCTCATGTTTTATACCAAAACCTGTAATGACATCCTTAGATTTTTACACGCTTTATATTAGCTTCACCTGTATGTATGTATGTATGTAACCGCCTCCTTCGGACTCGATTTTGACCCACTTTAAACGGACAGATTTAATTCAAACTTTGTACACTTATAAAGAATCAGCGACAATTTAATAATTTCATAGGTTTATCTCGAAAAAACATTGATTTTTTTTAAGTCCACAAAGCAATTCGGTTAAATTGAGACAACACGTATTGCTGCTAGGACTAAAAAGTGGAAATTAAATATAGTTAAAATAAACTAAAAAACACGCTTTTAAAGCACATCAATCTAAAAAGTGAAAAATAATGCTTTACACAATAATACCAGTATTTTTTGTTCATTACCATTTTTAGCCTAAATTAGGAATTATTTTTCACTTTTTAGTTTGATGTGCTTTAAAAGCGTGTTTTTTAGTTTTTTTAAACTATATTTATTTAAGAATATAACTTTCCTACATCGTGTACAAAGCATAAAATTATATGAAATGTTAGATGGGTGGTTGTTGCTTTGACGGTTATACTAACGCCCTAAAGGTAAAAACTAAAAATTTTGATTTATTTTTTGTCTAAAAATATTAAAAAGTTGGATACAAAGAGACTTGGTCCACATAATCTAATTGAAATGAGTACGAAGAGGAATAAGTACATCTTGAATATTGCATAGTCGGCACTTGCATAAAGAAAGTGAGGCCAAAGCAATCCAGACATGAGTTATGATTGCACTCAAAACGTGTGTTGAAGTGAAAATTGCTTTCCACTACACTTTAGCTTGCTGTAAAATTATATATTTTTACCCTTCTACTTGTACGTAGTGCTCGCAAAATTTTGTATCCAGCCTTGCGATTCTGTAACTCACTTTTCGAACTCACACAGCGGTTTTCACAGCGGCGGTCGCGCTCAAATCAGTCGTGAAGCAGTCATTTTATGATTTGGCATTCTGATAAACAATAAATCAGAATCAGAATCAGAATAAGAATCAGCTGTATAGAGTTCAAACCGCGGATTGTTTTTGACATTATTAATCATATGGGGTAGTTTTAGATATGGTTAAAGTGACAGAACATACCATATTGTTAGGAAGGTCCAAGGCCAGCCAAAGCATCTGTAAGCAAGGAAACTACTAAAAAGTCTATTACAGTACCTAATCCTGAAGCTGCCTTGCGATTCTTAAACAATAAACTACAAGCTCCCTCCTTATCAGGATGCCAAATCATAGAATGACTGCTTCACGACTGTTTTGTGCGCGACCGCCGCTGCGAAAACCTCTGTGAGAGTTCGAAAAGTGAGTTACAGAATCGCAAGGCTGTACTTGTTTTTTTGTACTAGTTTCTTTGGTTATTTAACTTTTTTAAAGCTTAGCACTTCATGGCTTAATTTGTTGTTGTAAGCTACATTTGTTGGATGAATAAAGCACGTATGTATACAAAAAATATACTAGCATGGCAGTTACAATTTTCAACGATAGTAGTAAATAAAGTAAATCTATATCGATGTATCTATCTACACTGTACATAATATTTTCGCTAATATCAAAGTTTAGTTACTAAAATATAGTCAAGTATACTGGCGCGTAAGGGATTACAGCCATTAGGAGAGCTTTTCCCTGCATTAACATTTACAATGAAGACTACCTGTATAAACATGGTTAGATTCCCTCACTGAGTGGCACCCAATTAGCAAATAATATATGCATTCCGGGTAGAATAACGCCCTGTGGTAAACCTTGTAGTATCCGGCATATGACAAAGCTTCTTCTTGACATTAATAACTCATTAGTAACTACAGTGAAAATTGTATAGTTGATTTAAATCGAAAATTAATTTAATTATTATATTGAAGCGGCTGAAAACCTAAAGCATGCAAATACAGGGTAAAGGCTCCGAATATGATTTTGGTTCATTCAGTGTCGAGGCTTTTTATTTTTTTATTTTTTATAAACAGGGACCCCTACATCCTAGCCTATCAGACACGCAATCAGGCAGATATGTGACCGAGTGGCTAAGCAGCAGGGGAGTGTCGAAATCTCCCCTTTCTTAAAAAGGGACATAATTACCTTAAAGGGTTAGCGTCTCCCGCCGGGCCCGGGCGACAACTACTCCGAAAATATCGTCATAATATATATAAGGCTTTGAAAGGAAATAGCAAATAGGTTAGTCAATATCACAGAAGACCGAAGAGCTGGCAGCTACCACGGACCAAGAATTAGTCTATCCATTCAAAGGGGAAACGCTACCATTATCTTCGGAACCTTGGCTAAAGGGACTCCTTTTAATAATATATTTTAGTTATTATATTATATTTTTTAAGGTTATTAAGTATTACTTTTGTATTCTCTAATTTGGTTGCTGTATATAAAGAGCGATATATAAAGACCTATAGTAGTTTATATACTTCTATTTTTTTAATTACACTTATAAGAAATTAACTCTAATAATTGGATGAATCGAAATTCACATTTCAAGTGGATATAGATTAAGGTTACTTCCAAAATCAAAAACCATTAGTATTTAAAGGACTTCCGGTACTATTTTTAGTGGAGTTTTACACTTAATTTCAGACATAATGCCCTGCTTGCAAATATCAAACTTAGTAGAAAAATGCTGAAAGACCAATTTCGTGTGTTGATTTCAGCTAAAGTATTTCAATTATCATTAACAGCCAGAATCGTTAGTGAGTTCTGTGCCTGAGTACCTTTTCAGGGACCTATTGCAGGCACGAGAATCTCTGATACATGATAATTATGCGTTTAATTGAGCCATAAATGATTATTTATTTAATCTTCCAAATTTCATAATGTATAGATATTTCAAAAAAGATTATAGAATGCTTAAAATGTGTTTATGTTTGTTTGTGAGCAACGCTTGTGCCTGTGTAGCACTTAATACCCTTAGTATTGAGGCTATATGTACCTATATGATGTTTTTAAAGGTGAGTGCACACTGTTAACAGTATTAGGGACGCTATTTAAAATTGCGCTCCCTAAGTAACAATTACCATTATTCCATAGTTCGTCCTAGCCTTGGGTACAACCTATGGCCCCGGTAGAATACGAAAGCGACCCAGGAGGAGGCGACGCGGCCGCGTTGGAGAGACTCCTGGGTCGCTTTCGCTTACGGCCTTGTAGGAACTACCCAAGGTGGTTTTAATGGGTATTCTAGCTGGTCACTCGGTCTTAGAAGTCAGCATTCTCTTAAGTAGAGATTCTTGTGTGGGTCAAGTTTCACTTACCCCTGCTAGTTTCGAGGGCAAGCGATGCGCAAATGCATTTCATCTATATAAAAAAAGGAAATCCCAAATGACCTGGCGGGTAGTTCGTGGAAAAGCACCTGACATATAATCATGAGACTATTTTAACAAAAAAAATTTATGTAATAAATTATATTGTATTCAATACTGTACTCAATAATTCCTTTAATGGAACAACAAGAATCGTTTTAATTTGGTAGTGAATTTGAATACAAATTAATTTACAAATGCAAACAGTATTTCAAACATAGAATTATTAATAGGGTTGTCACGTTCTCCCATTTACCAATTAATGATTTATTAATCCGGAAAACCGCAAATATACTTAGTTTAATACGCTTACGACTATTGCAGTTTAACACCATTATATAATACAATAATTTATGCATTCAATACTATTTGTTAATAATAATGTTAAGGAAGAAGAAATTAGTTCGAAGCGATATTATGCTTGAAGTGATGATATTGAAGTGTCGTTTCACGAAACTTATTTGTTAATTAATTATAACTGCTATAATGGAATGATGAATTGATGAATTTGAATAATGAAGATGAACGATGCATTGCTGTTTGTAGTTCCCTATTTCGGGTTTAATGTTTTTATATGCCCATATGAAGTAAACGTTATAAAAATAAAAATAAACGCATAGCGACAACCCTAATTTAATAGGTATTGATAAAATCATTCATTGAATATGTGGCATTGTTTCGTTTAAGCTCCGTATTAGATCCGAAATGTTTAGTTATGAAAATAATATTGAGCGGCCTGTCTCGGCTTCGCACAGAAGAATTAGGAATTATTTTGGATATCCATTTACTAATTCTATATAAAATATTTTGAATTTGAAATCGATCTACAAAGCAATATAATTTAAGTTAAGGGTTTATTAGTATTTGGTTATGTGAAGCAATTTTTTTTGTGATTTAACAGAGTAAGCACTCTTTTAAATTGCCACTTCTTCTCGTCCATTCTATGCCCTTGATTTGAATATTGGCAGTAGACGTAACTTTTAGAAGCATTTAATATTTTTTTACCAATTTTTTTATTTAGTTAAACAGAAAAGAGCTATGTTCTAGAGATATATAGTAGAGATTCTGTAAGATTTCTCGATAGTAGATGTTTACGAGAGTTATAAGGAATCAATACAGTATTACAAGAGTAGGTATAGCGACCTCGTATACAACAACCATAAGTTTGTGTTATCTTAGCCAATTAGAATTTTGTTCCATTAATTCATCCCATATGTGTTTCATATTTCAGTTTTAATCTACTTTTAATCTAAGGCAAAAGTCCATGTCAAAGCCCATTAGAACCAGATGACACTTCTTTAGACAGAGTTATTTATATCATGATCCCAAACTCGACTTTACGAAAATATTATTCCATGGAAAATAAAATTACTCGGAAAGTTATGTATATTGTTTGTTTAGTGATAGCAGAACTATTAAATATTTTTTCTTCATACTTCTCTAACCTTAGTTTAAACTAATATTAGCCTTATAGAATACACATGTTTATCTTACACGAACATTTGTCGCATGTTTAACATAACGCATCTATTGTGTGCATGAGTTTGATTCTGTAACAATAATGATTTTGTTTTATCCGGGAGTTAGACATACAATACTTCTTTTTAAATTAAAATGATTAATCAAATAGACGAGAAAATAAAGATACCTGGGCATAATATATGCCCAATAAAAAAACCCAGTCGCGCTTCAACCTCTAAGTCTTTCTGTATCTGGTTTTCTTAATAGACAAGTAGGTGATCAATCTTCTGTGCCTAACGCACGCTGATTTTTTAGGTATATATGACTTGGGAGCCTAATTACCTATCTAGATTTCTTGGTAAGACTCCGAGCAACTCTTTTGTATTTTGGGTACATTCAAGCCGAGCTACCACTATTCATGCTTAAACTTTTTACAACGCAAAACAAAAAAAAACTACTGGTTGTCTACTTATTCTATTGTTTGTAATATATAATGATAATATAGTGGTCTCCGATAACGCTTAAAACATCAGCAAACATTTATGTAATATGTCTCATACTAATGTCTCATAATAATACATGAGAACGTAAAACTATTGTTGGCCTCTGCACGCGATAATGTAGTCATGTCGTAAATTTGTCCAGTCAGGGTATGACAGTTATAGAAAAGAAGAGAATAGTGCATTTCTTGGTTAACCTCGGTAAATAATTAGATCCCCGTAGTTAATTCAGTTTGAAAAGCTCTTATATCTGAAAATTTTGCTAATCCTTCATTTGAAACCAAACAAAGAAGTGCCATCTATATTCTAAACATAACCAGCGTTGGAGAATTTTTTTTGTACATAGCATTTAGTTTGAGTTCCAATACAATTATTGTATTAATACCAATTTTTGGGCACAAAAGACTTGAAATGATAATATGAGATACGATGAGATTCGTTTCATTTCTTGCTCTATTTATGTAGTTTATCTAATTATATCTATTATATATATTATATCTAATTATATTCCGAGAACTTTAACTTGTAATTATAACTCCTATGTTATGACAAATAGCGAAAATGATAACCAAGCATATGTGTAGTCCACCAAACAAGGGCATTTATCAGCTTCGTAGCTCAACTTGTTCAGAGCTTCATTAGAAATTAGTTAGATGTCGAGGGGATCTCACAAAGTCGGTTTTGATTAAATTTTGTTAGTTTGTGAGGCTTCTGAGACATAGGCACTTGTTACTAACTTCCGATGGGTTTAGCTTTAAATTAAGGGGTTTTGTTTGAAGACATTAAATAGACAAGTACAAATTGATATATGATTTAAGTAATTGGGAGCAATGGTTAGTAATAATGCTGACCATTGATAGACAATAAATTATAAGTACAATAATTAATAATTTAATTTTTATTAAATAAATTTTTAAAAGAAAATTCACTATTAGGAATATTTGTTTGTTTAATTACATAGGCTGATCTAAAGAAGTATCAGTACAACAGACGCAGAAAAGTATGCATTGAGTTTCGGTACTTCAAACACAACATGTAGATTCATTTAAATGTGTTCATACAATGGAATAACCATCTTAAAAAGGTTTATGAGCGCTATTAAATACTAGAACCTGGCCGTGTATTGGAGCTTCATTCCTGATCTCGACGTGATGACGATGGTCGGGGTGTGTGCAACATTAACATCTTCCAGCTTACAATTGAAATTACGAGCTTGTAAAAAAGAGTTGGTACTTGTCTAACACGGATGTATGGACACAATAAAATTCACATTGTAAGCACATTAGCAAAACAAATGATAATTTATTCTTCACCTTTTTTTGTTATTAAAACATCAAAGCCGATATCTTGGTATATTAACGCATTTATACAATTGTAACTTCGATCCAATAACTGTCAACCGAATGAGGATTCCTTAGAAGTATAATTTCTTGGAACGATTTCTTTGGTTCAATGAATTTCCCTTAATTGGCAAATTTCCTGGTAGTTCGACTGTACAACTTTCCTATGAGACATTTATATTTCATTTGAAATATTTGCATTGAGAAGTTGGTTTTTATTATAAGAAACTAGTATTCAAACAATTCATATTTTCTTATAGTATAGTAAATACAACAACGAGTTACCTAATACATTCAACACAGTAAATTAATTATCCAAATCAGTGACACCAAATTTCTAGTTACATTCGGTATTCTGGAACTCCCAATAGTATCGGAGTTCCAGAATTCCGAACTAACTGAATTACCTACAATATAATTTACATTAAATATAACGTATATCTAAATATATGCGTACTAACAAAGTTGAAAAATTAAGTTTAGACGAAATTAAATTAGATGCAACTGGACACCACAGCAGCTGGTCGAACTAACTTTTGCTTGCGGTTTTGCCTTCGCTACTGCACCATGTGTGCAGTTACAAGGTTGTAAAATGATTCTAATTTGAACTTTAACATTTCTATATAGACTCCTCTTTAATGAGATCTTATTATACTGTCTAAAGCACAAGCCATGGTACCTAAAAATAAATTCCTTACATCGAAATGATAAAGTCAGTTTTTGTGGACTAAATAATAATAAAATTTATACATAACAAAATATAATTAATTTTCTGTATAATTTATAGTTACTACAGGAAATTAAAAAATATGAAATAGCCGAAGTTTTTTATCCAATGGCCTACTCAACTATTATTCGTAAGGGTTCGTAAGGGTAAGAGAGAGATAAATGTGACAGGGTTAAAAGTGGCCTTATTTAAAGCGACAAAAGTCTTAAGGTTGCTTTACGCCGAGGCAGCAACGTGCGACAGTGCCGCATGCTACACATTGCGGCATGCGGCACCTTGTGGCATGCTACAAATAGAAAGCATTTGCGGCATATACGGCAGCCTATTATACGGCGAGGCAACATTGTTGCTGGATAATTTCCAAAGCTTTGTGCTGTTTATGGAGTGTTACTGGTCTATCTACTTGTTTGATCGACGGGATACACCATAGAATATGGCTGATCTTTAGCTGAACTTTAGCAGCAGCTTATTTAGTACTACTAAGCCATGCAGCTAAACAACGGAAGATGAGTCTTTGGTGGAAAAGAAAATTACTTCAGAATGGCCCACTGACTAGCTTACTAACAAAAATGAAGCAAGACGATGTTGCCTTTTAATAATCCTCAGTTGTAACTTTAAGAAAATTACAACTGAGGATTTTGAGGACTTTTTTCTTATAATTTTTTTTACGTCTAAATATTTTTCGTTACACCACTTGATGACCGATAATTCTCACTTTCCAAAATAAATACAAACAAATACAACCTACGAGTACAAACTGTTTTGACGCACAAAAAATATCACATGGAATCCATTGTGCTCGGATACAAGCTGCGACATTCACATGACGCAAGGTGTTGCCATGCCGCACGTTTCTTGTCACAATGTGCGAATTTTTTAACTTTGTAGCATGCGGCAATGTGGCATGCCATTAAATGCATGCGCGACTCTTAACTCTGAGATAGTGCGTATGGCTGCACAGCAAGGATTTGAACGGTAATGGATTTTTGTTTCTTTATGTAAACAGCATGAGAGACATGCTTACGGAAAAGTTAGGGTAAATTTGTGAGCCAAAACTGCTAAATTTAACTGTCGTATGTCAAATATAATAAGTTTACCCAACAATGCATGACAGGAAAAGGTTGATCACGTAATTATCTTGAAAATTATCAACCTGCGGCACTTTAATACCATATTTTGTTCATAAATATATTTCGTACATATACATCAGCAATTTGTTACAAAAATTTACGTTTTAAAATATTTCCAGAGAGAATTGTAAATATCCGCTGAATTACAGACCCTGTTTTTATTAAAACATACCGTTTTATTGCGTGTCGGAACAATTTGTTCATTGGCTCTCTTTTCATTTTTGCACGAAATTGTTACACTTGTTTGTAATGAACACAATTGTTTTCGTAATGAAACACGGTGTTGCCACAGCTTTCACGAGTTATATCAAAAATTAAATTTGTATATTTTATAAAAATACCTATAGGTAATTAGGTAATTAACTGTAAATTTTAAGCTGAATATTTGAATTGAGTATCTATATTATGATTATGACAAGTTAACAGAATATAGAAAATTACCTTATAGGAAATAGTGTCAAAGGTTAAGAAACATACCCCCTTATATATAATAGATGAATCGGCCTAATTAAATATCATCTATCACTTTTCATCACAGCGTAAACACAGATTAAGGGAAAGAGACGAAGGAGTGCTGAAGTGAAAATTTGCAATACCGTGTTTATTTATTAATAACTTATGGGCTGCAAGGTTAGTTGCACCTATTTATACGTACGGGAAAGGATCCGATTTCTGACGAAGCAATAGCTTTATTAACGAGTTCGAAGGCTCAAAAAAATCCACAGCTGCAGAAATTTATCCGTCCAAATAATCGGTTATTGGAGGAAAGTACAGATTGTTGTTTTCTATCTATTGGTATGTCTATAAAACAAATATCTTCATAATACGGTCTTTGTTTTACGCGAGGACAACTCAAAAAAAGTTATATTTGAATATTTCCTCAGTAACATTAAGTTACATTACGTTATATTAAGTTACCTGCCTCTTTGACCTGAGCCAACCAATTTTTCTTTTATACCTCGTTTCAACTAGATTTATGAGGGTTGTCCAGAGCACGTTTATCAAGACTTAAGGATAAGCTAACAAAATATTGACCTACAAGATTGCCAGAGATGTATTACAAAGATTTTGGGCCTCCAAGTTTTAAGTGAATAGACTCAAACAGATAAGTGAATTTTTACAACGTTTTGCCCGGAATACTACGTGGGTATGATCATCTAGTTTTAAGCATTAATGAATCCAGCCTTGCGATTCTGTAACTCACTTTTCGAACTCACACAGCGGTTTTCGCAGCGGGGGTCGCGCTCAAATCAGTCGTCGTCGCAGTGAATGCTTTACGACTGATTTGAGCGTAACCGCCGCTGTGAAACCTGCTGTGTGAGTTCGAAAAGTGAGTTACAGAATCGCAGGACAGTGCTACAACCGTTTATGAATTCTGCCAATATAATATTCAAAGAAATAAAAAACGTTTCACATATACGGTAGTTATACTTAGCGTTCACTCTCGACTTACCTTTTACCTTTACCCTTATTCATATGATTGATAATTTTAATATAGAGTGTGACGGTAGCTTTCTGTGATAAAAGGCATTTTAATCGAGAGAGCTTAACTGTGTACATATAAAGAAAGCTATTTATTGCTGCACAACAGGACTTCTAACGAACAACCATGGGTTTTAAAGGGGATGTTTTTAGGCACTGAAGTAGATGAATTATTAATTTATTATGATTTTAATACTTATGTCAATATTAATTTAGGTCTTCGTTTTGTACTATACACGATTTTAGTAGATATGAAATAGACTGACGTGGTAATTGTTACTATATTTCCATCTATATACAGAGGTATAGTAACACTTCTATAGGAAAGTACCATGGATAGTTGCCTTTAGAAATGTATTGTCTGTTTAGATTTATATGGTCAGACATTTTCAAATATTACTTTATAATAAGGCCTGTTACTTTACCAGTACAAAGCTACATGCGCAGTTAAAATACACGTGAAACCATTGATAACGCATTTCATTGTTTCATTCACATGTTTCAATGCTCATATATAGGCAAGTCACCATGCTTCTTTGTCTACCAAACGTAAACAGTTATTTATTCAGAAATCAGGTTGATTCCCAGTAAACCCTATATTTAATATAAAAGTTTTAAAACCGTAATCCGACACTGTTAGGCAACATTGATAAATTGAGGTACCATTAGATAGGTTTATCTTCAGACTAAATAATTTCGGAGGATTCAGATTTTAAATACGGGGCATAATTACCAAGTTGTCTGGTTCGCTGTTTATATCTAAGCCATGATATGGCTTCACATTCTGTCCAAGATGCCAGAGTGATAAGACACAACTTATTTTCTAAAGCATAGAACTTTCGGTTCTAAGTAGTCTCTCGTGTACTTTTTATTACCTGTACGCTTGTGGAGTTGGCTTTGACACCTGCGCAGGTACCAGGTGAGAAAGGTAACTAAAAATCAGAGTTACTTCAGTAAAATTTTAACGACTGATTTTAGATATATATTTTGTAGAATATTACTCTGAAGTAATATCAAAAGAGTCAGACGCTTTCCATGCGCCAGAACTTTTGTCAGACGCTTTAAAGCTGTACAAAAAATAAATGAACTTAATTAATATGTTATTCAAATAAATATTACAAAGTTATATTTAATCAGTCAGACAAATTGTAATGACCAAACTTCCCCTAAACACAAAAATTACTCAACTATGAGTATGAGCGCGAGAGCGCGATTAGTGTTTGATACACTCGTATGTGTAGGTTGGGATTACTTTGGAGCTCATGTCACTGTCATCAAAAAATTACAAAAAGTGTCCCGGTATAAAATGTCTATATCAGTTTGTGGAGGAATTAAGGTGCTGCTCTCAACATCAGCCAGTTCGCGCAAAGCCCCTGCTGGTGGAGGAGTAATTCGCGTCCTGTTGATTCAGCACTAAGGCGGGAAAATAGCCCGTGTGGGGGAGGCGAGGATGCGTAGGGCTCGACTCGCCTCAGTAGTCTTGTTCTGGCGGTAGTATATCCTTAGGGGCCGGAATAACTTTATAACAGGGTGACGTCATCGCAGTGAAGTAGGTGTCGGCGCAAGTTTGATGTTCAATCCCGTCAACACTTTCTAACCTATCTGTCATCAATTCCTGATTTTTACTAGTCTGTGTCACAAATATAAACGAAAAATGATTAAGTTTAAGACCTGGCCACGACATATACACAATTTAATACTAGAAATGTTTAAAGTGTATTTTATTTACCATAAGTTTCTATATTATAAAACTTTGTTAAACTATGAAATGAAATACAATAAAATTTATCCTTAGGGTTTTTATTTTTTAAAAGTAAAAAATAATTGGTATGTACATCTATAGTATCCATTTGCCCATATTCATATATTTGATTCGAATTCATCTAACTCTAAATTGGTTGTCTCTGAAAAAATATAATTATATTATTATACAAACTTGCAGAGCAGCGTTGGCCTAGTGGCCTTAAGCGGGCCATAGACGGACCGCATATTGCAGTCAAGACCGACTGCAATATGCGGTTTGCTCAGGAACTGCTCGAGCGGTCCGTGTATTGCGAATATGAATTTTGTATGGAAACTGCAGATCGCCGTGCGGCGACCGCATATTGCAGTCGGTCTTGACTGCAACATGCGGTCCGTCTATGGCCCGCTTAAGAGTGAGTCTTTCGAATCACGGTATTTTCCTTTCTAGGTGCACAAATATCTCTTGCACCTATGGCACACATCGTTGGTCTCAAACAATCTTTTTTCTTATAAAACATTTTTTCTAATGTTTTTTTATGGTCACTCTCAATGCCAGAGGGCTCGCGAGTGCGTTGCCGGTCTTTTAAGAATTAGTACGCTCTTTTCTTCTAAGGGTTCTGAAGGACCCATAGTCGAATTAGTTAATGAAATACATCAGTGGGTTTCACATAGTAGTAGTGCGCGGCAAAAACTGCCTTGAAAAACGCTCAATTGTGGAAGGACGGACGCCGAGGTGATACGCATAAAATTTCGTATTCTGCCTCAACGTCCGATAATGAATCTACGACATATGACAGGCACATAAAATTGCCAATTTTTCTATAAAAATAACAAATAATCAAAGAAACGGACGTTATCTGCGGTCAAGATCCATATACCCTGTATGCGCCATTTGATTATTTTCATTACTATAGGTAACTAAAAATAACACTTTTTACACAACAAATAAGCGCGTCTCCTAAAGGATTTATTTTCTAATCATTAAGATCTTTGAATCAGCTAGCGCAATTAAAAATATTCAAACTAGTTTACCATTAGTGTATCCATATTTATTTTTCAGACCGTCATCCCAAAACTGTCGATCACTTTCGCCAAAGGCGGTGTAAAAGATTCCAGACACAATGACAAGAGCAGCCAAAATAAAGTACATTATTCTCCAACATGTTTGATCCGTCTGAAACACAAAGGAGAGTTAATTCCGTCGCGTTACAAACAGGAGATAAGGTGCCATTAAGTAAATTAATTCTGAACTAAGCTGGCACAATTAAGTTTTCCTTGTAAGTTCCATCCAAACGAACAATTGGAAATATATTTAACTCACTATTTTATACAATAGTTCTAATGACAGAACAAGGAAAAGATAATGAAATTTTGTGAATATACATAATATAAATAATCGTAATTACTACTGAGGAATGTGTAGTGGTTTACGAGTATTGTATGAATCTTAACAGAGAAATTGCCTTGAAATATCTGCTGAGTACCGTTGGATTTATTCTTATATGTGCTTATTAAACACAGCTGACGGCGAAGGTATAATCATCGTTAACAAGCCGGAATGTCTTAGACCCCATCGAAGATGTAAGTAAGGCACAAATGGTTATTTTCGAAATATATGTTATGAGGCCGAGAACATTTATATTCGAAAACTGCCTTGCTATTCTGTAACTCACTTTTCGAACTCACACAGCGGTTTTCGCAGCGGCGGTCGCGCTCAAATCAGTCGTGAAGCAGTCATTTTATGATTTGGCATTCTGATAAGGAGAGAGCTTGTAGTTTATTGTTTATCAGAATGCCTGAGGTTATAGTGCTACTTGTATTTTAATAATCACATACAGATGTTACAAAATATCATATCAAGTAAGTCAATATCATATCAATATCATACAAGTAACAAATGAAACTTCACCTTCGACTCTTAAAATATTTAGGAAGATAAAATTAAAAAGTTCATAAACTCACGCACTTCGAAATAATTTTTAACTTCATCGTAAGCATTTTAATTAGCGAATGAAGAGCTTTTTTAACTCAAAGCCCCGGAATTTCAACCTTGCCCAAGTTTTGTGGTACATTATTATTAATAAAAGTTAAGGCTTTTACGTGTAATGAAATAACAGAGTAATTTCAAAGTGCTTCGGAAACAAAAGCTTTCACATTTTATAGTTCAAAAGGTGTTATACAAATACTGACACTTAAAGTAAATAAAACCCCTTCAACGAGTATAAATAAGAATTTGTTATACTTTGAAGTGTTTTTATATTAATGTTTTCCATTAGAATTTATTAAAAACCAAAGCAAAGAAACTTTAGAAATTTAAAAACGTTCTATAATTTGCCACTGACCAACCAGCTACACTAATTTAAATTCCAAGGCAGTAGAGAGGAAAATTAGCAGCGGACATCCTCCTCGCCCAAAGGCACAATACGAAACTGTAAACATTCCGGTCTCGATGCTCCTACAAATAGCTTAGCGTCAGATAAGTGCTTCTTCAAAGTCTTTGAAAAATATTATCAAGTCGTTTATATTTTTGAAGTTATACTTCTTTAGGCGCGTTATAAAAAATTGATGAGAGTGAAATTTTACGAAGCGCGCGCACCGTGACACAAAATTATCAAAATGAAGTTGCCCACTAACGAATTTTTATAAACCAGCCGGGCGCCGAGCGTGCGCGAGCGAGATGGGAATAAGACAATCTACAAGTAAAAAGAAATAGAATATACGTGAAGTTAGCAGCTATGCCAAGAATTTTGAATGACCTTTGTAGTACCTTTTAAACTAATAAAGGAGCTTTAATTATTTTTTCAAAGAAATTTTGCAATGCTTTTTAAAAAAGACCTATTGTTACATAGTAAAAGGTTATGAAACATACCTAGTTATTAAATTGGATGAATAATATAATAAAATAATAATAATAATTATTATTAATTAATAATTGAATAATATACTAAATATTAAATATTATTAAATTATTAACGTTAAATATTTATTATTAATTATTTAATATTAAAAAAAAATAAAGAAAGCCAAAGAAGTATAACTTCTTACAGGCGTACATAAGTACACGTACATAAGTAAACCCTTTTTTGATTTAAGAACTGGTCTTATCCCTTATAAATTTACCTCTTCCCGTATTGAGACAATTTGAAATGACACAGACTAGTGCGAAACATTTCTGTAAGCACATACATTTTAAGTACATTACATAATTTAAGGATTTGTGAACAAAGAAGAAAGAGAAAGAAGAAGTTAATAAAGTAATGTATTTAATCTCATATGGTAATATTCGAATTATGAACGTCAACGATTCTATATTTAAGATACAGACTATCTCAATGAAAAAGAAACGTTTCGCAGACCTTTTAAAATACTGATTTAAATCTTGGCACGAAAACAGGTTCAAAATTCAAATACTTACTACATCGACAACAATCATTCCAGTCATCAATGGCACAAAGGCACCAACAACTCCTGCGACAGCGCTCGTCATAACTAGTAATGTTCCCGAAAAGTTCTGGCTCATATCTTTATGGTTTTCCTAAAAAAATACAATGTACATGAAAACTCTATTCATATCTTGGCGTTGGCCTAGTGGTATTAGCCGAAGGCATCCGTCAGGTTTTAGTGGGTAGGTGTGTAAATATTATGTCTGAGTTCCACATAATCCCTGCTGGAGTAAAATTCAGCAGGGATATGCGTAAAAGCATTTCCTGACGTTAAAAAAAAAAAAAAAAGTGGTATTAGCATTTAACGTGAGGTTTTAATGCCTGATAATACATTTTACCCCGGCTGTTCAGTGATCGTTAACATCGCGAGGAAACCGGCATGCCATAGACCCAAAAAGTTGATAGTGACGGCGTGACTAGCCGATTAGAAAAACCAAATGTCACGAAACAGATACAGAAAGCTTAGGTCCCAACCTAGAAAGTTGTAGCTAGTAGTAGCTACTAGGTTTATTTTCGGAGTTGGTAATCTTTAACTAAATTACTTTAACTTACAAGAAATCCAGAGTACTGTAGACTAAGTGAGCTCAAGGTTATCATCATAAGAAATACAGTCCATTGGTTTCCAGGAATGGAATTTGGTATTAGTATTAGGCCAGTAACCAAACCTATCATACCTGGAAAATTCAAAGGTTTTACAAAAAATATTTATTTATTTAATCCCTATTTTCCTATTTTTACAGTAACTTAATACTAATACAATAGAAAACTAACGTAAAATATAATATAACCATAACAAGTAAAAACTTAAAAACCTAAACCATTTTATAACTAATTATAAATAATGAAATTCTTGTGAATTCAGCCAGTGTGCAACTAAATATATCCGTCTCACAAGCAATAGTGTTTAGACGTGTAATAATATATAGTTATGAAGAAACTAATATATATATATATTAGGTCCTTACATATTAAATTGGCGTTTTACGTTTTGGCCACTTTGACCTCAAATATCTCCTCTTTGGTTAAGAATTCCAAATTAAAATTTGTACAGCTATTTACTCATGTATTTGTGCTTCGATGACCGTTATTCATTTGTTTTTTTTCTTCTGTTTTTTTCTGTTTGCGTCACTCATTTTACAAAATGGAAAACTTAAAGTATCGCATTATTTACGAGTACGAGTTCTGCCGTGGCACTAGTGCTGCGGAAACGACTCGAAGGGTGAATGATGTGTATGGCGGTCATGTTGCAAAAGAAAAAACAGTTCGTTTTTGTTTCCAACGTTTTCGTTCTGGAAATTTCGACCTGCAGAACAAGCCCCGTCGACGGCCTGAGACCCAAGTTGATAATGAAGTTTTGAAGGCTATTGTGGAAGAGGATCCATCGCAAACCACGTCCGAGTTAACTGCAGGCTGCCGTGTTAGTGATAAAACTGTTTTAATTCACTTGAAGCAAATTGGGAAGATTAAAAAGCTTGAAAGATGGGTACCTCACGAATTGACTGAAGCAAACCGGCAAACGCGCGTCGATTGCTGCGTTACATTACTGAACCGGCACAATAATAAAGGTATTTTAAACCGAATCATTACCTGTGATGAAAAATGGATTCTTTACGATAATCGGAAGCGCTCAGCGCAATGGTTGGATCCTGGCCAGCCAGCCAAATCCTGCCCCAAGCGAAAATTAACCCCAAAAAAGTTACTTGTAAGCGTTTGGTGGACTAGTGCCGGTAATGTTCATTGCAGGTTTCTCAAATCTGGCCAGACTATTACGGCTGATGTCTATTGTCAGCAATTGCAAACCATGATGGAAAAGCTAGCGGCTAAACAACCTAGGCTGATCAATCGCTCCACGCCACTGCTACTTCACGACAACGCTAGACCGCACACTGCACAACAGACGGCTACCAAATTAGAAGAGCTTCAATTGGAATGTCTAAGACATCCTCCGTACTCCCCGGACCTTGCTCCAACAGATTACCTTTTTTTTCGAAATTTGGACAACTTCTTGCAAGGGAAAAAATTTAACTCTGATGGGGCAGTCCAAATCGCCTTCACAGATTTTATTGATTTCCGTCCGACCGGTTTTTTTAGTAAAAGGATCAATGAACTATCTATGAGATGACAAAAGTGCATAGAAAACAATGGTTCATATTTTGATTAATTAAATATATTATATTTAAAAATATTCGACTTTTTGTTCCTCCCATACAAAACGCCAATTTCATATGTAAGGACCTAATATATATATAAATGTTATGTTGGTTCGTGTACGCTTTAAAAACTCAAAAAGTTCTGCACTGATCGAGCTGCTTAGCATGATATATAATCCGCATCAAGGATTATTTTTATCTATTTTTTTCCACAAGCATTGCAAAATTTAACTTATATGAAATGTATTCTTTGTTTTGTTTCTCATTTCTCAACCATTCAATCACAATGTGCCACAGCGAAGCGTGGCAGGGAACAGCTAGTTTCTTTATAAATAAGTATTTTAAATTCAGTCGTCGAAGCGCAGCCGTGCGAGTGACACGCGTATAACCTAGCACGAGCTTATCAAGACAATCTAATCATGTCGAAGTGTGACCAATGTAATAAAACGTTTTCTAAATCGATGCCCGGATGTGAATGTGCCCGATGTGAAAAAATGGTACACCTAAATACCAGATGCAGCGGTCTTACGAACAAACAGATAACTGCATTAAAGGCGGCCCCAAGCCTAGACTGGACTTGTATGGAATGCCAGCAGGAATCCCCGAAGCGAAACTCCTCTTTGTTTATAACAGAGGATGCAGAGGAGGATATACCTATGGACACTAAGGGGCTAATACATAAAATCTCCAAGGAGGTGGAAAAAACTATAAAGAAGGAAATAAGCGAACTTAACCAATCTCTGCAATTTCACAGTACGAAGTTGGATGAAGTATTAGGTTGTATTGATGCCTTTAAAAATACCATAAAAGCTTTAGAAAGAAAAAACACGGAACTATTACAAAAAAACAACAATCTCGAATTGAGGGTAGGCGTATTGGAGCAGCGTTTCCATGAGATGGAACAGAAGAAACTTGCTAATTCTATAGAAATAGCAAACGTCCCCCCTGCGAGCGAAGAGAATGTGATAAAATTAGTTGAAAATGTAGCATTAAAACTTAAACAGCCCTTCGACGGTATCCGTAACTCAATGCGATACCAAGGTAAATACGACCAACCCGGCATTATACGAGTTAAACTTACTGATAAAGCGACCCAAGAAAAGTGGATTAAAGCTGCAAAAACCATTAAAACTATGGTGGCCGATGTTTGCCCCTATGAACCCAACAATAACAAAATAGTATTCATCAGGGAAGCAATGACTAAATCCAACAAAAGCATTTTATGGGAAGCCAAGCAGGAACTAAAGAACAAACAAAACTATAAATACGTTTGGTTTAAAAACGGTATGGTTCGTGCAAGAAAGGATGATAACACGAAAATAGAAAACTTAAGATCTATATTGGATATACAAGCGTTAAAAAAAAAAGACAGAATGTCAATTAACTGCCCAAATTAAATTGCATATAAATTATTATTATTAATATGGATAGTTTAACTAGTGATATTTGTGAATTAGAAGACTGTATAAACATAAATGATTTCGTGAGTAAAATACCCAGCAAACATTTAAATCTGTTGTGTGTACACATAAATATAAGGTCAATCATAAAATATTTTGCTAGCCTCGAGCAATGTATATATGCGGCTAACACTATTGACGTTATTGTTGTTACAGAGGTTAACATTTCTGATAGAATCAGTTGTTTGTACAATTTAAATGGATATCAAATGTTCTCAGCGCTCAGAAACAGTAGGAAAGGTGGTGGTATCTTAGTTTATGTAAAAAAGAAACATAAATTTAGTATACAAATTGTAAAAAGCCAACATTTCGAGAATATACTCTTTACCATCACAACTCAGACGAAATACACTGCGCATATTTGTGCTATTTACCGCCCACCTAGCCTAAGCAAGAGCCTGTTTATTGACGAACTTCATAATATCATTAAGAGTAACTGCCAGAAAAATATAGACTTGTATCTATTGGGGGACGTTAATATAAACCTAAAGCTAGACATTCCTATAAAACATAAATATTGCAACACATTACACAGTTTAGGCCTTATGTGTGGGATCACAACATACACTAGGGCAGAACTATACAAAGGAATCGTTACAAAATCATGCATAGATCACATATACGCTCGATCCCAAACACACGACCTATACACTGCAGCGGTTGGCACAAAACTAGCGGACCATCGAGCGATCGTGCTCGCTTGCACTAAAGCACAGCTACAGGATGTTCCAACATATAAAACATTAATTGACAAAAATAAATTAACGACCCTTCTAGAGCAAATTGATTGGAAGCCGACAGTAGAAATGACGTGTCCTATTGGTATATACAACTTCATACAAAATAACATAACTCAAGCATATAAAAAATCAGAATATACAGTTAAACTTAAATCTAACACTCATCGAAACAGTAACCATTGGATTAATAATAGAATTATTAAAGCATGTCATTACAGAGATAAACTTTTTACTCAATATATAAAAGATACAAACAACTTAATACTAAAACAAAAATATAATAAAACCAGAAATTATGTCAATAAATTAATAAATAAAACTAAAAATAAAACACTTAGAACCAATATAGAAGCTAATAAAAACAATCTAAAAAATCTATGGGATATATTAAATCAATTAACAGGAAAAATTAAAACATCCATTGACGTAGCAATACAAAACTCATTTGAAAATCAAAATGTTACGTGTAAAGATATTGCAAATAATTTTGCAACTACCTTCCACAATAGTATCAGTAATGTTGCAACCAACTGTGCAATTCCACTGTTGGATACAAGTTTATACCGGCGAGCAGAAAATACTAGTATGAGATTTCAGTCAGCAGACCCTAAATCTGTCGCAAAGATAATAAAATCATTAAACGACAAAAAATCTCCAGGCGCAGATAGAATTAGAACTATAGACATTAAAATGTTATGCAATAAAATAAACGTAGCCATAGCTAATCTTATTAACACGAGCATTTACACTGGACAGTATCCTAATTTATTAAAAACAGGTATAGTACGACCAATATACAAAAATGGTAGCAAAAAAAACTATAATAATTATCGTCCAATAACTATACTGCCAACAATCAACAAAATAATTGAAAAATATATATGTGGACAAATCCAAAGTTATTATAAAAAACACAATATTCTTTCTAACAAACAATACGGATTTCAACCAAATAAAAACACCACACAATTACTATCCGCATTCACAGATCTTATTTATAAGCACTTAAATAAAAAGGATCATGTCCTGGTAGTGTTTATTGATTATAGTAAGGCATTCGACACATTAAGACACAGCGTAATCCTACAAAACCTAAATGACTGCGGAGTACGAGGAAACCTGCTCAAGTGGTGTGAAAACTATCTGCAAGATAGAACTTATCGTGTTAAAGTGTGCAACGAAGAAAGTTTCCCAATATCCATAACAGAAGGTACGGCTCAGGGCTCAGTTATTGGACCCTTGCATTACCTTACCTACGTTAACACATTACCTAACATAATAAAATATTGCCAGATATTCCAATTTGCAGACGATACATGCCTAGTAGCCGCTGGGGCTAACATACAAGAAGCAGAAACAAAGCTGCAAGCCGACTTCGATGCATTGGCTGAATGGTCCCACGACGTGGGACTTGTACTAAATCCGGGTAAAACAAAGTTCATGCATATCCGATCTAGTCGCAATCTGGGCGCGCGTGCACCCCACTTGGTCTTGCACAGCCACATTTGTGCACATTCCAGTAAATCGTACCCTATCAACTGTAACTGCAACGCCTTAGAATTGGTTCATTGCCACAGGTACCTGGGGCTTGCAATTGATGACCGAATGTCCTGGAAAATGCATATTAATTCTGTCTGTGAAAGGCTAAGAGCGATACTTGCCAAATTCACTATAATAAAAAATAAAATACCTCTCAATACTCTGCTACTGCTATACAAAGCACTAGCAGAATCTATTATAACATATGGACTTTCAAGCTATGGGAGAACATGCAAAACCTATCTTAATCAAATATTTGCATTACAAATACGTATTTTAAAAGCAATTGCTCCTTACAAAATAAAATCACAATATAAAGAAGACTATAGAAAGCTATTTGCATTTTTTAAAATTATACCTATACAAGAGAAAGTGCAGCTAGCATTATTAAATGAAAACTACTTTACAGACAATTACCTTAAAACAACTAAAACTCACTATCACTATACAACACGTAGAAAATTAAAAAACGAATTTCTTTTACCAAAATACAATAATTTATATGGGAAAAAAACATTAGACTATATTATTCCAAATCTATTAAACTCTTTACCGGCTGCGCTATTTGCTAATGTAACAGAAAACAATATCAAATTTAAATTAAAAAATTACTTTATAAGTCAAACAATAACAAATTATGCATAACTAAAAGTAGGATGTCGTCATTTAGTTCATGTTCGAATATGTAAATTCGAATACACATCCTGTATTCGAATGAGAATTTCTCGTCAAGAACAGGTTTCTTGCATCGGCTGTGGAGCGTCATTGTTTCAATTGGTATATGTTGTTCGTGCAATTTTTATGGTTTATTGGTGGGGGTGTTATATTGTATAGTGTGTCACTGGCCTGAGTGTGTAATAGTGTGTAATAGATTAATTATTTAAATATTTTCGACGACCTGGTGGACGGAAAAACTGTGTCCAGTTTGTGTTTCCACCACGCCAACTTTTTTCTATTTAGGATGATGTATAGAATAAATAAATAAAAAAAATAAATAAATAAATATAGTTTATTATATTTTGCTAATAATTTATTCAATTAAATATAGTCCGTTAGATTTACTAACTTCCTTGGCAGACTATAATTTCAACCTTATTTTTATGCGTTTAAACATATGCGTATGTATGATTTAAATAGAATAATAGATCTAATCTCAACACTCATTATCTAGATAAATTAAAACGCTTACCTTTTTTTATAAACAACTTAAATTAAGCTTTATAAACAACTTGAAACACACAATTCAATTGTTTATCAATAAAATAATTAAGTTTTGTAGCGAAACATTAAAGATTAAATTTAAAGAGAAATTAAAGTTACATTTCATCGTAAACGTAGTGCGACCCAGGCCTGTAGCATTTGCATTAAAGTGCAAACTTTATTATGAAAACGTGTAAATTTTCCCTCAGTGTAATCAACACTCCTGCGGATAGCCGCAACTCACTCTGAGGTATAATTAATTAACTGGATAATTTTATGCATACAATTACTTGGTAGAAATAAAATTATGTAGTTTTATATTAACTAGTTTATGCCTACATTTTCCTCTGTGTATAATAGATAAGCAAAAATATGTTTATCTACCATATTTTATCAAATTTGTTGTAGCAGTTCAAAAGTATATTATATTTATTTTGAAACTTATTTGATTATCTATATAGTTATCTATTGTATGGAGGATTTTTTATTAATAAACTCTGAAACTACCTGCTTGGAATGCTACAATATCCCTGAGTAACAAAGGCTAAATTTATATGAGAAACATTAAAAAAAATGTTAAACCGTAGCGCCAAAACAAGTCGCATGTAGGCAATATTCAGTGAACATTATCTCTAATTATATCGAATTTCGTTAATCGCTGTAATCGCTGCCGAGACTCATATAGTCACGCATTCAGGAGATAAACATTATATATAATCGCTCTAAATCAAATTTAGAACGGAAATAGCAACTCACCTAATCCATTGACAAGTTTTCTAAGGTATCTGATATCGAAGAAGTGGTCTACGATCCCAATGCGATAAGCCCAGTCAAGAGAAGGTGCCGTTAAAATGTACACCAGACATAGCGATGCAAAAGCCAGCATTACTTGAAACGTTACCTGTAATATAATATTAATGTATTTTAATTAGGAATGTAGTCAAAACGTGAGGTCGCACTGGAGCGTTTATTTTTAACGTTTTTAGTAATCAAATAAATAATTTATAGTATCGGCTATAGTGGCGATTGATTGCTTTGATGTTTCTCGTTATAGACTGTGGAATACGTTTTATCACTGTGTAACTAAATTTATGTATATTTTGTAACATTCATAATTTATACTATTCCTAATTTGCTCGCAAGAGATAAACTAATCATACTTTGCTTCTCTAACCCATTTATAGGTCAACTGACAAAACTTGTTTTTGTCTGTTGCTTGGGGGGTAACCCCGACAAAAACAAGTTTAGTATAATTTTATATACTAAACTTTTTAATAACTTACTAAAATTTTAGTATAGTTTAGTATAATTTTGCGTTATTACGGAAGACTTATATTAATATACTTATAATTCAGTGATAAATTTACGCAGCAACGGGCGGTGTTATCTCTTCTTATAAGCGATGTCCAGGTAACCCATAAAAGAGAGTTAAAAGTAACAGTAATTTTCAGTTACACCGTCTACCATTTGTGTCATTAGATAAGCGTACCGTGTGATTTAAACGTACCTCGTACAAGGGCAGTTGAAAACCCTTCAAATAAGCAGGAATGTTGACGAGGAAGAAAATAAAGATGGCGTTGGATACAGCGTGGGAGCCGGCGATGGCCCAAAATTGTCGTGTTCTCAAAACACGCCGCCAAGGGTTCTTTAAAGTTTTCTGAAAGTTTATAATGTGTGTCTCATGATACAAACTAAAAATAATTTGAAATAGTATTGATATTTATGATAGTTGATTATTTTTCAATTAACTATATTTTCATGACGTTCAACATAAATGTTACGAAGGTTCAAATGCAGATCTTAAGGTCTCCGGTTGAGTCAAAAATTAAAATTACGAAATTAAAAATATATGTAGGTATATAAGTTATATCTTAAAAAATCTAAAGAGTGAATGGTCTACATGGTCGATTTAACCCTGAACATACTATATATGGTTTATTTTGAAATTTAAAATATGATAATAATGCTTTAAGCTGATTCGGCGATAAATGCAATATCTACTGTATAACTACTGTACATATATACTGTACTACCTAACTTAGGGCTACAATTAATTAGACTAAATTTAATCTCGACTAGAATCGAAATATACCTTACGATAAAATTTTGATGTTTCTTTAATAAATTCGCTTTCCCAATCACCAACAGCCTTATGTTTATCTGGTCTGCTGGCAGTAAGAAGACCCCAAATAACAGCCATGGAGAACGTCATCATTGCTTGGGAATAGAAAACCAGCTCCCAACCCAGTCTGGCCTCGGATATTAATCCCGATATTGGTAGGCCTATCATGATGCCTAAAATGAGACCTGCAAAATGTTGCGAATGAATATGCTGGTATAAGTTAAAGGACCGGCAATAGCCTACTAATTGAATTAACTTTAGATTTATTACGGAATAATTGTCTTTAATAATTATGTCGTAGAAGCATTGCTTCCGACACGACTACTCCCACACACCGTTAGTGGTTGCCGTAACGTTCATGCACAAAAAAAAGTAATCATCTTCTTAAATTTTGGTTAGATTAAAGAATTTCACAATGATTTTAAAATAAATATTAACCATTAAACCAACACTGTTCAAGAGTAATCCGCCTGGTTTTATCCTCTGCATCCGAATAAAGGTCACAGAACTTTATAACTATACATTACATATTTAATAACTCGTACATGCGTTATAAAGATCTCATTTTTTCTTGATTATAATCATAATCTGCTAAAACTTAAATTCAGGCACTTTGATCGACAAAAAATCTTAAGATATCTTAACTTCGCAACCAGCCGAATTATTGAAGTGAAACTTCTTTAGGCGCAGGAGGGTATAATTTTTATGGATGCGTCACGAAGTTGTACAGCGTGGATGTGGAGAGAGCGATTGAGACCGATAGAGAGAGAGAGTGAGAAGGGGGAATTACCTTATAGAAATTCTATTTTTAAAATTAAAATTTCGTAAAGAGAATTCATGAAATATTAATATGTTATATTTTATGTAAAATTATTTATTGAAATCTCAAATAACGAGTTGTAAATTAAAATTCCAAGTGTTTTTGTAAAAATTAAATTTATAATTTCTATTAATTTTCGACACTTTTAATATTTTAATAACAACTAAATTCATTAAATTCCTAACATATGTTCCTTTTTCCCTCCCTCTAAGTCTCGGAAATCTAAAGTTTGACATTTGTATAAATATGAATAAGACTGAAAAGTTCCGACATGTATACTTTGTACGCACGCACTTTTTTTTTAATTTGATACGTTTCACACAAAAGAGAATCTACCTAATTAAACCCTTTAATTAGCGTAATACTTAACGCTCTTGATGTATTTTAGTCTGATATTTATTTAGGGAACTGTTCAGAGTTTAGACGACGAAGTTACACTTAGTCTCTGCTCTCAATTTGAGGGTAAGACAAAAATATTCAATTACCTCCTTGAACTATACAGTTAAATGTTGACCTCTCATGTGGTGGTAACCAATTTGTGATTAACTTCTGGTTCACTGGCGTAATACAAGCTTGAGTCATTCCCAAAAGAAATTGGGTGTTGCACGTTGCAATCCATCCACCCTGAAATATAATTTTGGAAATCTCTTTTATCTGTTATACATTACGGTTTTATATTTTTTACAGATCTTGACGTTGAGAGGGGATCATAAAAGAACATTATCATTACTCAATATAACAAATTAATAACATTAAATGGAATCAAATAGTCGCTATCGTAAGGGCCACTTGATTAATTAACCCTACTCCGTAGATGTTGCGTAATGCGTGTGTTAAATGAAATAATAGGAAACATAAAGCTTGGGTTTACTCAATCCCTTCCAACGTTTTATGTATTCCTAATAATAATTATGAGAACTTGGCTAAATTAGCCTCAAAAAGCTTGGTGTGCTCAGCAAGGCGAGACGGTACTTCACTCCGGGCCACCGCATGCAACTATATAAAGCGCACCTCTGGGCCACCTCCCCAGTACCAGCTCCTTCAACAGCACCAGAGCGGTTCGAATCGTCGACGACCAATCCCCCTCCGAGCGGCTTGATCCTTTGGCGTTGCGTAGAGATGTGCGGTCACTCTGCATCTTCTACCGCATTTACCATGGAGGGTGTTCAAAGGAGTTGTTCGGATTAATACCTTCAGCTGAGTTTCATCATCGGACGTCGAAATTCGAAATTTCACCCGTATCACCTCGACGTCCGCCGTTCCACAACTGAGCGTTTTTCAAGGCAGTTTTTGCCGCGCACCACCACTATGTGGAACCAGCTGCCCACTGAAGTATTTCCGAACCAATTCGATTTAGGGTCCTTCAAGAAAAGAGCGTACCAATTCTTAAAAGGCCGGCAACGCACTCGCGAGCCCTCTGGCATTGAGAGTGTCCATGGGCGGCGGTATCACTTAACATCAGGTGAGCCTCCTGCCGTTTGCCTCAAAAAAATAAATAAGGGTTTATATGTATATGTGGCGTGTATGTCGGATTTAAGTACCTTAAAGATACACTTTCTTACTATAACTACAGGAGTAGCCTTTAATTTTGTATCAAATTTTTCATCGATTCATCCCTAAGGTCTGTTTTTAGAAATA
This sequence comes from Pieris napi, assembly GCF_905475465.1. NCBI lineage: Eukaryota > Metazoa > Arthropoda > Insecta > Lepidoptera > Pieridae > Pieris > Pieris napi. Next base: position 6,884,776 of record NC_062237.1, on the reverse strand, counting down.
AATGTCGACTATTGTACAAACTTCCTATTTTCGTTAATTCCGTGAATGAAACATGAACGATCGTCTCATGTTACTTTGGTTATTAATTTAACTTTAGCAGCTGTAATCTAATCGGCTTAATTAATTTCAAATCAATTTCGACACCGAGTGTCGAAGTTTCAACAAAGTATTAAAATAATTCGTGAATGTGCCGGGTGATTCGTCTTACTTCCACAAAACGGTTTGTGTGTACTTGAGTTTTGTTTTGAATATGCAGTACTCGATTGAATGTTTCATAGACTTTTCGAAATTTACATTTTTTTGTAGATGCACTACTAGTTTCTTTTCTATATTTTATATGTCATCTAGAAGTAGTTGGTACAAATGTGTACCTGTTTGATGTAAGAATATCAATAATTTTATTATAATATAGTTTTTGCATTACTCATACATAGTTTTTCATTTTCCTTTACACATTGTTAATAAAATAGATGCGAAACGTATTTTTTCATAATGAGGGTAACAGTGCTTCATAATTTAAATAAGTACCTTATTGACAATCGTAGGCATTGCAGCAGACATAGATCCATTTATAAGTAACACAGCCGTCAAAACTAATTTCTCGCCAAATTGGGCCAAATAAACCTCAGCTGGTATCAAAAAGAGTGCGTAACCGAAAAAGTATGACGACAATATTAATCCTTGGATTCGTTGACTCCAATTATGCATCTGTAAAGGTAACACATAATAGTTTTGTTTGCTTAAATTTTTGTTACATGAACTTAATTGGTTGTGTTCTAGATTTTCATAATAAATTAATTTTACGTAATTATAAAACTTATGGTTTCATTAATTACCGTATGTGAGCCTCATGTAGTTGAGGAATATTTTGTCGTGACGTAATTTGCAAACTCAAACACATTTTTGGCTCACAAAACGATTTTGAATTAAAATTATAATATACATTTGATAATACTAATTAAGTTCAATGTTATTAATATTATCTAATACAAAAATACAGAGCTCTGGTTACTATGCAGATAAAAAAACGACGGGTTGCACTTCGGGAGTGCTGGCAGAAGTGTGAAAACTTGAATATTAACGTTGTGCATTTTTGATATTTTGGAATGGTTAGGGAATAATTTTGCACTAACTACTTAAATTCTCAGTATAAAAGTACTATCATTTATGTGATAGAATACAATATTTATTTCTTGCGCTATCGTACACAAACATGACAATTTATATTACATTAAATACGCCGCGCCAGCTGTTTACTCTCCATCCGTCTTACGAATTTTCGATCAGTTCACGTGTCCTGACCCGACCTTAACATTTTTTACCCTTACCAAAAAAAGTCTACAACGCCGCTAAAGAAATTTTAACTTCAAAAATGTTTTTGAGGTAAAACAGAAGAAACAAACAAACGAAGAAGAAACAAACTTTTTAACGTTACCTGCCCTGAAAAATTAAGTATGAAATTACCTCAATATAGGAACTATTATGATCCATATCGGATATGGCTAATATTCCCACTCCAGTACTCCCCCTCATCGCGCCCATAACAACCGAACTCATGAACATATAAATGATTTGTATATGTCGTATGCCGATTTTGAATTCTGTAAAATTTGTCATTAGTTTATAAACATGTTTGCACAAATTGTATCGAATAAACGAAATATCGCGTGACTCCAAAATTTTATAAATAATTGTAAACTTTCGTTTAGTCTTATAGATGTAACGTGTACTCATATATCTAAGTTTCCATTTTGATATGTAAAAAATAAGCAATATATAATTACTATATTTGGTCAAATGAATCAAAATACACGCGTTTACGCATAGTGCAAAACGCGTCGTATTAACAAAGTAGAAATACAAATAATGCGCGGTAGAGTAGAGAACAGACGATTCGCAATAGAATACGTAAACTTCAATATTCAATTTCAATCTCTACCATAGATCAAACTCTTTAAATTTGAGTGTTTTAAACATGAATTTAATTTTTTTTTAGTGATTGATGATTCTTAATACCATTTTGAATATTATATCCATCAACTTTAATGATATGCGAGACGCATTTAGTCAATCTATACAAATATTTTACTATAAATTCTATAAAAAAAAAGGTTTTTTAATGGGCTAACACCGAAGTTATAAATATTAAAATACTCCAAACATTACTTTTAATCATGAAACTTAGTATAATATTTCGGTTCGTATATAAAGGTAAAAGTTAAATATAACAAAGTAATATTCGAAATTTTGAATACTCACTTGTTTTAGTAATAACACCATCATGGCTGTCTTCATATTTAAATCTCAAGAATTCTGTGTCCATTTTTAATAACATTCATCCTTTGAGCACTCCTAATGTATAATTTCAATTCTAACAACACTACAATCGCTATCTAGACAAGATTTTATTTACAAAATTTCAACCTTGCTTACATTACCTCTGTAAACTCCATTTACATTATTTACACTACATAAACTGTCTACAACATATTGTTTCTATGGTAAATGTAACTTTATGTTTTGTGATTAAAGTCGAAATTGCCAAGGCTAAATTTTCATCTAATTTTGTCCAAGATACAAATGCGTCGGTAATAATCACATTTTCCATATAGTCAGTGTCTTATTAGTATCTGATAAGGATCACGTATGCTAGACTATAATAAAGATAACAATTAAAAATCTCATATCAAACATCTGAGGCGAGATTAAAAAATGTTTATAAGAGACTGGATACATTTGTTGCGAGCTGGTCCCCGCCTTTGTCCATTGGTAGAGCATGAAAAACGGCATCGAGTCGGCCTTTGTCGTAGCATAAGCCCTATAGTTTTCTTTTATCATGATTAACTGTAAAAAGGTTACCACAGACTTAGTGATAACAGCTTTATTTTAGCCTGTAAAATAAAGCTGCAATTTATGTATTGATTACCGATAACTTTTTACTTCAATAGATTATTGAAGAAAACCTATTTGTTTTATTGAAAACTATGCTTCGAGCTGATAATACCATAATAAACCACTTTTTTAAATAAATTTATTTAGTTTATATTAATCTGTAAACCATTGTTTTATAATAAACTACTTAACACATGTAGGTACTTATTTCTAGACTGCACATGTTACTACCCTGTTTAGACAAGGAATAGGGGATCCCTTGCAATGTTTTTAATAAATAATTGGAATTATAAAACAATCTCTACTATTAATTATTTACTTTTAATCTTGACTAACCTATTCTTTTAAAATAATAATAGTATTGAATATTAATATTGATACTACTGATGGACAGCGTGTCCATCGACCTAGGCCTCTTTTACGGATTTTACCCTGGCAATCCTTCGTGCCAAATCAGTCTTACGTTGCTGCACTTCCCTTACCTAATCGGACTCTGTTCGTTAATATTTCCCTTCCTTCTATTAGGTACAACTATATTATTAGCACATTAAGGCTTTATTAATTACATATGTATCTGACACATAGATCAATGTTATTGAATTCAAAATTAATATGATGTTACTGAATGATAGCCAAATCTAGTTAAGGGGTGTCATAACCTTTAAGGTAGTCATTCGGCTCTTACTCTTATATGAATTCATGTTGTGATAAAAATACACAGATGTCTTGATGAAATGCAAGACTGACTTACTACCAACTTGTACTGTTAAATGAAACACTCTGAAGCTGGGTGTTACTATAATCTTTTAAAATATGAGCTTATGACTAACATAAAATTAGGGGTAGTGTGGTTGCGACGCTAACAAAAACTAACTTGGCTTATCTAAGAGATCATAAATCTAAGTGACCCATCAATAGAAGTGCAGATGACCATTATCGGAATCAAAAATGTTGTATTACAATTTATGACTGTGGAATAAACCAAAGTGCTCATTTTTTTTCAAGTGTGCGACGATTGCCTAAAATTTAAAAAAAATTAAACAATTGCTTAATATAAATATATAAAATATATGTAACTTAACTAATGTTAGTTTACACAACTCACACCAAGAACTTATATGAACACGCAAATATGTTTATAGGCGTCAAAAACGGTTTAACTCGAGCGTGACGAAGCACAAACACTTTGTCCAGCGTGTTTCTTAGAAAATAAAAACTCAGGTCATAAGTATGGCACAATAAATTTATCTGTATTTCATTCTATTTATTTATTTGATTCATAGTATTCCTACAGTTATATATACATATATATTCCAACAACACAGCCTATCGAAAAAAATGGTAGAAAAGACAAACTTGTATGGATTTTGTTGTCGGTTTAAAATTGAATTTACTTTAACCAGTTTAAGTTTTAGTAGTAGATTTGAGACGTCAGCTTATCAGTACTATTCAAACATTGTTGATCGCTTCATTACCCTAACCAGGAGTTTAAATATAGCCTTCCTCTGGTGAGGTATATTCGTTAATTAAACGAACGGGTTCATAATTTGTCGTCACTTGTTCATTCCGGCCTGTCATTTCCGAGGTATTAATAAATTAATATTTGATATTGAAACATTTTCGTAATAAATTATGTAGAATAATAAAATTCTAAGGAGGTGTGATATTGTGTTAATAAAGTTTAATTTTACGTCGCACCAAAGTGAGATGAAAAACCAACATGAAATGAAAACTACCGATGCTGTTATAAAACCTCTCAAAGCTTTCCTGCTAATAAAACTGTATCGTGGGGCTCAATTAACTTTTCTGTTCCACATACTTTAACAAGAATATAACAATAGTCTCAGACTTTTTTAAATATTACACATTAAGTTATCAATTTAACAAATCATTAAAACTTCCAAATCTTGTTAAGATTTGGAAGTTTTGCTGCTGCCTTGCGATTCCGTAACTCACCTTTCGAACTCACACAGCGGTTTTCGCATCGACGGTCGCTCTCAAATCAGTCGTGAAGCAGTCATTTTATGATTTGGCATTCTGATAAACAATAAACGACATGCTCCTACCTTTTTAGAATGCCAAATCATAAAATGACTGCTTCACGACTGATTTGAGAGCGACCGTCGATGCGAAAACCGCTGTGTGAGTTCGAAAGGTGAGTTACAGAATCGCAGGGCTGAAGCTGAAGTCGGTTTATCGATGAAAATTATATTAAGGTACTGTTTAAGAAGCAGCAAGGTTGTCCTAGTGGCTTTAGTGTGCAACTCTCATGCCTAAGGTCGTAGCTTCGCTCCCCCGGATATGCACCAATGGACGTTCTATGCCGGCATGTCTCTAATCTAAAAATTGACGATATGTGACAGAAGGCTGATCACCTACTTGTGTTTGAAATACAAATGATCAAAGAAACCATGGCCTCTGAGGCCAAGTCTCAATAAGGGTAGTATCACCACTGGATTGTTATTATTAAGAAGTTGACAGCCTATCAGTAAGGGCATTAGTTTGTTTGTTCAACTTAATAACCGCTATGATGCGATTTTTATGGATAAAGTATTTTTTGAAGTTATACTTCTTTAGGCGCGTTATGAAAAACTGATGAGAGTGAAATTTTACGATTGCGCGCGCACCGTGACACAAAGTTGTCAGTGTGATTATAGCGTGCGCGAGCGAGGTGGGAATAAGACAAGTAAAAAGAAATAGAATATGCGTGAAGTTAGCAGCTTTGCCTTTTAAACAAATAAAGGAGTTTTAATTATTTTTTCAAAGAAATTTAGCAATGTTTTTCCACAAAGATCTATTGTTACATAGTTAATAGGTTATGAAACATACCAAGTTATTAAATTGAATTAATAATATAATAAAATAATAAAGAATAATAATAATTGTTATTAATATTAATTAATAATTGAATAATATACTAAATATTAAATATTATTAAATTGTTTACGTTAAATATTAATTATATTTAAAAAAATAATGAAAGCCAAAGAAGTAGGTATAACTTCTTACGCGCGTACATAAGTACACGAACCCTTTTATTTCAATTTAAAGAACATCCAATTACATTAGACTATGTGGGACCAAATTTTATGTATACGCGGAATCCCACACATATATACAATGAAACGAATTCATTCAGAATTTAAGTACTTAATTCTATAGGTATAAATTCAGGAACAGAAAGAGAACTGTTTTTATTTTGTGTTTATTATAAATAAATGTGTCAGATCTTCTGTAGCCCATTATCGTCGTTCGAGTTGTTTCATTTCAAATTCCTTTGAGTTCAATGCTGGTTGTCTTTCCTCTGTAAGAATTTGAATTAATTAATGGCTGATATTGACTTTTATCATATGACAATCACGAAACCTTATTTTGATATTTAGAAATATTTCAGCGATTTGGAATTACTTCCAGCACAATCCGCAACTCGGGATCGGCTCACTATGGAAGTTTCTAGATAAATGGGACTTAATTCTAAGAAATTAATAAATGTGATACCCGGGTCAGCCTTTTGTTTATCCAAGTAGTTGGGGTCATCCCACTCCTGTCTATCTGCGCTCACAAGCAGCACATAAAGAACGTTACAAACAACACCCACTACAGCTGTTCCGAAGAATACGACACGCCATCGCCCTACATCTGTCTGCGAACAAAAACAGCAATATTACCTTATCTGATAATCATGATTATTTATACACGCTGTTAAAGCACTGTTAGGCTAAGGGTTCAGAGTGCGTGGTTGTAGGATCGAGCCCTGCCTGTTCACCAATAGATTTTCTTGCCAACCCCCCTGCTGTGAGCATTGAAAAAGTTTTATTTAAATGCCAGGTTTTTTTTTTAAATTTTGGGCTAGGTTTTTGAAACATATATTTTTACCTAAAGAAAGTAACTTATCTAAAGAGGCCATAAGTTATACGTTACGTCATTATTTATACCTAGACAATCTAAAAATAATAAGTTTCTATATAGTTTTATTGTACTGAGTCTATAAAATATCCGTGTTTGGTACTAAGACAATATTTTTGATTGCTTTTTAAATTTACGAACTTTACAAGGGTAATTTAGACACCGTAGGTAAATAACAATATTTCTTAGATTTTGCATGTGTAATATGAAATAGTAAAAGACCAAGTGTCGACGTAGGTTCTGCTATCGAGCAACCCTTTCAACGAAATCTATTTTGTGGTTGTGGTTTTCAATTTACACCCAATTAAAAGTATAACTTAAAATACGAATACACACGTTTACATCAAACCATAGACAATTCAATTGTCGTTGTTCATACTTACAGGGTCGTTTCTTAAGATAAAACTATTTGTGATCGGTATCGCAACGGCACCAGCGGAAGTGATGCAATTGGTAACGGACAACATTACACCGCCGTAATTCGGGGAAAGATCTAGATGACTCATCTGAAAATATAATCTTGTGAATTGACTAGTTCTTGCATGCCTACTAATATAAATGTTTTCATTGTGACAGTGATTTCAGTAGTAAATGTATAAATAATGCATCTTTCGTTTTATTTTAAAATTAGAACGATAAATCGTTTTATTTTCTGATAAATTTGTATTTTCATTTATTGTACGAAGATCACTTAAAAAAATACGGTTTTTCAATTAATTATTAACGAATATTATAAATTAACTCATAATTTCCTAAACTTACCATAAATCCAGCGGATACAAACCCACATAGAGATAGGGTAACAGTAAGCATCCCTACAGCTAAAGTCTTGCTGTCTGACTTCGCAAACGAGAGAGCTAAAAGACCTACGGTCACTCCAGCCACACCTGAAATTATTTGATAGATTAGATAGATATTGCTGAATGAAATAATTGGTTTTATGTTTCGCTAATATGGCTAATTTGAAATAAGTGGAGAGGGTTAGAAGAGGCCTACGTGTCCCAGGACACGCTGTAGACCAAATATTTTGTATTGTGGTTATAAAAAAATTATATGGTGACAGAAATAAACGGCTTGAATATTAATATGGCCAGAAGCATGCCTATTGCCTACGTATACACAACACAGCCCTAAACATTCGATTATCTTTTTATATAATAAACATATTATACTTTATAGGAATATAATATGTATTTACATTAAATATAGAATAATAATTCCAGTGGTGCTACCATACTCTATGGGACACATTGCGCCACTTACATTATTTGACAAATTTTTTTATAGGATTTCCACGCCTGACACAGGTTATCGATCATAAGACATTATTTTATATCCCTATTTCAAACAGAAGTTAATTGCGCTATGTGAGAAAAAAATAATTATCAGCAGCTCACAGCCCGGGGTTCGAACGGACGACCTCAAAGCGGGTAAGCCGTTAGCCCAATACATGTTCACGTGATATAAACAGTATCGTAAGTCCTAATAATTATATTAGTTATGGTCAGGTAAATTATCAATTTAAAAGGTTTCTTTTAAGTTATAAAATTGATGATTAGGTAAGAAAATATTGCTTTGGAATCGATTATAAAAAGCCACCTACCAATACTATTGAACAGTCTTCGTAATGTGACTAATCTAAAAACACCCTTGTTGTACATTTTCTCACATAAGAAAGAGGACACCACGTTGCCAACAACCATTCCTATGTATGGTAGAGCTGATAGGAATGCACTCTGAAACATACATAATATACAATTAATAAAATATTTTTTTACAGTTTTTTTTTAATTTTGAAGTAAACTGTTTTAGATTAAAGATGTTTCAACTTTAATGCACTCTTACTTTATGTTTTAACAAGTAAGCTAATTAATTTGTCAATTGTGCTTTACAAACTATTTCTCTGACGATCCAAATCAGAGTTTTTGGTGGGTCAAGAAAATAAAGTACACAACAACACATAAACTCATCAAATTATACTAGCAAGATCTATTAAAAATATTGTATAGAATAGGACCATTAAAGATAAAAAAGAAACAGATTATCGTATTTTAATTAAAAAATATATGATGAAGTTTGGAGTTAAACTTAGACAAATTCGCGCATACTTATTCTGGCCACCTTATTTACCTTATGATTTGAAATGAAGTGAATGAAAGAAAACCTATCATTAAAACTTACACTGGTTAAACTGATCTGCAAGCCTTTCTCTAGGTAAGTAGGCATATCCACGAAAAACAGCATGTAAACAACAGATGAACCAATATGCCCTGCAAGAGTTCCCCAAAATCCGCGGGTCTTCAAAATATTAAGCCAGGGAGTGCGGAGATTCTAAAAAAAATATCTAATAAAATACCTAAATGATTTGCGTGACGAAGTATGATAAACCGTATTTAGATATATCATGGTCATAATAGTACAGGTTTCCACCGCTCAATTCTGCAGCTATCTGTTTTTTTGATGAAATTAATTCATAAATCAATGTTAAGGGAGTATGCAAAGGGTAATCGATAGGTTATAAAAAAAATCTGATTTAATTTGCAACTACATCTTTCAATTCTTCATATCAATTTGATTTGCTGACTGGGAGGTTTCATTTATATTGTTGTTAATTATTTCGTCGTCTTTTTAAAGTGTAATGGAAAATTTAATTATTACATTTCCTGTTTAAGATAATCCAGAGTTGCCCGTTTGGAATTGTCAAGCAGAGGTGGAAAGAGATATCTAGATCTAAGTGATATCTTAGACTAAAATTACTTATAAAATACCTTTCAGAAGATGTCATTATGAAATATAACAGTTTCACCAGGGATCAAGACAAGGCCTTAGAATTTTTGGCCAATTAAGGGACATGGTTTAGGTATATCCCAATTTTTGTAGGAATATTTTTATCACTGCCTCTATCGTATAGAGAATTGCGCAGAGGAAAACAAATATACGTTTATTATTATCTTTGTATACATTATGTACAGTAGACTTTAAATGCAAAGCAAAGTAATGTTATGAATCAAACATAATCTTGATAATCCCTAAACAATTTGAGGTAATTCTTTAGATTTATTAGTAGGTGTTTTGTACAAAGTACTAAACAATATAAGAGGTGCAAAAGGCGAGTATAATAATTTTCGTCTGCGTCAGTGATGTTTTTCTTATTACGAAGTTTTTATTCCGCAAAACAATTATGATATGTCCAAGAGAAAGTAACTATTCGATGTTTAACTTTACCCAGTCGTTTTTAACGCCAATGTTTCGTACTCTGGAGTATTTTGAAACTTCATAGATAAAGATATAAAATAGTTCTATCGAAACTGCCATAAGAATAAAAACTGGGACTTGGTTTCACGGGCCTAACTGAAACTAAATAACTAACATATGCCTTACTTTATATATATATAAGTATAAGTATAAATACTTACACTTGGACCACCGGAATTCAAATCGCTCTCAATGTACTCTCTTTCCTTATAAGTTATAAGTCTATGTTCTCCCGGAGAGCTGGCAGCAAAAAAGTGCCATATAAACGCTTCCACGAACATGAGGGCTGATATACCGTAGAATATTAACTTCCAGCCTAAATCTGTAGCTGCGAGTAGTCCAGATACAGGCATTGCTATGACGATTCCTAATTGACATCCTAAAAGTACGATAAAAACCATAATCTTTTTAGCCAAATGTAAGACCGCTTTCCAGTAAATTTATACCAAGACCAACCTTCAATACATTCTGAGGCTAATTTCAAATATCGAAAACGAATTTTACAATGTAATGAGACGTAGGGAATTGAAAAAATATATGATTAACAATGAAAATATACCTCCATAAACAAGACCAGTGTAAGAAGTACGTTCATGCGCAGGCAGCCATTTTCCCAGGAGAGTATGACTAGCCGGAAATAGACAGGCTTGAGTGAGCCCCATAAGCATTCTACACACACATACTATCTGCCAGCCACCCTAGAGAATAAAACACTATTAATAATAAACCGTTATACCTAACGAGTAACCCATTTCTATAAATACTTAAAATTATCCCGAAATTCTGGATTTTAATTTAAAAACTGGACAAGACTGTGTTATATGCCATGTCCAGTCTTCTGCCGTTAAGATTATCTCAAGCTCAACTTCCAGTCAGAAATTCACTCTGTACAACAGAGTTTTCTCTATCGTTGAAAAATTGTGATAATTAAACTATTAAGAGCAAAACTACGTAATTGATAAACATTTTAATGTATGTAAAGCGAAATGGTAATGTTACCCTCACAAACGCACCGAAGGTGTAAATCAAGCCGTGTGATTCATAGTTTCATTGTTTGCCCCTGTTACATCAAAAAAATTTCTAATAACAGAATAGACTCAAGTCCCAAACGCATTAAGAAACACGAAAATAATACTTACAATGCTTACAATTGAAGGAAGGAGTCCACACACAAAACCATTCACAACCAGGGCTACAAGTATGACGAGTTTTCCACCAAATTTCTTTGACAGAAGACCAGCTGGTATTTGCATCACCATGTATCCCCAGAAGAAAGACGATAAGATAAGACCTTGGGTCTTTTTATCCCAGTCGTATATCTGCAAGAGAAATAATATAAATAGTAATTATGTCGAAGCGGTAGCTGTTTTGTGAGTAAACAACTGTGTGACGTTTTTCCAGTCCGAGGTTTTAAAACTGACGTAATAATAATCAAGATGATAGAAGAAAATGAGGTAGCTGACTAAAGCAGCAGCAGATCTTAAAAAGATTCTATCTATTTAAATATTAATTAAATGTACGTAGTTTTTAACAAAATTTTAAGACTTTCTAGGTAGTTGTAGCCTAAAAGATTTACGTTATGAAAACTAGCTACGATAGAAAACTTTTTAACGTTTCCTAGAAATAAAATCTTTTTTTATCTTTAATGTCCTGTTAAAATATTTATTGGAATAATTATCGATATAATCTATTTCTTTTACTAGAAAAAACTTTTCATTGCATTTCTTAGACTTATTGTTTGCAGTTGATAATTAAAAATACTTTCAAGTGTGTTAGTCTTCTTTTCAAGCTCCCAAGTCCGCGAGAAGAGAAAAATAATTATCAAATTTAATGAACAGGCACCATTAAACACTCGCTTGTTTTGAAGGATATCTCGCTGTTGGCCTTAAGGACCTTTACAGCTCAGCTTGGGCTGATTGGCGAGCCTAGCTCGGCCGGAATGGGCATTTTCCCGCGACTATCGCAAGGGCGTCTCTCTGAGACTCGGACCTCTGCTTGGACCGTCGTGGGGTAAAAATAACAATCCACTAAAATAATACCGCGTCATAAATTCAATAACCGCCATCTAGTGATCAGCATTAAATAAATTAAAGTTGTTATACCTCAACTTTCGAATCCCGCCGTCTGCTGATATCCGTCATAGCCAATACTGCAACTCCCATACTGCTTCTCACGATGAATAGTGTTATCATGTTGAGTCCCATACAAAACATTTGAAGATGGCGAATACCGATGCCATATTCTACTATAAGTTATAAAAACAATTTTACTTATAGATTCTGACCAGGTGGTAATGCAAATTAATTCTTCGATACATCGTTTAGTGTTAATTAAGAATTATTATAAAAATATATCTTAACATTAACAAAAACACCAATCAACTGTTAACTCTCATTTTAAAAATGTTATACATCACAATTTTGACCATACATTTTATACATCGTTATACATACATAATAATATATAAAATCACAAATACAATATATTATATTATATATATTTATATAAAACTGTCGGACCCAACAAATGTTGTCCTGTACACACGACAAAATCAAAATCAGTCCACCCGTTTAGAAGGAGTTTAATTACACACACACATAAGATTTATATAAACTTACGCTTTTCCTTTTTTAAATCGGCCTTTTCCATGTTAAGTATTTCTTAATTATTTATAGTTATAACATAACAGAAATCACAGACTGACAGATCTGTTTTCAACTATCAAACAATGTGAACAATGCAATTTCACACTTACTAACAAAGCATAATACTTATTTTTCATGATTATATAAGTAGTACCATTAAGATATATCATTAGATAATGTTGATGATTCCTATGCTAATAAAGTAGCACATTTAATACATTTGTCAATAGTAAATTAACAGCGAACTTACTCAAACCAATTTAAGAAGGCTAGTTTGGCATAAATAATATTTTTTTGAAGGATTAGAACAAACATTTTAAGAAAAGAGCCTACCATTCTCTGAAAGGTCGGCAACACAACCGCTAGCCCCCGGCGTTGCAGTTCAACAAAAAAAAAGTACATTAACGAGAAACTCTTTGTCATACTATCTTTAGATTTGTCTTAAAAACATAGTGTCAGTGCGCGAAATCGATGTGTAAGGATAAAGTTATAATCATATAAGATACAAACATTACATAAAAAGGGTGCGTGTACTTATGTACGCGCGTACAAAGTTATACTTCTTTGGCATTATTAAAAATAGTTTTTGATTGCATGCAAATAATTAGTTACAATTAAATAATCAAAGACTGGAAAAGGAGTCATTATAGTCAATTAAGTTCAGTTTACATTTGAAAAATTAAATAAATAAATATTTATTATTATTCTCTTACATTAAGTGTAACATAAATTCTATTATTATTCGAATAATGTTTTTAAATTATGTCCAATGCCGTAGCATCTTCCGTGGGCAACTTCATACTGATAATTTTGTGTAACGGTGCGCGCGCATCGTACAATTTCACTCTCATCAATTTTTTATAACGTAATTAGTATAACTTCAAATAAAACACAGAAATTGGATGCCAAAGCTATCTGTAAATGTATTGTGCAGTAAATAAACATTACATACGCGAGATATCAAAGTTATTAGACATCCCCTTTTGGTGTGGAGGTAAAAAATAGGTATGTCATTTTTGTCATACTTGTAAACAAAACGTACGAAACAACTTAAAAGATTTCTAAAAATCAGTTTTCAGAAACTTAAATATAATATTTAGGAATATTTCTTAGGTAAAAATAAAATGCCTTTTAAGAATTGGTACGCTCTTTTCTTCTTGTACATTTAGTGTCTCTCCATTAGTGGAGGTTGGCCGTCAGTCTCTTGAAGCAAGTCTTGTCCTGTGAAACTTTTGCGTTATTTAATATTCTGCATAAGTTTTTTCGACATTCCACCTCGTTTAAGAACCTTCTTATTAGAGACCTTCTGGATCCAGCTAATACTAAGCTCTTTTCTTAAAATACCCTAATTAGAATTCACATAGTGGTGGCGTGTGGCCAAAATTACCTTAAAAACGCTCAATAGTTTTTGTATGTTAATTTTAGCAAAAAATCACAAGCCATGTTTTGTTTGATAAATGATTACAGTGATAAAATTTATACAACTCAGTAGATATTAAAATATAATCCAATTACATTTTTAAGATTTCTTCTTGTGTAAATATTGAAGAAATTTGCGTAATATATTTATCTTCATTGAAATACAAACAATATATTTAGTTCAATCCAACTTTGAGTTTTAATAATTATTTACAAACTTTTATTAGAAATACAATATTTCTTGTGTAAGTACAGTTCGGGATATAACTTCGCGAGTGCTGTTTAAAAAATATTGTTCTTTAAGTTGTATTATAAGCCTATACAAGCTTCTGTTATTAAAACATCAATACCGACTAATAAGCTACATGGCTAAAGCTACTGAGCGATGTATGTCAAGGGTGAGTAGAAACAAAAATACACTGTAAAAAGGTCGGCAATAATAATTCTCGTATTTACAGCGATGGTCACTAAAAAATTAAAACAAATGAATCAGTGCGGTTCGCTGTTAATATTTTTTAAAAAAGTGCATGCGTACAAAGTACACATATCAGAAGTGAAACTTCTTTGGCAAACTAATTTCTAAGTCTTGTTCATATTTATACAAATCTAAAACTTTAGATTTCCGATACTTAGAGCGAGGGAAAAAGGAAGATATGTTAGGAATTAAATTAATTTAATTATCATTAAAATATTAAAAGTGTCGAAAATTTATACAAATAATTTATTTATTTCTTCGATAATAAAAACACGTGGCATTTTAATTTACAATAAATATATAAATAAATAATACCAAACTATATGAAAAGGCTCATAGGATAATCGAATCATGATGCACTTTCACATTTCGTCAATATATCAAGAAATGATTTTTAAAGACTTATTTGACAACAATAAGTTTTAGTATAGAGGGAGCTGGTGGTAACTCGATAGTGCCATAGAACATATAAATTCCTTTCAAAAGTTTTGCAAAAATAATAGGTACAAATATTAAAATTATATTAAACTTGGGAACTTGACCCTTATAATAAAATACCACAGATACATCATTTAACAGAAATTTTATTATCTTATATTACAAATATTATAACTTTGTTTTAAATTCCTCGTTTTCTTCTACACAATCATCATGGGTCCGAGAACGCCTTTTCTTCTTGCCTGAAATCGATTTTTTATTAATTATAATAAAGCGCTACTGTATTCGTAAAAAATAATCTTATTTCAACGTTTTAACCAAAACTCCCCATTTTCATCACAACGTAAATATTATTCAACAACAGAAAGAGTCGAAAGATAACTTTAGTTAAAGGAGTGCAATTTAAAGGTATTTCCCATAATATTAAGGCGAGAATTTTTTTTTCGTAGACGAAAATTGCAAATTAAAAACTCAAAATTGTATACCTATGAATGATACAGATTAGTTCTATGCCTAAGCGAATATTGGATATCGTATTTTCATCAATTTATAATGGCTATGGGCTTCAATCTTAAAAACGTATATCTAATGAATATTTACTTTACAAAGCTATTCTTTTCCAAAGCTTAACATTTTACATAAGTGACTTTTAATCTATATTGGAAAATGGGATGCCATTATTTTCCGTATTATAATTTTGCTTTCATATCTATTTAATGGTTGTCAACGTTTATAAGTATTATTCAACTGTTTACATACAAGAAAAAACAGTACGTTTACATAAGTTATCAAGAGTTCAATGCGTAAGCGCAGATTTGTAAAAAGCTGGTCGCAATTATTAAGAAAGTAATTCGTGTTTTCGATATACTTAGTAATAAAATTATTCATACCAAACAAAATTTTGAGAAACGTAGATGTCGGCCCGTCCACCAAAACACACAAGATACAGCCACAGATAAGGGATATCAAAATGTAGTTCGATGCGTAGTATACCTATAAATAAATAACCATTATATGCTTTACACAATATGGTGTCCTTGTCGAAGAGGAACTAATATAGTTCCTCTTCGACAAGGACAGAAAAAACAAATATAATATTATATTAATTATAATAGGATAAAATCTTAATACAATGAATAAATACAATATAAGATATCGTTTGTTAATAAAATTTGAGCAGTTAAGAACTGAACGGAGACAGGATTAAAACAGAATTTGTATACTAATTATTGTATAAGGAAACGATGCGTCCAAACTGCCAAAAGTAAAGGTATAGTACCTATATAGTACATATTGACGTAAAATTGAAAAATCTATCGTGTAGATGTGCTAAGGCCGCATATACTCGTATTTATTCAAAGTTACAACTGTCGCACAAGAAGACCAAACATAAACGTTAATGCGTTTAAAAAAACGGTTTAGTTTTATTAATAATGTTAACCTTCAAGCGGGCGCGCGGTCATTAGTAACGGGAGCGGGCGCGCGTAACCGAAAAGACCTATGGGATGAATAAGAGAAAGAAAGCACTTATTACTCAATATTTATTTATTTACTTGTACTCATATATATTATCATTGTCTTTAAAGTCTGATTTGTCAAAAATAGATTAAAAGTATGAAAAAGAAACAAATGTTTCAAGTACTATCGGAAAGGTGATTTTCCTCGAATGCCAATCATCATCTCATCAATTACAACTTTCTCTCCCACTGAATATGGCAATAGACAGTTTTGTGGAAACATATCTAAAATTTCTCATGTTCGCGCAGCTTTGTCGAGAGTACGACGAGCTTGTCGCATAGTAGCATCATCAAACCGCAATGAATACAGTAGAAATTATATTCTTTTCACTGACATAGTAGTAGGAAAAATAGGTAAAAATATAAAATCTTCTAAATTGACATGTGATGTCTTCAAGGATCCCACTACAACACTTCGAAAAGTGCTCGAATTTCCACCGCATCTGTTGGTTTGCAGTCATGTATTCTGCTATACGATGGTGTTTTTTTTTTCGTTGGTATATGTAACAACTCTTTCAATAATATTCTCTGAAATGAATAAACTCCAGTCTTACTGGCCACCCCGACACCATTCCTACGAGGGCTATCTTCTGCGAGAATATTTTGAACTTGACTGTTATTGTTAGATTTTTGCTACTTCGTTACTTTATCGCGCCTTGTAAAATAGCTACTTATTTCTGTAATTGGCAAATCATCCTCTCCTGAGTCCGAGCGGTTTGATTCCTCAGCAGATCGAGGTTCCTCTGCAACGATGTGGTCGGAAGTTTCAGAGCCTTGGTCGCCGAGCTCTGATTCCCTTTCTTCTTCGTCTTCTCTTAGTAATTCCTCGAGTATTGCACTTTGTGGTAACCGTCTGAATCATTTTATATAAAAAAATCCAAGCTTAATTCGATATTATTGAATTATGGCCAAAAAACTACAACGAGCGTGAACGAGGGTATGTGTCGTTGAGCGTCGCGCGTAACCTTTTCGACGACAGGCGCGTGTAGTCTTTTCGACGACTGCACTGGGACGAAAACAATTGCGATCTATGGAGTGGGGGGAGCGTCCCGAGTAACGGTTTATTCTTTATTTTACTCCCAATGACATAGCGACAGGCTACTATAAATGAGAAATAAACGTGATGGGTAATAATAATAATATGAACGAAAATGTACTTAGCGCGGTCGATTCGACTACGCGCGCCCGCTTGAAGGTTAATAGACATCTTTAAAGTTCAAAAGAATTAAAAAAAACATTTATCGTTCTAATGATGATGGTATAACTACCATGCCCAACAAAATTGTGTGACCGATTGACCTCGTATGCTTCTTTGGCATTCGAAAACATTAACAAAGACGAATTAATATTTGTTTATTATTGTTCATAGAACTTACTGTATTCATTTCGGTAAAATATCGTGTCTGTACTGCTCCGCTGGTACTGATCAAAATAACTTGTAAGTGTATCATATATACTCCGTATGATACTCTTGATGGTAGCTTCCACATTGGTAATGATAAAAACCAATTGAGAAGACCTTAAAACACAGGGTAATTGAGGTTGATAGTGATACATTTTCCTATGTAAGTTTAAGAAAACTATATTCTTCAATTTATTCCATTAATCAATTTAAATGTATTAAATGTAATTGATTTAAACAATTTTTAAAATTTTGCTGAAAGTATCACAAGTTTCATAATTGTATTTAATATTTGACATTAATTTTTTATCATCAAGACTTAAACAAAGCTGAATATAATGTAATGGAAATTAGAGCAGAGATATTTTCTAGAAAAACTTTACATACATATTACAGATTCCGAGTCGAGACTTAGCGCTAATTATGACTCCTGCCTGTCAAAACCTTACCTCCATAACCATGTTTACATGCCAATACAATCCAGCCTACGATAGTGGCCCATATAGCTCTCATTACAACGTTGAAGAAAAGATCATAGTACGTGAACTTGTAAGGCAGTTGTACCATCATGTATGTTGTAAGATATAAATAGGTTAATGCTACGAAAGATATTGTCCAGCAAATTGTGACGAATTTCTGTAATTACAAAAAGTTGTAGTGAAATTTAAAGAGCAGTGTGCGACGGCAAAGTGCGACTCTCATCCCTGAGGTCGTAGGAACTCCGGCTGTGCACCAATGGGCTTTATGTGTGCGCATTTAAAACTCGCTGGTTCGGAGCGAAAACATTGTGAAGGAACCGGCATGTTAGACCAGTGCAGATAGCCTTTAAAAATAATAAAAAGTGAAAAAAATTACAGTAGGATGAAACCCATTAGAAAAGCAGGGGAATATGATCAAAATGAAAGGAAAAATAAATTACGGTCGATCTGAGGTCGGGAAGGGTAGGGGGGGGGGAGGGGAGGCTTAAGGGTAAAAAACGGTTTATCTCGATTTCCGGCAAAACTAAAAGTCCTATCGAAGAAAACTAAATGGCAAAGTTGTAGGTCATAAAAAGATCTACAACTTTTGTATTCACACATTTTTCACATAACCTCAAAATTTATGTGAAAACTTCAAAAAACCAACTTTTTGGTTTTTTATTTCTATCTTTTACAAAAATTTATTTTTTATGTTAATTTATATTAATTTATGTCTTAAACTCAAAAAGTCATCGACGTGTGTCACGAAATAGATAAAAAAAACTGAATCTTTGTGGGTTGTAATGCCACGTTAAATATTTAAACTTATGTACACTTTAAAAACAAACTCGCTGACATAGTTAAGGTAATTTGACTTAAGTAAATAATGTATTAAGTAAAAAAAATTCCCTTAAATTACAATAATTGACCTGGGTGTAGTAGTTTTTAAGTTGATTCGTTACATACATATGAATCCTCTATTAAGCGTCCATTACCAACGAAAAGCAAATTAATAATATTATGTACCTTTGACAATTGTAATCCTTTTTCTCTATGTACCCAGAGTATGTAGCCAAACATCATACCGACAACGAAAGGAGAAGCCCTTGTAGGTGTATTCATGTAAAAGTTTATGTAATAATCCGCAAAGTTTTGTGTCTGCCTATAAATAAAAAGCTGGCATAAAAACTAGAAAAAAAAATGTGTGCGTGTACTAGGTGTACACATGTAAGAAGTGAAACTTCTTTATGACCTTATTTTTCGAAAAATGATCTACTATATGCAACTTTACAGAAATTGGTTAAATAAAGTTAAATTAGATAAAGTTTAACAAAAGGCTTTTATTATCATAGACATGAATACAAATACAATTAATTCATTTTAACTTATTACTGTACTACTATGTAGTACTAAGATTATTACAGAATTTCATTAATTGTAATAGAATTATTAGTATTACTATCATTGTTATCGTATTATATATTTTTATTACTAATGGCTTCGAATCTCTTCGGATCAATCGTGGAACCGACAAGAAAAGATGGCGCGTAACCGAAAAATGTGACAAATGTGTGTACATTTTTTTCCAACGCCGATAAAGAAGTTTGACTTCAAAAAGCAACATGGCGCGTAACCTGCTACAAAATTTCTCCCATACGTCGATAAAGAAGTTTCACTTCAAAAGATGGCGCGTAACGGAAAAATGTGACGCGTAACGAAAAAATTTTACACTAATTTTTTTTCCAACCCCGATAAAGAAGTTTCACTTCAATAAATAATATTTACTCTTAAGCGGGCCATAGACGGACCGCATGTTGCAGTCAAGACCGACTGCAATATGCGGTCGCCGCACGGCGATCTCCAGTTTTCATACTAAATTCATATTCGCAATACACGGACCGCTCGAGCAATTCCTGAGCAAACCGCATATTGCAGTCAGTCTTGACTGCAACATGCGGTCCGTCTATGGCCCGCTTTAGGAATGGTAAAATTTAGCTTACCATAAACCATTTAAAACTGAGGGATACTCGTAGTAGGCGGCGTAGTAAGCCAGAGCAGCCAATGATGCTATGAAAGTTATGGTTAATGCACACCAGGCAGCGGTCGAGGATATCAGCAGGAAGATAATCACGAAAGGGCTCACGAAATATAGCTGAGTATCCACAGTCAGATACCAGGATTGCAAAAGGCACTGAAAAAAATATTTTACGGTCAGTTCATTAAAGGAGGGCAGCAAGTGCAGACACTACTCATTTTAGTTACCGAAATTCTTTGTTGCTTATTATTTGTCCTAACTATTTACTTTACTTGTATTTTTAGTTCTTTACTTTTTCTAGTTATTGTTAGTTTTAGTGTTTGTTAGTACGTATGGTTTTAGAGTAACGTAGTTGCAATTATGTGTTAATATGAATTTCAGTTAGTTCAATAAATTCAGAACATTCTAAGACACGTGTGTTATAAATGTACGGTGCAATTGTTATTATAATTTGATAAAACGAACATGACATGATATAAAAGTTGTTTGTTTCATACGCAAGTATATACTCATTTTTATTTATTTCCTTATTTTCAATTCTTACAGTACCTCTTTATACTAATGCAGTAGAAAACTTATTAATACAAAATTTAAACTAAGAACAAAATATTACCTATAAAGAAAACAAGAAACCCTAAATGTTTTTATAACAAACTAGCTGGCCTGGCGAACATCGTACCGCCTAACAGTCGATTCTTTATTTTTTTAAAGTACTTATTCTGATATTCGGGACACCGGTCTAGCTAGTAAGATAAAAAAAGAAAGTTGATAAGACAACAAATACATTATGTCAAAAAATATAAATTTACTTTCCCGGAACCCCTCCACTAACACTTGAACTTTATGCTATGGTATTAAAGTTCAAATTGACTTTTAAGTATTATTACGAATATTTTGTATGGGAATATAGAAAAGTGTAGTTTTTAGACTTTTTCACTAATTTTTTTTAATTTTTCTCGCTGTAAGAACCATCCTCGTACTTCAAGGAATATTATAATAAAAGAATCAGCCAAATCCGTCAAGCCGTTTTCATGTTATGTCGTGACAACGGAAAACGTTTCATTTTTATATATGTATATAGATTATGAAAAATGCAATCCTTGTGAATTCAGCCAGTGTACAACTAAGTATATATCAGTCTCACATTTATATGCGATTGTTTTTATTAAAATTTTACACACTTTTTTAATAATATTGTCTTACCACGCCAGCTGGGCGTATATAATTTTGTATATGCAGCAGAGTCGCCCACCATCTGGTTCTGCAGGCCTCAACACAATACGCCATACGATCCCAATCAGGCCCATCAGTTATCCAATGAAAAATGGAAGCCTGGAGAAGGACTGCCGTCCCCAGAATCGGAAGCGTCCTTAGAATTCGATAGGAATAGAAGATGTGAATCGATTTAAGGAAGCGTACTGGAAAAATGTATAGTTGTAAACGCTATTATATATTTGACAGGCAAATTTGTACTGGTTCGAAAAAATTAGCTATGTTCAAAAAAAATCTTAAACATTTATAAACATTAATTTTTTAATAGTTATACTAATTATAATTAATATATAAATCACTAATATCGTATCGTAACACGAATACGTTGCTATACATTAATCGTGAAAGAAATTTCATTTTTTAATATTATCATATTCTTAGCTAGAATGTTCCTTGTTATATGCCCACGGCAATGTTCTTTATTATAGTTAGGTTTCTCTTATAAAATAGTATGTAGGTATATGTTAACATATAAACCTCATTAACTACTCAAAACTCCACGTTTAGAATGCTTTATAGTCATGGTCAGGGAATGCAACGTCAATTTGATAAGTGATGAAGCTTATACAATATTTATCTTTGTAAAATAATATTTAAATATACGTATGAGGGCATAATAAGTTGTTTTAATATGTAAAAAATAAATAATAGTTAAAAAAAACTAAAAAAAAAGCTTTTAAAGCACATCATACTAAAATGTGAAAAATAATTCCTAATTTAGGCTGAAAATGGTAATGAACAAAAAATACTGGTATTATTGTGAAAAAGCGTGGGGCGCTCTGTGCCATATTTTTCGTCTATCGAGCAACCAACTCACTTTTTAGTTTGATGTGCTTTAAAAGCGTGTTTTTTAGTTTGTTTAAACTATTATTTATTTTTTAGTTCATTTTTTTTATTTTATTCTTTTTTTTCGGATTATTGCATTGTCATCGATTTTTGACAGGTGCGCAAAGTTTGAATTAAATCTGTCCGTTAAAAGTGGGTCAAAATCGAGTCCGAAGGAGACATACATACAGGTGAAGCTAATATAAAGCGTGTAATTAAGAATCTTTTCAACGCAGATGATGAAATGCAATGTTTACACAGCATTAATTGTTCTATTTTATCTATCGTGATCTTATTTTAATATTACCGAAGAATTTTAATATTTTAGTGTTCCGAAGAACACTTACGTATACCAGGTGTCCATAGGCGGCTGTTGCGTAACTTTAAGCGGAAATTAATTATTTAAATTAATTTTAATGCCATCGCAATACCGACTTACATGGTGACATTTTATTAGGTAAGACATAGACGCAGAACAGTCCACTCAACATAAAGAATGTATCTACAACCATTGGTGCCGTATTAATCCATGTACTTGTAAACAGCATTGTCCACTGTAAATTTATAAAGGTTCATTAAAAGCAAAGTGTTGTTCAAAATTAGCAAATTCATATAACTCGACTAAAGCTGTGTTAGCGTTCAATTTTTTTAAATACATGTCCACCAGTAAAATTCGATGAATAGTCGTTTATTCGTAAACTGAAAAATGGGATATAATAAAGCATTATCACAGACTAAACTGGAGGCATAGTTATATTTACATTAATATCAGGATATGTATTTTCAAAATTGAAATAAAAAAAAATTATAAAATTAAGTTATTTTTATAAAATTACGAGAAATAATTTTCCTATCCATTATTTTGTTTAAATGGAACTTTGCTCTCATTAATTATAATTTACATACCTGCATCAAATCCAATATATTATGAGCGGGAGATAATATTTGAAAGACATAAGTGTGACCATATATCACCCATAACATCGAAAGAGATCTAATTCCGTCGACACAATCAATTGTAGATTGCGAAGATTCAAAATTTAGTAATCGTTTGGTGTTTGTGTAAACTGATAGCGATGATAGAAGGACGTGTTTGGACCGAGCTAAAACAGAGTCAATATAAATGTGTAGGGTTTTAATTGTCGTCGCACGAATTTGATGGGGGACCTTCACTGGAACACCTCCAAGTGATTTTTACTGCCGGAAACACGTCTAAGTATTAAAAAAAAATTTAAGTTTTGTGTAATGTATTGAAATTTGGAAACAATCCGCCATTTTCTACTATTCTATTGGTTATGAGAGATGTGACGTTCACTTTAAAAAATCGTGTTTTTAATAAATCGCTTTTTAAGTAACGGATTTCTAACGGATATTTTGCACTGTAAGACTATTCACACATTGTTCTAGCAAAATCCACATTCGAAATGGCCGTTTGCGTTTATAAATTAATAGGGATGTGAAAAATAATCGATTTCTTTAAAAGTGAAAATCGATTTTTGGATTCGATTTTAATATTAAAAATAATTGAAAATCAATCATAGTTGATCAGTTTCAGTTGAACAGTTATTTAAAAAAAAGGGTGCGTGTACTTATGTACGCGCGTAAGAAGTTATACTTCTTTGGCTTTCTTTATTTTTTTTTAATATTAAATAATTAATAATAAATATTTGACGTTAATAATTTAATAATATTTAGTATATTATTAAATTATTAATTATTATTAATAATAATTATTATTATTTATTATTTTATTTAATCAATATGCGGCAGCAATCGTTTCCGGCAGCAAAAATTACTTGGAGGTGTTCCAATGAAGGTCCCCCGTGACTCCTGCATAATCAGTATCATCAAATTCGTGTGACGAAATTCGAAACTATTACCCATGGCACACGGTAACAATTTTTTTTATAAATATGTAATAATTGCTTAATAAAGTTGAATAAAGTTATGGAAGCAGTAGAAGTACTTACATTTTTTAATAAACCTGTTGTATAGATCAAAGCTAGTGCTGAGAAACGTCAACAGAAATAGCATACCAAATACGCCACTAAAACCAAACAATATTATGATACTAATATTTATGTACATTAAAATATATTGGACTTAATTTATTTAAAAATTAATAATAGCATATTATTCGTTGATAAATTATAAGAATAAAGAGATAGAAATTTATGTGTATAAGTAATCTTTTGAACGTAAACGTTATTCTTCTTAGGGTCGATTCAACCAAACAAGAGTAAATCTTAATCTTAGAATAAATCGTCAGAAAATCGAGAGTAAATCAATTTTACGTTTTACCAACTACAAATTCTAAGAATAGTGGGCCTATTCGGGAATTGTTACTATACCGCCGTTTTTACCTAATTCGTGATAAATTTAGTAAAAAAATCAGTTATTAAGTAATATAACTTACAATGCGACATAATCAGATGTAGTAAACATTTTATCGCCGGGCAGACGACAGGCGCCCTCTATATATTCCACCTTCGGCACACGCACTAACGAAGTTATGTAGTCCCCCACCTGCTTCAACGTACACACTTTTGGTATACACATACCCAGTCGTACAGAAATAAGTGAAGTATCCCTGTAATAATGGAAATTAATGATTTCAGTGAGAAATATGTTGTGTGCCTTTCGCCTTCAACAAAGTTTGGCTCGTTTAAATTATAAGCGTTTCATTCTGTTCTTCGACAGACAATATAAAAGTGGAGGTCCCGGTACGTATTAGGGTGCGTACAGACTATGTAACATAATATATAACTTGTGTTTTATAACACGTCCACATTATGTAACCTTGTTATTCATCATTATAACATAAAACAATACTGTACACATTAGAATAACAATGCAATATAACAATGTTATATAACCATTTTAAATAACAAAAGAAAAACAAAAAACGTAGATGCTGGGTTCGTCCTAGCAAACATATCAATAACATGTTATTATAACATTCAGTGTCCACATTATCTGAAACATGTTGTATAGCAATGTTGTATAACATGTTATGTCTGTACGCACCTTTACATGAAAAAAAAGGATTATTTAAAAAAAAAAACTGAATGTAGACAAATATATAAAGTACTAAAACTTTTGTAATTTTAATTGCAAACATTTTAATTAACGTTTTCTATTAATACTTCACACTTCATGGAATATAACACACGCATGAATAGCACAAGTGAGCAAGCTGTCTCACTCGGAATCAGTTCCTAATAAGCATTCATTGATTTCATCATCATCATCATTTTTATTGGTTTTCTTACATAGGTAAATTTACTTACTTAACTTCTATGGTCTCCATCAAATCACTTACAAAATCCTCGGAGTTTGTGAGCTCCGCAATGGAGAAGTTAGGCATCTCCATCAACTTATACAATAAAGGCATGGTTAAGTTTTGTATAGAAGGCACACTTAAATAGCAGTATTTTCCTTGAATGTGCATGTCCTCTGCCTGATTGTTTATGTTAAGACATTCAAAATAATCTCCATACGCAATATGGTTTAATTTTAAAATGCCACTAGGCATTTTCGCACTGGCATCAATGACTACAACAAAATACACGCCAAACATTGAAACATTTCTTTTCTTTTTACCGTCCATACCCTTTTACTTTAAGTTATTAGTTGTTTTCCAATTTTCCCAATGTAAATTTACCTAATACCTATCACGAATTATTTACATTTCATTCAATCTAATAAATTATTATAAGCACGTATTTCAGGTCAGATAAATGCGATCAGCATTTATCTAAATAAACAGATGCTTGGTCACTTCATTATGTTTCCCAACAAATAAGTAAATTTTATTGCATACTCCGATAGACTGAAGTAGGTTTTTCTACCTAGCCCTTAGCGAAGGACTACTTATTTTTTACAACTTTCAATTGAATATAGACGACTCATTGGTCTAGTGGTTAGTACCCCTGACTGCTAATCCATGGGTCCCGGTTTCGATCCCCGGCTGAGACGAACATCGATGTGATGAGCATTTGGTGTTGTGCTTAGGTCTTGGGTGTTTAAATATGTATTTATATGTTTATCTATCTATAATATGTATGTATATCCGTTGCCTAGTACCCATAACACAAGCTTCACCAGCTTAGCATGGGACTCGGTTAATTGGTGTGAATTGTCTTAAAAAAAAATATCTACACGATTTAAATGTGACATTTATACTTACAGGGGAGTACCATTGAACTATCTGTAAGAAAATGCAGTTGTTTCTCACACTCCGCGTAGTTCAAGGCATCTCTGTACATCTGGTTATTGTATGCATTGAATGGGTTTGATGACTCTAGAAATGACGTCATTGTTTTGATGATCTGCAATTTACATTTTATGAATAAGCTACATGAAAACGCATGGGCGTAAGATTAAAAATAAAGATGTAATGTCCAATTCGAGTTGACATGTGACATGAGAAGTGATGTTATAACGTCCTTTTGTCCTATTTTAACCGAGCGAGGCCAAAATCTTGCGACATGGTTTTACATTCCCATCGCTCAGATCGGTACCCTTACCCTCTTAACGGTAAAGACAAGAGATAAATGAGAGGACTCGACTTTCTACCGACAACGAATATCGCTTTATCGTTGGAAATAAATTGCAACTAATCTTGGTTGATAACACAGAAGACAAAAAATCGTGCCGCGGTTCACCAATCCGATTAAATGATCAAGTGAAAGACTCGTCGTGATGATCGTACTCAAAACTCTACACGATAAGAAGACAGAGGCGCTCTTGTCGCCTCGCAGATGGTAGAAACCAGTGGATAGTTCGCTCTAGATGTTACTTTAACCACGATGCTTAGACATGAT
Organism: Pieris napi; assembly: GCF_905475465.1. Classification (NCBI taxonomy): domain Eukaryota; kingdom Metazoa; phylum Arthropoda; class Insecta; order Lepidoptera; family Pieridae; genus Pieris; species Pieris napi. The sequence goes on along the minus strand of NC_062237.1, from coordinate 6,857,411 downwards.
CTGCTAATTACAGAGACAAAGAAAGCATTGATAGTGATGAAATAATGTAATATTACGACATATCATGTTGCGTTATGCTCATTGGATGTTTATTGTTACCGAGCTTACCATATAACTCGTGAAATTAAGCATAAATTAAATACCTACCCTTATCAAAATTGGTGTGAAATACAATTAAAGAAACGAACAATTTGCGGTGAAATATACAATCGTTGTAATTTCGAAAAACAAGCTGTAAATTAAAGTGAAATTTAGTTCTTAAATTAATTTTCTTCGGCAATTAGAAAAGTTTGCGGTTGTTAGAAAGACATTTTCGCGAAAATATAGAATTAGGTTAAGAGCTTGTTATAACTTCGCTTGTTAAGAAACCCTTGTTTAAATGAAGTTATTCGTTCATTTGTAAGGGTGTCTAACAAATGCAACCCTTGAAGTTTTGCTTCCAGCCTTGCGATTCTGTAACTCACTTTTCGAACTCGCACAGCGGTTTTCGCAGCGGCGGTCGCGCTTAAACCAGTCGTGAAGCTGATAAGAAGGGAGCTTGTAGTTTATTGTTAATCAGAATGCCAAATCGTAAAATGACTGCTTCACGACTGACTTGAGCGCGACCGCCGCAGCGAAAACCGCTGTGCGAGTTCGAAAAGTGAGTTACAGAATCGCAAGGCTGTACTTTGTAATGCATAATAATAAAATAAGCATAATTTAATAAGCGTACATCAATTGCTTCTTTTGAATTTGTGGGAAAGATATTAGGATACCTATGACAAGTAATATTTCTTAGCTTCTGCACTTGAACATAGATATATAGAAAATTCATTTTTTATATGAACTATAATAGTTTGATTTAAAGTAATCTGAATAAAAATAATTTTATTAATCTGAATAATAGAGATTGTTTAACTTTATCTGAAAACTAATTTTTGAACTGCACACAAAAAAAATATATGGAAGATTAATGCATTATATTTATAACTTAACATACCTGAAATAATTAGATTTGATGAAAGAATTCAAACACCAATATCTACATAATATAATAACACTAATAATACATTTGATTTTTTTTAGATCACCTCACTAGAACAAGCCACGTATTTCATATGAATTAAAAATTTACACATATCGTAATGTGCCCTTAAATATCCACGATTTACTAAAAAATCGTGATTTATATTGACGTAGTAACAAGTATTATACTGATAAGGATTCACTTCGTGTGCGTTTGAAGTCGTGTCAACTTACAATAGCGCCCGAGCTAGACACGACGCTTCGAATTATTTTAATTAATTAAATGATTTTTTCCGGCGAATATTTAAAATCCGCACGGTTACCAACTTAGTCGACTAACACACGAAGTCTGTACTTAGCCATTATAAACGTACTTTAAGCTTCAATGAATGTTTGCCTTTCGCACTTATATCACTAGGATTAGACTTATGAAAATCGAGTTATCGAAAAGCCAGCGATTTTTACGGATACGGATACTGAGATTGACATCTTTTACTATTTTATTTATTACCAATATACTTAAGTAAAGTATATAATTTTAATAATTATTTATTTATTATTCTTTGTAAATATAAAGCTAATAAAGCAAATAGAAACTGGCGTGTTTCTATAACCTTTAGCATTATTTTCTACTACCTACAGTATAGTACCTACTTTATAATAATTTATCTCACAAATAATTTAATTAGCTAGATAGAGACATACAATCATGCAATCATATTACATAATATTACGGGTAAAGCGAATTCAATTCATATAGAGATTTAATAATTGTAGCGGTTCATTCACTTATTTGAAATATCATATTTACTCTGGTTTTAATAAATTTATTCATATGAATACGAAAATAAAATTAAACGTACAAGTTTGAAAATATTTATTAGTATTTTACAATTTTGTTCTGTGTTCGTTATTTTCTTCCTCTGATGTTTTTGTATTTTTGTCCAATCGGGGACGTTTTCGTACTGGAAAGAAAGATAAACTATAAATATGATTTTACCAGTTTTATTTTGTGTGTATCCTAGATTCCACCACTGGAAAAAAATGTATCCGGGATATTGACACTTATCATATATACAATATTTATGATGCTAGCTGTGGTCTGTCGATTCGTTCGTAGCGTAATTTCATAAAGGAGCTATAAAGCATAAAATATTTATTGTAAAATGGTTCAAACCAACAAGTTCAGGCTTATTATGTTACAAAAGTATACGTATAGATTTGAAATTGAAAAACTACTTTAGAATACCAAAAACAAAAAATAAATACATTAAGGTGGGAACTGACCAACGTTACGAGGTGTAATGTAACATGTAATGTAATGTTACACAGCGAGCATTCGTGCAGTGAGTACGTCGTGTTACGGGGAAACCAGCGAGCAACGAGCCGCTCGTTGATCACTCGCGACGTGCGACGCGTAATTACTGAACCGCGTAACAGTCAAAGGATTCGCCAAAAAACCGACAGCCGGGTGGAGCACTCAAAGCGAGCAACGAGCGGCTCGCTGTGTAACATTACATTACATGTTACATTACACCTCGTAACGTTGGTCAGTTCCCACCTTTATAAACACATATGCAACTGATTGTTGTATCTTGAAATCGACCCCTTAATGCTGGAAATCTTTTACATCACTAGGCATTTTGATCGTACTCTCAAAGACCGCTTGCATTAACAAAATGGGTGTCAGTGGGTTGCGGTAGCTGCTCTTTATGGGTGTCCCATAGACTCGTTTGGCACTTTTCTAATAAATCTTATATACGTTACAATAAAGATTATAATTTAAACATTACCCATAGCATGCTTAAGTAGTGTAGCACAAGGTTCGTCAATCAACAAACAAATGGCGAAAGCAAGAACCAAAGACAACAAAGTATATCCTGCAGCGAAATATAACTGAAATGTAAATTTTTTTCTTAAATTAAATTGGCATCTAAAAATGAATATTACTGTATAACAAACAAGAGTTACTCTTTTAAGTTATTACTTACTATTACTTGAAGGTCACTTAAAGAGGGATTATATAGAAAAGAAAGAATTGAGTTACGAGATTTGTTTTTTTTCAAGTTATGATTTTGATGGCTTAATATTTAACAGAATTGTTACCTTATTTCTAAACGTAAATAAGCGTAACTTAAACATAATGATAAGAAAACATTCAATAACTTTTGAAGTATATATGTTACAATCCTTTACGGTAAAAAGTACCATCCGTATCACCTCGACGTCCGTCTTTCCACAACTGAGCGTTTTCTAAGGCAGTTTATGCCGCGCACCACCACTATGTAGAACCAGTTGCCCACTGAAGTATTTCCGAACCAATTCTTGAAAGGCCGGCACTTGCGAGCCTTCTGGCAGTGTGAGTGTCGATGGGCGGCGGTATCACTTAACATCAGGTGAGCCTCCTATCCGCTTGCCTCCTATTACACAATATAATATATAATAATAATAATATAATAGTCCCATGCTAAGCTAATGAAGCTTGTCTTATGGGTACTAGGCAACGGATATAAATACATATTATAGATAGATAGACATATAAATACATATTTAAACACCCAAGACCTAAGCATAACACCAAATGCTCATCACATCGATGTTTGTCTCAGCTGGGATTCGAACCCGTGACCCATGGATTCGCAGTCAGGGGTATTAACCACTAGACCAATGAGCCGTCAAAAAACGGTAATTAATTAAAACGTACTGTATCAATTTCAGTGAAATACCGGGGTGCCAAAACACTATTAGCGTGTGACATGATAACCTGTACGTGTGTAAGGTATACGGCGTACGATAATCTAGAAGGCAACTTCCACATTGGGAGAGATAAAAACCAGTTCAGTGGACCTGCAAAATAAAACAATTTTAGCATAAATATTTTAATTTTATATTATTACTAGCTGACCCGGCAAACGTCATTTTGCCATGTATATTATTTCTAGGAAAAAATTTTTTAGTTCAATAAAAAGAACTATCTAGTATAATAAAAAGTAGGGGTTGTTTGTAGAGGGGTGACAGTTAAGGGTTGTATGTATTTTTGTATGATGTATTATAAAAAAATAAAAACAAAAACTTAAAACCATTAACATTTGGGGGGATAAAAATAGATGTTGTCCGATTCTCAGACTAACTGAATATGCACAAAAAAAATCATAAGAAACAGTCGAGCCGTTTCGGAGGAGTTTGGGAACGAACACTGTGACACGAGAATTTTAGATATTATATATTAGATACTCAATTTTGAATGAATCAATAATAAGTAATACACCATAGGGCACAAGTTCGTACTTTATCTCTATACATTTACACCTATTTTTAAAGTGATTTAAGTACATCATATTATTGTGATACACGTCACATAAATACTCGACATACATTGCTGTACACCGCAAACATTCAAAACTAACGTGCACCACTAGTAATAATAACTTACCCCCATATCCGTGAGTACATGCCAAAATTATCCAGCCCACTGAAGCTGCCCATATTGCTCTCATAATGGAGTTATAAAAATTGTTATGGAAACTAAATTCATAGGGCAATTGGGCGAACGGGTATACCATAAAAATGCAATAAGCCATTGCTGTGAATGCCACTGTCCAGTTAGCTATGATGCGTCTCTAAAATAGAAGAATTAAATACAGGGAGAAAATACTGAACTGAATTTTGATGGAATATAGTTGGCCAGATTAGAACATGTTTAAAAAAGAGAAATTTCCGAAAAATTTGTGGACAAACATTCATACATACGAGTACATTCTAATATTTAGCACATGTGGAAACCTCAATATTTCAAAATTTTCTTATTTATATTTAACTTAACCAGAAATATACGATCAATTATAGTTTCCCTACTGTGTTCTTAATCTTTCCTATAGACATGACAATGGCAATAACGACGATAATACTCTCTCTCTGCCTCTATTCAAATTATATTAATATTTAAATACATTATCATGTCAAAAAAAATCTTAGTCTCAACGAAAAAAATGCCATGGGTTATTCTGGGTTTTTTGCACGGAACATAATTGTTATAAAATGGCATCGACGCTTTGACTTGTGCCATTTTCATAGTACGAGATTCGATTCAAATTTTGATAGGCACCCTGGTAGATATACATTCTCCTAATTATAAATAAACATAAAAATTTGGTTTTTAGCAAATAACAGATGAGCGCACTATTCCTGCAGCCGGATCTTAGACCATTTGTTACACTTTCAAAACGTATTAAATGCAATTGATCATAAATGATAATGAAGAAAGGTTTTTGTATTCTTGCGGCACACTTGCGGCGTCAACATTAATCCCGTTCATTATTTATCTATTCGATTAGCTGTATCTATTTATATAAATTATTCAGTCCGTGTTTCTTTGGTCATATGTCGGTTAACATCATATATATGGAGATCCTGTGGTCCAGTAAATATTGAAAATGAAAGATTCTGAGTTAGAAAGTATAACTTACCTTAGAAAATATTATTTGTTTCCCGCGGTGCTTCCAGAGAATGTAGCCAAATATCAAACCAACTATAAAAGGCGATGCTCGCGTAGCAGTATTTACGTAGAACGTTTTATAATATTCGTAAAAATTATCTGAATACCTGTAAAAGAGAAATTTCTTCTATCGTTTTTGGTTGTAAATTGTTCTTTTGGGCAATTTCATATGGAAAAATAAACTTTTTATAACGATCTTAATTTGCGTATTATATGCATTTTAACGAGATAGTGTTTTTCTTATTTCTTTGGTTTTTTTTTACTTAACCACAAATATACGATCAATTTTATGAAAATGGCAATAGCGGCGTTAATACTGTACCTCTATTACAAATTATATTAATATTTTTAATAAATTGTGATCTCTAAAAGAAATTTAGTCTTTCAACGAAAATATGTTAATGGGTTATACTGGGGTTTTTTTTTTGTTAATCTGTATGATGGAGGTATAATATATGTATGATGGAGTATAAATATAAGCACTCACCATAGACTGTTTATAATTGAAGGAAATTGATATGTGAAGCAATAATAGGCCATGACAACAATGGACGTCAGAAAAGAGAATGTAAGGGCAAACCAAGCCACGCTCTCAGACCATAAGAGAAAGAAAATGATAATAGGACTGAGGAAGTACAGCTGCATGTCCACTGTCAAATACCATGATTGAAATACGCACTAGGAAGAAAATAATACAAATAATTAGTGTTATATAATACTCCATTCGGGTTAATAAAAATAGTAGGTTATTTAATTACACCCTGGTAATCACTAACTGTAATATTAAAAAACAGGTTCTCGGTTCAGTTCCGTGTCATTTAAATTCAGTATTTTTTTAGTACATATCTGCGTAGGTAATTAATGCATATAACAAATGTCTCGAACATCTTATATACTTAGCGAAACAATGGCTTCTATAAATAATTAATGCAACAACACCAAAAAATGTTTTAAGCAGAAAAACTTATACACAATGTACCTTGCAGTTATTCATTTTATTCATACCATAGGTGTAGATTATATATTTATTACATATAAATTATCCTTACTGACTATGCCAATACGATAATGTCGAGAAAAATACAATATCATAAAGTATATTATATTAAACACATAATATACGCAATATTGCTTCTGTGAATTCACTCTGCGAACATATAAATATGTCGAATATAAAAAACAAAAATAAAATTATAAAAATCTTACCACTCCAACAGGTGTTAAATAATTCTGTACATGCAACAACGTAGCCCACCATTTGCTTCTACATGCTTCTGTGCCATACGCAATGCGATCCCAATCTGGACCATCATTTATCCAAAGGAAGAATGATGCTTGTAAAAGTACAGCCATTGCCAGAATAGGTAACGTCCGTAAGTATCGGTATAGGTAAAATATGTGAAGGGTTTTCGTGAAGCGCACTGAAAATTTTAAATTGAGGAAACAAACTGTTACTCAAAAACAGTTAATATAGCTATATACAAATTTATATTATATATAGATAGATATAGAGATAGACAGTGAGAGCTTGAGCTGAGCTTTTTTACACGCTTTATATTAGCTTCACCTGTATGTATGTATGTAACCGACTCCTTCGGACTCGATTTTGACCCACTTTAAACGGAGTGATTTAATTCAAACTTTGTACACTTATAAAGAATCAGCGACAATATAATAATTTCATACCTAGGTTTATCTCAAAAAAACAATGAAATTTTTTTTAAGTCCACAAAGCAATACGATTAAATTGAGACAACACGTATTGCTGCTAGGACTAAAAAGTGGATAGACGAAAAATATGGCACAGAGCACCCCACGCTTTTTCACAATGAAACCAGTATTTTTTGTTATCATATCATCATATCATCATATTTGTATATCATACCATGAGGATCATTGTGAAAGCGTTTCAAAATAAGTATCGCAAAGACATTTCTTAAAAAAATTGTTTAATGATGCTTTAGTCATTGAATAAATTCTACGAATTGGGCTAACATCATCTTGTAAATAAAATACAAAGTTAAAAAAATTAGCACAATTGCTGTAACACGTACGAAAATCTTGAGCAACGAAACGTTTTATGACGCGTGTTCTAAATGAAACTTAAACTTTGGGAACTCCACTCGGCACCAACTACTCACTTTAGGGGAACTTAAGTTTAAATAACATGTCTATCGGTTGCATATCAGCCTCTATGCCCACTCACCGCCGTTAGGAGCCACTCAGGTTAAACTTATATAACAAAACTTACATGGTGTCAAACTTTTAGGTAAAATGTATACGCAAAATAAGCCACTCAACATGAAAAATGTGTCCACAACTAGGGGTGCAGCATTAATCCATGTACTTTTAAAATTAGTCGTCCACTGAAATATTGAAAACCGAATTGAATTTGCATAAAATCGGAATACTTTTTGCCATCGACTTAGATGGGATGTCGAGTAGTGTTGCCCAAAGACGAGACTTAGGCCAGTCTTGGTCTTGTCTTGCGTCAATACACCTGGTCTTTTCTAGGTATTGCGCTCTCAGTCTTGGTCTTGCGAAAATGCAAGAAAAAGACCAAGACTGCAAGACCAAGACCGATTTTGGGCAACACTAAATTGTCGAGTATAGTGAAGTTTACTCGTAAAATTATTCTAATGATAAAATTCAGTTTCTATCAGACCACTGAATTTTTATATTAGTTTGTGTATAATAGTTTAGATAAGGCTTTAAATGTTGATCTTTAGTTTTTATACTGTTGTAAGTAAAATGGCCTATGTGCATTGGTTAACGCAAGACGTGTATGCCTCAGTGCTCCTGTGTTCGATAACATTTAACGCATTTGTTTTACTATAAAATAGACACCGAATTGTGCTTATTCCTTTCATAGAGTTACGAAGCTTTAAACAACAAAGTGTACTAAAAATATAATTCACATTCTTAAAGTTATAAGAAAGTTACACTCGTGATTATTGTATTAAAAATTATACGAAAGTTCACTTTGAAACTCGTCTTGCTAAAGTCTCGAAACTTCGAAACAAATTGTACATTTACAATTTATATATGAATTTGGTCCCGCTTCTTATTAGTAGACTGTTATGAAATGTGGGCTATAAATGTTATTCAAAAATACCTCTCTCATATCCATTAAATTGTGAGCTGGAGACAACAACTCAAAGACATATGCATGACCCACAATCACCCATAACATGGATATTGCACGAATACCATCAACACAGTGCAGCGCATACTTTGGAGACTTGAAAGTAAGTAATTTAATTGTATTCGTGTATATTGACATGCATGACAATAGCCGATTGGACCGAGCTGCAAAAAAGAATTAGAATAATTAACAGAAATTTAGTTTTTGCTATTGCAATCGTGTATTACTTTATTAAATTATTATATTCAGGAGTAACATCATATTACGTATCTAAAACTTAAGTTCATGCGTTCAAATTCCGGATGTGTACTCTATAAAAAAATATGTTCACAAAAAATATACAAAAATCTGATGTCAACATAAAGACACCCTAGGAATATTATTTTTCACTATATAGCCCATTAATTGTGTTAAGGGTGTGACACACAAAGTCGATACGTTCGATACGTTGTGTCTACAGCGTGAAAGGCTTTTATATATTTCTGGTTTAATATGTTTACGGATTACTACCTCCTAATCAAGAGTAATGTAAATTTGTGTTTTCTATTTAATATTAAAAATAAAATTATAGTAAAGTGAGGAAGTAAGAGAAAATAATTTAAAGGGCCAATTCAATATTATACTTACATTTTTTCCTTATAAATACTTGAAATAGATCGTAACAAGTACTGAGAATCGTTAGGAGAACTACAGTCCCAAGCACTCCGCTGAAACATGAAAATGCAGATGCTTTAATCAAGATAAAATATTGAAATAGTTTGATAACAAAAATGTATCTATTTACATTGTTAAATTGGATTAAATGTAAAATCTTTTTACAACTTGTGATGGAATTCTCTAAAATTAAAATTTGTTTAACCAGTATCAGATGTACTAAAACCTTTTCACGTCACACTTCTTTTTGACGTGACAACGTCTTATAATTCGATGGAGCCGGCTGCACGCACGAAAAAACATGACTCATGCGGCGTTACCTCGCTCTGAGGCGTTCCATTTAAAATTGACATAATTGTATTTATGCGTACAAATAAATGTAACTTGATCAATTCAATTGTGATTTTCATTTACCTCCTTCTCTATATCCATACAAAATACCTATCGAACAAATAAATTTTAATTTTTTTGTTGAAAAATGCAACCATCCCATCAATATTTTTTTGTGACGTTGTCACGTTCAACTATCGTCAGTAAACCGACTTTACACACAACCGATTTTTTATGTATACAACAGTTCCTTACAACAACCTATATAGTATTGAAATATACTTACAACGCAATATAATCAGCTGTACTTAACATTTTATCACCAGGCAATCGACAAACGGTTTCCCGGAACTCAACTTGTGGTAGCGGAATGGGAGGAGTGATAAAGTCCGCAACCTGATCGACAGTACAAACTTTTGGAATACATACAGCCAGCTTTAATGACATCATATTCGTTGTTTGATAACTATCCGTGAATGATCTGCAAAATTGAATCACATATTATATATTAGGTAGTCTAATAGAGTAAACATTTGGAAAATTTGGATTGGAACTAAAGACAATAACTTTTTAACTGGCTGTTAAATTCAAACGTATATTTTACTTTTGTAATTTTAAGTACAGTTTGACATATAAATTAATTATCCTGGTGAAAAAATCAACCGAGTCTCGAAGATTTTTATTCGGGAAGACTGATTTTATTATAAGTGTATTCACAGTTCTTAATTATTTTTAAGGGTGTATTAATAAATTTATACCTGAAGTGCTAATAAATTTAAAACATCTGAAAGAGGAAAATAGACGCTCTGGAAATGTGGTGTGGAGGTGGATGCTTAGGTCCCATATTAAGACGGTTACAGGTAAAAACTCGTCTTTCGACACTTTGTTCCGACCAACGGAACCTATGTTTCTGTTTGTGTTTGGATTTGTAACACGTAGAGGTCCAGGAAATTTAGAACAACTTATGTGGCTGGCATAGTGGAGAGTACTAGACCTCGCCGGACCGATCAAGAAAGGCGTGGACGAAATAATGCGGCTACACTATCACGACCAAAGAAATGAAGAGCGCGACATAAGGGGGGGGCGTAGTAAAGACCTTTTTAGATTTCGTTATTTCGTTTGGTCTAATGTAGATGAAAAAATATTTGAGGGACCAATTAAATGGGCATCAGTAACTCTAATTGGAATGAATGTATCAGAACTTACTTCACTTCAGGAGCATCCCTCAAATTATTGGCAAACTTTTCGACTTTAACGAGTCCATCAATTGCGCTAGATCCGGTAAAAGACCTGGCCATCTTAGACACAGTGTACCAAGTCGGCATGGTTATAGTCTGCGAGAATGGTATTCTGATGAAGCAGTATTTGCCTTCCAGGTGTATATCATCTCTGGCCTTATTTATGTCGAGACATTCGTAGTAATCACCATAATCGTTGATGTTCATGTTCAAAATTCCACTGGGCATTTTGGCACTCGCATCGATAACTGTGGAATAAAAATCACCCTGCACTATACACTCCGTACCAGAATCATTTCATGAAAAACTGACAGACAATAATATCAAATATATTCCTAAAAACTACTACATATTCTTTGTTTGCTCAGGAACTGCTCGAGCGGTCCGTGTATTGCGAATATGAATTTAGTATGAAAACTGCAGATCGCTGTGCGGCGACCGCATATTGCAATCGGTCTTGACTGCAACATGCGGTCCGTCTATGGCCCGCTTAAGACTTTAAGATTGTAAACGAATGCCTTGTTTGTATTTTAAATTTCTTATTTTGTTTAATATAGCGAAATTAGTAATTAATTCAAATAATAATATTAGTTTTTAAGTATTATAATAGTATTGTAATGAACGTCGCTGCTTTAGTTTTTAATTATAATTTTCAACTTAGCAGATTGATTGAGGGGTGCAAGACGAGAATATTATCAATTCGAGATGCAATTTCTTTGTGTTTATTCAAGAATAGGTCCTCCATCCGTGAACCGATCAACTTCCAAGAAATCAGACTAATAGTATCTCCATATTCCTAGTAATGTAAACTAATAATCGTAAATGAAATGTAGCGTGCAATATCTAAATTAATTATACCTAGTTAAATATATTTAATACGCTTGGTGATATAAAACCAATCAATAGAAATAAAAACGACTCCAAAATGTTCTAAAATTTTTGGACTTTTCGGACCATTTTAGAGTTGTTCATAAGTTTGTAAGGAATTTATTTCCTATACGCCTCAGGGCCATTACTCTGTAACTTCTAATAAGATCCCGATTCTTAAAATAAGCTTTTGTTCCGCACGATCCCAAGGTTGCGACATCAACGCTGTGGATATTGAGAGAACTATAGACAAAAATGTCGGGATCGGTATCGCTGTCGCTATTGGAAGTTATAGAGAACGGTTACTGCCTTGCGATTCTGTAACTCACTTTTCGAACTCTCACAGCGGCGGTCGCTATCAAATCAGTCGTAAAGCAGTCATTTTACGATTTGGCATTCTGATAACCAATAAGTGAAAAAGGAGTTACATCATCCCAAGGCTGTTTAATACTTATGAAATCCTTGTAATACTTACATGGGAGTGCCAAGGAGCTATTAGACAGATATTTCAATTGCCTCTCGCATTCTGTATAATTCAGTACACGTTTATACAACTCCTGGTCAAAAGACTTCCGCGGATCCGCTAACAATCGAAATGTCATGACACCGTTGTAACCTAATAATAAAAAATATTCAAAATATAAGGCCAGGTAAGTTAAGTAAAACTTGAGTAGAAGCTCACTGACGCATCCATTACATACGGTTGTATATTTCTACGTTAGCTTTTCTTCAATATTTGCTTTATATGAGAATAAAAAGATATAAATTATCTAAGTCTTAGGTAAATTACTTTAGTACGTATAACGTGGTCAATGAGACTCGCTCCGTAAAAGAATAAACTGCCCTGCGATTCTGTAACTCACTTTCGAACTCACACAGCGGTTTTCGCATCGGCGGTCGCTCACAAATCAGTCGTGAAGCAGTCATTTTATGATTTGGCATTCTGATAAACATTAAACTACAAGCTCCCACCTTTTCAGAATGCCAAATCATAAAATGACTGCTTCACGACTGATTTGAGAGCGACCGTCGATGCGAAAACCGCTGTGTGAGTTCGAAAAGTCAGTTACAGAATCGCAGGGCTGGTTAAAATTATTCTGGATTCTGATATTTAAAGGTAACAGTCACTAATGTAATACAACAATGTAATACTATTATTATTTACTCCAATTACCATGCAATAAAATAAATATCAATTATTACCTCTGCTCGTAGTGAATGCTTCATTAAAAATAACTTAAAATTATTATCTCTCAATAATTCTATTTTAATTGTTCACGAAGTATTTTATTATTTTATCGTCACGATGAATTTTGTAAGTAGGCTTCGTTTATTTTATAATCGAGGAAATTTTATTTACGCAATCCCCTTATTTCAATAGCTCCAGGAAATCTGGGACTCGACTCATACCAGGCATTCTCTTTGCTTCTCAGATAGCAGAAAATCCACTAAAATACTCCTCGAGTGCATCGTGCCCTAGCGCATTAGAATACTACCAGAGTCGCTTTTGCATTCCTCGTGTGTTCGGAACTCGTCAGATGCATAATTATTAGCTTCATTTTCACCCGAGAGGCGCCATAGTCAATAGTTATACTTTAAAATATATGTCGGATTAAAGGCTTTGGTGTCAGCTGCTATTGCCATTATATGTCACAGAGCTCCTAAATTAACAACGTCAAAGTCTAATCAGTTTATGACCGTTAATATTTTGTGGTTTATTCGATTTGCCAATATTACTAAATCTACCAATTAACGACTATTTGATAGTCTATACTAATGTTGGAGGGTTTATAAATTATCGACTATTCAATAATCGATAATATTAGTGATTATTATTGTTATTTCAAGTAATTTATCATAACTTTAATCGTTTGAAACTTAAAGACAATCAATCTGTTTGACACTAGTCGATTCGGGTTCGGTCGTAGAACGAGGACACGTATGTGAGACTCTATTACGACGACGATAACCCTTAGAAATGTTTTAATATCTTACATAATATTTTCTTATTTTCCCTAATAAATTTGATGAGGAAAGATAATTAAATTTTAATCAGATGTGGAAAAAACGTTAAAAGATATAAAACGTATGTTAAATAAGAATTTCATGTTTTACTGATTGATATGTAAATATTTAGTTTTCTTGATACGCCGTACGTCACCCCTTCCACCCATATTTGGTCTTTGTAACGTTTGTTTTTGACATGTCAAAGCATAGCCCTTGCCTCGGTTTGATTTGTGTTTAATTCTGTATTAACATGGTTCGTCAATTCGCAGAACAAAGGATGTTTGTTACATGAATGATCCTTGGAACTTTATATCAAAGGGAAAATTTTATTCTATGAATAAATAATGTTTTTTTAAGAAAACATTTCAATGGCCTTAGTTAAAACGGGCTCACGGAATACTGCCGTGCCTTGAATGAAGTTTAGTTCGTATTGCACCTGAGCCCTTGTTCTATAACTTCTAACGACAGCGATTCCGATCTCAATAATGACTTTTTGTACGGCGCAATCACAAGGTTGCGACATCAGCGGTACGAAAACTGGGAGAACTAGATCAAACTTGCTTAAACAGACGTCGGGTTCGATGTATCTATAGGCATAGACTTCAATATATTGTGTTTTTGGCGCACATACTTGTACACCTCCGAGTTTTAATATTATATTGAATACTTATGAATATCGAGCCTATAGTTATTGTATCTTCTACAAACCATTCTACATTTTATTTTTATTTCATTATTTGTTCGGACGGATAGCCCTTGAAAACCTTCGCCTATTCATAAATGAATTATCAAATAACTAGTTTAATAGAATATAAAACCTATATGCCACATCCAACAGAATCAAGACCGAAAACGCTTTTATATATATTTCCCAACGCCCACACATTCTCCAAAATACATTAGATCTCAATATTCGATGATAACGCCTATCAAATTCAAAACAAGCGTCAAGTGGGCACTAGAATGAAAATTAGATTTAGAGGCACACTGGGAACAAAGTTTTCAATTTCAAAATATCTGCATATTGCCTTCTGGCAATGTGAGTTTCCATGGGCGGCAGTATCACTTAACATCAGGTCAGCCCGGTTATATATATACACTAGTGGACCCCACAGACGTTGTCCTACATGATATTTCAAGCTATTAGGATATTAAAGTATGAAAGTACCGACTGCAGCGCCATCTGCCGGGCTGATTTGTGAATCTAAACCATTCCCAGACCCCCTTGAACACACACCACAAATTTCATCAAAATCGGTCCAGTCGTTTGAGAGAAGTTCAGTAACATACACACTCACAGAAGAATTATATATATAAAGATAACTTATTTCCTATCAGAGTAACAGAATAAAAATTTAACATAAATTATAGAATAAACTGCACCAAAATAATTTAATTTATTTTAATTACTTTTCTGTCTCTCAACACAGTGTAGATGCAACTGTACAGGAAGACGTAAAGATACTTAAGTAAAAATTATGATTTTATGAATTAGGGTGTATCATTCAAACTTCTGTAACGGGTTCCCCACTCAAGTAAAACCAATTTGGAAATAATCTGGACGTTTTGAGTAAATTAAAAATATCTGTGGATATTTTATATACGATGTTCATAGTATATTATGTTTATAGTAGTAGTTCGTATATGGTGTTCCTATGACGCGTTAGTCGTTACTCATACTCACTCATTCCGGTATGAGTACTTCCACCATCCGTTAATTGCTGGCTTTCAGCTGCAGCAGGTCCTCCACTCTGTCGATCCAGCGATACCTAGGCCGACCTATTGGTCCTCGACCACTAGTCCGGCTCAAGGAAGCTTCCTACACCGCCTAATCTTGGCCCATGCGCTCATGGTGCCCCACGTAGTCGATGGGCCTCCTATTCGCCTATAATGTTGGGCTGGACTACCAACCCTTCTATTTCGGTATTTTATCGGACTCTCCATGACCCGTCCTCCCTCCTTGTCGGCCCCAGGATTTTGCGTTTTGCCACCAATAGCTTCTGTTCCTGTAAATGAATGGCATTTTCTAAACAAAAATTTGAATTATTGAAAGATGTTATAACTCTCATATAGCACTAAAGAAACTGAATAAATAAAAACAAATTAATATAACATCCGGTGTGCCTTCAACTTAAGTAAACAAAGCGATCATATATCCGAAGCTTCCAATACTGGCACGATAAATTTACTTGACAAAAACATCTGTATACAACATAATAATATTGATTTTTGTCTGCTTTGATTGTATATATAATTTAATCATCGCCTAATTATCTTATTAATTTTTGTTATTCTTTCGACAAAGTACATACTTTGCTTAGTATACAATTATACTTTCGCCGATAATTGAACCTTTGTTTTATTTGCTTCATAGTATGATCACAAAGCGGCCATTTAACGTTTAAATTATAATTTGAAAATTGTCTTTATATTAATATAGAAGTATTCATTGAGGATAGTTTTTATATCAAATTATTTCAGTCGTGTGTGGCTAAGTTCATTGTTTAAATAAAACATGAAAGACCCAGAAGTTAGCAGTTATCGTCAAGCTATTTCCCTAATAGCAAAATCGATAACTTAATCGGATGTAAATCTCAGCACACTAGACTAACTCACTAGTTTGAATTAAATATATTATTTAATAGCGAATTGGTCCCCTCCATATTATTACTTTAATAATTTAATTTTTTATGCGATCGAGTTTCGAGACGAGGAACACCAGGAGCAAGTATACTTCTGGTATATTTAAAAAATCGGTTGTCTGTAAAGTCGGTTTACTGACGATAGTTGAACGTGACAACGTCACGAATCGCTCACTCTAGTAGGAGAGAGACCGATGTCGAACGCTGAAGAGCGCGGAGTCCGATTGTGCCTCTCTGTCGCTTCGCGCTCTCGCTTGCACTTCAAGCCTTAAATGAACGCCTCAGAGCAAGGTAACGCCTCAGAGCGAGGTAACGCCTCAGAGCGAGGTAACGCCTCAGAGCGAGGTAACGCCTCAGAGCGAGGTAACGCCTCAGAGCGAGGTAACGCCTCAGAGCGAGGTAACGCCGCATGAGTCATGTTTTTTCGTGCGTGCAGCCGGCTCCATCGATTTATAAGACGTTGTCACGTCAAAAAAAGCTTTCTCTTGAAAGCCCCCAAGTCGTAACAGTACAAAAACAGTAAGATCGCATCTACGGGTAATTGATATACGGGAATAGTAATTAAGGCTTAGTATCGAGTTTAGACCTACGCGTTGCTGCTGTCTCGCTAAAGTATTAAGGTATTATTTGTTAAAACGCATAGATTAGAATAATTTATTCTGTACTGTCGTAACTTAGAGAATTCGATTTCAGCTTAATTGAGTTTGGCGTAAAGCTATAAATTTAAGATATGCATAGCTCGGTCAGACCCGATTCGAATCTTGTTAGATGATGTCGACGGATAAGCATCAGTATACAAGAGACATTATTGCGCAAATTTCATTTTCACAAAATTTACGATAAATTTATAATCACACATGGCGTGACTCGGAATATTTTTCTATCTGGTGAGATGCCACCGACGTCTACATTGATTTAAAAAAATAAGGTAGATAAGAGTAAAAAACTTTATAAGTAATATACACTTACAAAGACGCAAATCGTGCGATTGATAGCAGCTATGTACTATTTATGGTGGCTGTACACACTCGGCGAGAGCTTCTCGCCGAGAGTCTCGACCGAGAGGACCGAGAGAAGAGCGCAGCCTGTACACACTCGTTACGTTAATTGTATTTAAAACACCGTTGATAATGGACGTGGCAACCGCTGCTGCTGTTTGTCTTTGTGCAATGAGTTATTATACTTTTCTTCACGTTAACCATTAAAAAAAATACGAAGCCATGGCGAAGAAGAAGATGGTCACTATACACCGCAACAGAAATTGGTAATTAGGATCATAAAGTTTTAATATTATCCAAAATTTAATGATTGAACGAGTGTGTACAGGTCGCTCTCGTTTTACTCGCGAGACCCTTTGACTCGTTCGCAACAAAACCGACAGGCGACCGAGAGAGGCGAGACCGACTGCGAGGAAGCGAGGCGAGACGAGAGTGGAGAGACGAGAGTTTTCCTAGTGGGAGTGCCATGCTGTTGCCTTCGGGCTTCAGCCAAATGGGCAGGCACGACCGGGGCAGTACCACTGTCTCTCAGAAAACCGGCGTGAAGTGATGCAATAAGTTTGCCTTATTGTACTCGCGTTTCGTGCGGTGAGAGAGACTCCCGGGGCCCATTCCCCCCCCCCCCCCTCCCTCTACAAGAAATATGAAGGTGCAGAAAAAAAAACAGAATCTACCCCAGGGGGGTACCACACGCGCTCGCGGTGGAGAATCCCCCTCTGGGCGTCCAACACCGGGACACTCTGCGCCCGGTGGTGGACGCACAGGCTGCCCTTCGTATTCTGGGGGGGGCAATTCTGCGCTCGGTAATAATAACATTAATCGTTCTCGGGGCAAACGGAGCAATCCTACAAAGGCACCCCCGTCCACACTCGCCGTGGACTTCACAAATGTTAGGGGGCTCAATACCAATATCAACGCAGTCCACTACCATTTAGAGACTGCGAAGCCGGCCTTGCTCTTTCTTACCGAGACTCAGATTTCCTCCCCGGCTGATACTTCCTACCTCTCCTACCCGGGGTACAAATTGGAACATTCATTTGTGCCGCGGGCTGGAGTTTGCGTGTACGTCAGAGAGGATATCTGTTCTCGTCGCCTCGGGACGCTTGAAGGAAGGGACCTATCTAACCTCTGGCTGCGCGTAGACTGCGATGACCATCCGCGATTCTACGCATGCCTGTATAGGTCCCATAGCGGAAATACCGAAACTGACCGACTCATTGAGCACATCCAAATGGCTACAGATTCCCTGCTCGAAAGGGTTCCTACCGCTGAAATCGTGATACTTGGCGATTTTAACGCCCACCATGCCGATTGGCTCGGCTCTGAAACTACCGATCACGCGGGAAGATCCTTTCACGACTTTGCTTTAGCCTACGACCTGACACAAATGGTCCCTGCGATTACGCGAATACCAGATGTGGATGGTCATAAACCCTCTTTGTTGGACCTTCTGCTGACTTCACATCCGGAGAACTATCAAGTCTCTGTTGACCCGCCATTGGGTTCATCAGATCATTGTGTGGTCCGGAGTACTGTGCCATCTACGCGCCCTTCACGGCCCCGCTTTATGGGTTGTCGCCGTATTTGGCACTATAAGTCAGCAGATTGGGACGGGATGCGGTCTTTCTTTGCGTCCTACCCTTGGGGGCCTATGTGCTTTTCGCCGGAAGCTCCAGATTCCGTCGCCGCCTCTGTCGCCGAAGTGGTTCTGCAGGGCATGGAACTCTTTATTCCATTTTCTGCGGTGCCGATCGGTGGCAAGTCTCAGCCCTGGTTTAAACGTTCTTGCAAGGCGGCCTCGCGTCGAAAGCGAGAATGCTTTAAGGCATGGGCAGAAGCGGCGAAATCTCGTGATGCCAATACCAGCGAACTTAAAACAGCATATAACTCAGCCTCCAGGTCCTTCAAACGGGAAATCACTAAGGCAAAGTCAGAGCACATTGCCAGATTTGGCGAGAGATTGGCCCAACTCCCTTCAGGGACTCGAGCCTTCTGGTCTCTCGCCAAAGCTGTCCAAGGGAATTTTTGTCAGCCCGCTATCCCACCACTGCACAGGGAGGATGACTCGCTGGCCCACACTGCGAAGGAGAAGGCCGACCTTTTAGGCTGTCTCTTCGCGTCCAACTCGACTTTGGATGACCGAGGAAGATCACCACCGACCATTTCGCGGTGTGATTCTTCGATGCCGGAAATCACATTCCGGCAACGTGCTGTCCGCAGAGCACTATCTTCCTTGGACATTCATAAGTCGAGCGGGCCGGATGGTATCCCCCCAATTGTGCTGCGTACTTGTGCTCCTGAGTTGGCTCCGGTCTTAACGCGCCTTTTCCGGTACCTGTACTCGCTTGGCACTGTCCCGAAGTGCTGGAAAACCGCTTCGATACATCCGATCCCTAAAAAAGGCGATCGCTCTGATCCGTCCAACTATCGCCCAATAGCCATAACTTCCTTGTTCTCCAAAATAATGGAATCCATTGTTAACTGCCAGCTCTTGAGGTATCTAGAGGGCCACCAGCTGATTAGCGATTATCAGTACGGCTTTCGTCGTGGTCGTTCGGCTGGTGACCTTCTTGTATACCTTACACATAGATGGGCAGAGGCAATTGAGTCCAAGGGGGAGGCGCTGGCGGTTAGTTTGGACATAGCGAAAGCCTTCGATCGGGTGTGGCACAGAGCACTGCTCTCGAAGCTTCCAGCCTATGGGCTACCCGAGAAATTATGCGATTGGATCTCCAGCTTTCTGGCTGATCGGAGCATCAAGGTCGTCATCGACGGAGCATGCTCCGACCTTAAACCCGTGAACGCGGGGGTCCCACAAGGCTGTGTTCTATCCCCGACCCTGTTTCTTCTGCATATCAATGATATGTTGCAACTTAGCAACATTCATTGCTATGCGGATGACAGCACTGGGGATACTTTTTACACTGGCCGGGCAGGTATTTCTCGGGCAGTTGTCGATGAGTACCGGAACAAACTTGTGTCTGAAGTCGAAACTCTTCTACGTGGAGTCTCAGACTGGGGCAGACTAAACCTAGTCCAATTTAACCCCAAGAAGACACAAGTTTGCGCGTTTTCCGCTAAAAAAACACCCTTTGTCGCTACTCCTCTTTTCGAAAACACTCTTCTTAAAGCCACAGCCAGCATTGGAATACTTGGCGTTGACATATCGAACGACGTTCAGTTTCGCGGTCACTTGGAGGGAAAGGCAAAATTAGCCTCCAAAAAGCTTGGTGTGCTCAGCAAGGCGAGACGGTACTTCACTCCGGGCCACCGCATGCAACTATATAAAGCGCAAATTCGGCCCCACATGGAGTACTGTTCTCACCTCTGGGCGGGGGCTCCCCAGTACCAGCTCCTTCCACTTGACCGTATTCAACGCAGAGCGGTTCGAATCGTCGACGACCAATCCCTTTCCGAGCGGCTTGATCCTTTGGCGTTGCGTAGAGATGTGGGGTCTCTCTGCATCTTCTACCGCATTTACCATGGAGAGTGTTCAGAGGAGTTGTTCGGATTAATACCTGCAGCTGAGTTTCGTCATCGGACGTCGAGGCAGAGTACGAAATTCCACCCGTATCACCTCGACGTCCGCCGTTCCACAACTGAGCGTTTTTCAAGGCAGTTTTTGCCGCGCACCACCACTTTGTGGAACCAGCTGCCCATTGAGGTATTTCCGAACCAATTCGACTTAGGGTCCTTCAAGAAAAGAGCGTACCGATTCCTGAAAGGCCGGCAACGCACTCGCGAGCCCTCTGGCATTGAGAGTGTCCATGGGCGGCGGTATCACTTAACATCAGGTGAGCCTCCTGCCCGTTTGCCCCCTGTTTTATAAAAAAAAAAAAAAAAAAGCTCTACTGTACACTCTCGCCCTCGGCCTGTCTCGGGGTGTCTCGCCGAGTGTGTACAGCTACCATAACACTTGTTTCAACAGTGAAGGAAAGCATCGTGAGGCACCCAACTTGTCTAAAGATGCTGTATGACAGGGAAATTTAGCTCACGGACCGTGACTGTATGTTGCTTAAAACGACGCTTTCAGACGACGATTTACTATTTGTTTTACTACGTACTACCCTCAAGTAAACATAAATAATATCGTAGAATCTTTCCCGTAATATAATAAAATTTACGAATGTAGAAAATCGTATAAAATGTACTAAACTAAGATAGAAAGTTTAATTCCTAAAATACCAAGATAAATAACAAACCTCTTGATTGTGACCACGTTTTTAGTGGACATTTGTCATTTTGATAAACTTCGTAATGAACCTAAAACGCAAAACGTTATAAAATACGGATACGTCAGGTCCTCTATTTGACTTTGTATACTTCAAACCATTTATCGCACTCCTCGTTTTTCTCATCGATAGTAGATACATAAAATAATCCATAGTCACCATTGTTTTCAATACATTTTCCTTTGTTATTGCATTTGAAACACACCGAAGCGACACACCGCGCACCGCGTCGCACCGCTTGCCACTGCGCCCTCCCACGGTTTCTCTATAAACCACTTCTTCTGTTTGCATTCTAACATAACTGAAGGGTTGGGTGTTAAATACCACCGCACTTTTTTGACGATACTAATTATCTAGTATCATAGTATTACCTTCATTGGAACACCTCCAAGTGAGTTTTGCTCCGGAAACGCGTCTAAATATTTTTATAAAAAATTTAAAGTTTTGTGTAATGTATTAAAATTTGTAAACAATCCGCCATTTTCTACTTTTATATTGGTTATAAGTGATGTGACGTTCACTTAAAAAAATCTTGTTTTTAATTTATCGATTGTTAATAATCGTTTTATTTATTTATCGATTAGGTGTTTTCGGCGTCGGGACGTGACGACCCCATCGCCCACTGGTGAAATAACCTGTGACAGAGGTTATTTCATCAGCGCAATCAGTCAACCCCTTCCTAGTGGGAGTGCCATGCTGTTGCCTTCGGGCTTCAGCCAAATGGGCAGGCACGACCGGGGCAGTACCACTGTCTCTCAGAAAACCGGCGTGAAGTGATGCAATAAGTTTGCCTTATTGTACTCGCGTTTCGTGCGGTGAGAGAGACTCCCGGAGCCCATTCCCCCCCCCCCCCCCCCCCCCTACAAGAAATATGAAGGTGCAGAAAAAAAGACAGAATCTACCCCAGGGGGGTACCACACGCGCTCGCGGTGGAGAATCCCCCTCTGGGCGTCCAACACCGGGACACTCTGCGCCCGGTGGTGGACGCACAGGCTGCCCTTCGTATTCTGGGGGGGGCAATTCTGCGCTCGGAAAAAATAACATAATTCGTTCTCGGGGCAAACGGAGCAAACCTACAAAGGCACCCCCGTCCA
This sequence comes from Pieris napi, assembly GCF_905475465.1. Taxonomy (NCBI): domain Eukaryota; kingdom Metazoa; phylum Arthropoda; class Insecta; order Lepidoptera; family Pieridae; genus Pieris; species Pieris napi. Next base: position 6,834,704 of record NC_062237.1, on the reverse strand, counting down.
CACTCGCCGTGGACTTCACAAATGTTAGGGGGCTCAATACCAATATCAACGCAGTCCACTACCATTTAGAGACTGCGAAGCCGGCCTTGCTCTTTCTTACCGAGACTCAGATTTCCTCCCCGGCTGATACTTCCTACCTCTCCTACCCGGGGTACAAATTGGAACATTCATTTGTGCCGCGGGCGGGAGTTTGCGTGTACGTCAGAGAGGATATCTGTTCTCGTCGCCTCGGGACGCTTGAAGGAAGGGACCTATCTAACCTCTGGCTGCGCGTAGACTGCGATGACCATCCGCGATTCTATGCATGCCTGTATAGGTCCCATAGCGGAAATATCGAAACTGACCGACTCATTGAGCACATCCAAATGGCTACAGATTCCCTGCTCGAAAGGGTTCCTACCGCTGAAATCGTGATACTTGGCGATTTTAACGCCCACCATGCCGATTGGCTCGGCTCTGAAACTACCGATCACGCGGGAAGATCCTTTCACGACTTTGCTTTAGCCTACGACCTGACACAAATGGTCCCTGCGATTACGCGAATACCAGATGTGGATGGTCATAAACCCTCTTTGTTGGACCTTCTGCTGACTTCACATCCGGAGAACTATCAAGTCTCTGTTGACCCGCCATTGGGTTCATCAGATCATTGTGTGGTCCGGAGTACTGTGCCATCTACGCGCCCTTCACGGCCCCGCTTTATGGGTTGTCGCCGTATTTGGCACTATAAGTCAGCAGATTGGGACGGGATGCGGTCTTTCTTTGCGTCCTACCCTTGGGGGCCTATGTGCTTTTCGCCGGAAGCTCCAGATTCCGTCGCCGCCTCTGTCGCCGAAGTGGTTCTGCAGGGCATGGAACTCTTTATTCCATTTTCTGCGGTGCCGATCGGTGGCAAGTCTCAGCCCTGGTTTAAACGTTCTTGCAAGGCGGCCTCGCGTCGAAAGCGAGAATGCTTTAAGGCATGGGCGGAAGCGGCGAAATCTCGTGATGCCAATACCAGCGAACTTAAAACAGCATATAACTCAGCCTCCAGGTCCTTCAAACGAGAAATCACTAAGGCAAAGTCAGAGCACATTGCCAGATTTGGCGAGAGATTGGCCCAACTCCCTTCAGGGACTCGAGCCTTCTGGTCTCTCGCCAAAGCTGTCCAGGGGAATTTTTGTCAGCCCTCCATTCCGCCACTGCACAGGGAGGATGACTCTCTGGCCCACACTGCGAAGGAGAAGGCCGACCTTTTGGGCTGTCTCTTCGCGTCCAACTCGACTTTGGATGACCGAGGGAGATCACCACCGACCATTTCGCGGTGTGATTCCTCGATGCCGGAAATCACATTCCGGCAACGTGCTGTCCGCAAAGCACTATCTTCCTTGGACATTCATAAGTCGAGCGGGCCGGATGGTATCCCCCCAATTGTGCTGCGTACTTGTGCTCCTGAGTTGGCTCCGGTCTTAACGCGCCTTTTCCGGTACCTGTACTCGCTCGGCACTGTCCCGAAGTGCTGGAAGACCGCTTCGATACATCCGATCCCAAAAAAAGGCGATCGCTCTGATCCGTCCAACTATCGCCCAATAGCTATAACCTCCTTGTTCTCCAAAATAATGGAAACCATTATTAATTGCCAGCTCTTGAGTTATCTGGAAGGTCACCAGTTGATTAGCGATTCTCAGTACGGCTTTCGTCGTGGTCGCTCAGCTGGTGACCTCCTTGTATACCTTACCCATAGGTGGGCGGAAGCAATTGAGTCCAAGGGGGAGGCGTTGGCGGTAAGTTTGGACATAGCGAAAGCCTTCGATCGGGTGTGGCACAGAGCACTGCTCTCGAAGCTTCCAGCCTATGGGCTTCCCGAGAAATTATGCGATTGGATCTCCAGCTTTCTGGCCGATCGGAGCATCAAGGTCGTCATCAACGGAGCATGTTCCGACCTTAAACCCGTGAACGCTGGGGTCCCACAAGGCTGTGTTCTATCCCCGACCCTATTTCTTCTGCATATCAATGATATGTTGCAACTTAGCAACATTCACTGCTATGCGGATGACAGCACTGGGGATATTCTTTACACTGGCCGGGCAGGTATTTCTCGGGCAGTTGTCGATGAGTACCGGAACAAACTTGTGTCTGAAGTCGAAACTCTACTACGTGGAGTCTCAGACTGGGGCAGACAAAACCTAGTCCAATTTAACCCTAAGAAGACACAAGTTTGCGCGTTTTCCGCTAAAAAAACACCCTTTGTCGCTACTCCTCTTTTCGAAAACACTCTTCTTAAAGCCACAGCCAGCATTGGAATACTTGGCGTTGACATATCGAACGACGTTCAGTTTCGCGGTCACTTGGAGGGAAAGGCTAAATTAGCCTCCAAAAAGCTTGGTGTGCTCAGCAAGGCGAGGCGGTACTTCACTCCGGGCCACCGCATGCAACTATATAAAGCGCAAATTCGGCCCCACATGGAGTACTGCTCTCACCTCTGGGCGGGGGCTCCCCAGTACCAGCTCCTTCCACTTGACCGTATTCAACGCAGAGCGGTTCGAATCGTCGACGACCAATCCCTTTCCGAGCGGCTTGATCCTTTGGCGTTGCGTAGAGATGTGGGGTCTCTCTGCATCTTCTACCGCATTTACCATGGAGAGTGTTCAGAGGAGTTGTTCGGATTAATACCTGCAGCTGAGTTTCGTCATCGGACGTCGAGGCAGAGTACGAAATTCCACCCGTATCACCTCGACGTCCGCCGTTCCACAACTGAGCGTTTTTCAAGGCAGTTTTTGCCGCGCACCACCACTTTGTGGAACCAGCTGCCCATTGAGGTATTTCCGAACCAATTCGACTTAGGGTCCTTCAAGAAAAGAGCGTACCGATTCCTGAAAGGCCGGCAACGCACTCGCGAGCCCTCTGGCATTGAGAGTGTCCATGGGCGGCGGTATCACTTAACATCAGGTGAGCCTCCTGTCCGTTTGCCCCCTGTTTTATAAAAAAAAAAAAAAAAAAAAAAGGTATTTCCTCATTTTTGAAATTTAAAGTTATAGAATAATCAACATTGAAATTAACCTAATTTCGTGTTGATAGATTATAGGAATCCGAAATTTTTTGAAATTATCGATACCTACTCGTCTGTATTTTCTAATTAGTACTTGTATTTCATTGTTTGCAACTTTCTATATTATTTAATTTTTACTAGAATTAGAAGAGCACCCCACTATCCACGTGGTCTTGTCTGTCTTACCCCTAGAGTGTATATAAATAATCGGAGGCGCGGAGGAAGAGCAGCCCCCACGCGCTGTAACAAAGCACAGGCATTATGAAAGCTGTAGCGGCTGAGGCTGGTCGCCGAAGGCGACCAAAAAGCCGAGGTTGCGGAGGCTTGAATAAAATGCCTGTGCTTTGGTACGCAAGGGTGGAGGGGCTGCATTTCCCGTAGCGCCGGAGCTGTCCACAAAAACAAATATTATTTAGATTGGTTAGGTTAGAGTTAGTATATGAATATTTGGTCGCCGAATTTTCAATTATTTTTAATATTAAAATCGAATACAAAAATCTATTTTCACTTTAAAAAAAATCGATTATTTTTCACATCCCTATTAATTTTATAAACTTCATCGGCCATTTTGAATGTGGTTTATGCTAGACTAGCGGTAATTAGTTTTACAGTGCAAAGTTTACTTTATAAATCTTTATAAAATTTTTGACGCGTTTCCGGAGCAAAACTCACTTGGAGGTGTTCCAATGAAGGTCCTCCGAGACTCCTAAATAATTAGTATCGTCAAAAAAGTGCGATGGTATTCAAAACTGTTACCTAACTGAACATCACTAACCCCTCAGACTTTGTTCGCCTGACACGATTTAATTGCCTTTTCCAATGTCAAGCAGTCAAGAACAAAAATAATACACAGTTTCAGTTTTACATCATAATAGAGAAACTCTGACACCTGATATACTCAAAACTCAGTGCCGTAACATATTATTGTTAAATTGTTCACCTTCTAACTTGTGTCTAAAAAACTTCCCTCTTGCCAGTTTAGCACCAAAGTAATTGTTGAACTTTTGCAACAATATGTCGAAATTTTCTTTGTTTTCCTCGTTGACAAAGGTAAAAGTTTGACAAACAGGGAATTTTCCGGACCCATTAATTTAAATTGGATTTTACTCGATTTTATACGATTCTGTATTCCCAATGCTTTGATGAACAGCATGAACTGTTGTCTCCACCATTTCCATGGTCCGCCCTCCGTATTTAAATCCGACGGTGGTCGCGCTTGTTCAATTTTCTAGTATAATTTCAGAAGACTAATGCACCGATATTTAATACATACTTCCTAGTATTATATAATGTATAAGTTTTAAAGACTTTCAATCGGTTTTACCTATTTAAATCATATCAGACACCATGTTACGAAACGACGCTATTAGAAACCAGCTTCTTAATTATCAAATACCCTCTAGTACACAAAAATTATATCATAAAAAAGCAAACATAGATAGCAGAACATTATTTAAAATCCGGATCGTTAGAACAATTATTACAAGCTATTGAATATAATACAGTCAGTGAAGTACAATGCAGCGCCCCATTTACTAATTTTGTGCAATCACAAAGCGTGACGTTTTAATTACCTCAATGTTTGCCTATTATTAGGATACTTACACACTTATAATGTGTACAATTCATTTTAAATATTGTAAGGAAACCTGTTGCGGTATTGCACAAATTTTGTTGAAGGCGCGATTTTTTATAGTAATTGTAAGGGGTGAAAAAATTACAATACCATAATTGACTTATAAAAAGTTAAAGAAATTAAACTCAATAAATCAAAACTTTCCTATTTAATTCAACAAGAAAATATAGGGTAAAACAAAATATCTACTTATAATTAACAGGTGCATACAAATCACAGATACTCGCGACTTTATAAACCTGTGGCAGTAACTTTTCAAGATCATCTTACACGTCAAAAGGAGAGTGATACATTACATTTATTGGTACTGTATTGAACTAGAAACAATATTTAATAATGTTATTATTACTCACTCATATATGTGTTGTCTGTGCCGTCTTAAAACTAACAATCGAATTGCAACTATTTTGTTTTTGTTTAGGTGCATATTCAAAATTAACTTAATTATTATTTTCACCGATCAATCTCCATCGTGCCTTCTCCATCTACACGACACTGGCGAAGTACCTTGTGCCCAGTTGGCACAAATAAAAGCCATAAAAAAAAAAAGAACTATTTTTTTTTATTCACGTTTTATACGTACTGCTCAATTTTTTCGTACAAAAAAAATCGAATTCGCAACGGAACGCAACGGATGCTGTATAACTATTTTCAATCTGATTGCAATAATTTATAAAAGTTCCCGGTGACGTTTATTTTCCTTAAAGTTGTTTTTTAACAAAACTTGGGATAGTATTTGTTTTGATACATATATTCTGAGGTCAGTTTATCATTAGATAAAATTTAATATAAATGTATATAGTGCTTTATGTGAATTACTATGACAATGAATTGGAACTCTTGCAAAAAGGGAACTGAAGTTATTAAAATTTTGTGTTATTACATGCATTCATTTCACATGATTGATTTTAATGAAGTCTGCTTTACGCGAGTATTGAGGGACAATGTATCTTATTGATCATAACAGTTAATGTTAATGTTAAATTAATCTTATTTTGTATATTGTAGGAAATCTATAAACTGTTGTTTATAGCTATTTGTATCCTAAAAAGTTCATAATTTTATGACATATTTTGAACTTTTACACGTGTATTATAAATGAACATTCTGTACTATTATTTCTTGAAAATAAAAACTAATTTTGATTGACCTAAAGACTAGCTATCATTTTTACCACACATTTTTAAACATTATTCATGAAATACAAAGGACCAAAACAAAACCATTGTAAAATATCTCGCGACCTAATTGAATTCTCTAATAATGCAAATGGCGAACTCTCCAGAACTTATTAATCTTGAAGTAAAAAATCAATTCATTCACTTCGCTGCATTTAAATTAGTTCCCAGCGGTTACTATTTCAAGAACATAAAAAAATACTGTTGCTGAATTCTAAAAACTATATTTTACTTGAATGAGAACAACGCAAGGGTTTCTTCGGACTTTTTAATCCAATAATTTATTATTATACAAACTATAATTAACTATTTTCTGCAAAATTTAGGTTTTGTGTTCGGGTTGTCTAAAATTACCCACACAGCTATTCAGCGCCAATCTGAATATCAGCAGGTCCGGCCAATATTGACTGAATCGCGTACACCAATTCGATTAAAAACCGGCACCGACGGCCACTTTTCAATTTATTGTGCTGCGTCAAATCTTACTTTTAAATACCGTTAAACTAAACCAATGTTTAACGGACTTTGACGACTCATTGGTCTAGTGGTTAGTACCCCTGACTGCGAATCCATGGGTCCCGGGTTCGATCCCTGGCTGAGGCGAACATCGATGTGATGAGCATTTGGTGTTGTTCTTAGGTCTTGGGTGTTTAAATATGTATTTATATGTATATCTATCTATAATATGTATGTATATCCGTTGCCTAGTACCCATAACACAAGCTTCACCAGCTTAGTATGGGACTAGGTCAATTGGTGTGAATTGTCTTTAAAAAAAAATAAAAAATAAAAAAAAAGACCTGGCTCTGTTCGTTTTATCCATATTGTTTTTGTCAAATATGCTTTTTACCTAGCTGCAGTGAAAATATAAAAATAGAGATTATGGGTTGTGTTTGTTTCACCCGCATTAATTTCAGACCTGCACAACTAAACTTAATCATAAACATTTACAATCCTTTTATGATTAAGCTATTTTACTTACTTTCAAACTATGATACCTTATTTTCCAATAAATAATGTTAAGGGAAATTTTGCGTTGCGTGTTATAAATCAAACATAAAAATAAGTTTCTGGTGCGACGTCGTTTCTGCGGTTACTTTAATTAAATACAGAACTCTCTAGCTTTAGAATATAATATTAAAATACAGTAGATATATATTGCGGACACACACTGGCAGAATTCAGAATTTGTTGTGTCCATTACTTGTTTTGAAAAGGCTTAGGTGGATTAATAGGTATTTTTTATTTTCTGTCGAATTGGTATTAATTTTTAAGTAAATATGTCATTCAATTATCTTAACGCAAAAATGAGAAATATATATATTGACGTTCATAAGTGTACACACATTGGCGGAAACACATATAAAATTCCATCAAACATTAATTAAGCGTTGTTTTGCATAAATAAAATGTATTAATATTTCAGTTTTAAAACAATTATGTAGTTTAAAGACAATACTCTAAAGCGGTTTACATAATATCTTTCGCTGAAAGCTCAGATGGATTTTGGGGAATTGATCCTACGTAGATGCCGGATGGGAGCGTCGATAAAGACCATTCACTTTTATCGCTCCGAGGTGCTGACTTGGTGTCGGCTGTTTTATAATTTTATTTGAATATAAAACTTAATAGTTCATTAAGTTGGCAATTTTCACGTATGTTAAAGTTGCGATAGTGATTCAAATGTTACCAACTCATCATTATTATGGGTAGAAACAATAATAAAATGTATTATAATGGTTAAACTTACTATACAATTTTTACTGATGACTCTAATCTATACTTATATTTAAACAAATAAATACTTATTGGGAGGTTTTGTCGTGTTTACTGGGTAAACTCCATAAGTCGCGAAAAATTACCTATTACGGAACTGTTTCTCTTAAATTTTGTATTAAGTATGTGGCATTTTTTTCAATTTTCAATTTTGTTGCTAAATAAGGCATCATTTGCGAATGCTTTTTGTAACCATGTTATAACTCTTATCCAAATTAATACACGTGCGTGTATAATGTGCAAGTTTAATTGCATGCGGTTGAAATGAATACAGTTAGTTACAAATACTTTACAATATGCGTTTTATTAATACTACTTTTATCCGAATTTATATTTTTTTAATTAATTAATTATTGCGATAATTATAGTAGGTATGTATATAATATATATAATAGCCGCAATGCTATGCAAGCTAAATTTGTCTGTATGAATGCGTCGAATACAGGATTAATTTTTATTAATATAATTATATATACTTACTACTTATATTTAATTATTTATGAATAATATTATTCTTGTAATAAATAATACTTGTATTATTGATGTTTTGGTAGGCCTAAGATTACATTGTAACAAGTTGTGAACTATATTTACGAACTGACTGACCTTTACAACGCAGGATGCGACACGATTTTTATTATTAACATTGGCATTAACTAGGGTAGACAGTAATCACAGTTTCATTTAAGGTATACTTGAATATGTATAATAAAATATGTATATTTTTTTTTGATGTTTGAGTTTTAACATATGGTGAGCTCCTGTTCGTTTGCCTCGTGTTCTGTGAAAAATAGTATTACATCTATAGTTATTATTTATTCAATTAGACGTAGACTACTTAGACGACGTTACGTAGTTATCTTAATATATATAAATTACGCGTCACGTTGTTTGTCCGCTATGGACTGCTACTTAACCGATTTCCATTAAATTTGCACACCGTGTACAGTTTGATCTTACTTAAAAGATAGGATAGCTTGCATCTTAATTTATAGCCGCAATATTATTTTATTGCAAATTATTTGTTTATTAATAGACAGTCATAATTCTAACAGATGGTTCTGTGTTGAAAGTACCAACGTTTCTCATATAAGCTACAATTTAATGGCGTAACTACCGAAAAAGCATGGTGGTGTTCTCCTACCGTTTCCCTTGAATAGTACTATGTAATATAACAAAAAATTTAGCCACAGAAACGCTTGGTTGTATCTGCTAGTTTTCTCATAAATATTGTTCCTAAAACCACTCGCTGATTTAAATTCCTGTAAATATAAACCAATCATGTGTTAAGTAAAAAAACTTATATATATAAATTATTTTATGATCCAATATTTGTATGTTTAGTTTTTAATAATTAGATTTATTGTTGAATCAAAATGCATACATCCAAGAACTATCTTGCATTATGTATGGGTGAGCCCACTGAAGCAAAAATTCTCGTAGTCGTGTAATACAAACAACCCTATATACAATTTATTAATTAATTTACAAGCAAGAGAGGATTACTTTTTAACTTCGTTAGTGCAAAATGTTACATAATTTAACGTCGTTAACTGCTAAAGGCTGCTGTAAGTAGATTGCTTTAAATAAATGTGCTGCAAAATTATAATAATTACAAGTTCTTTTTTACAATCAAGTAATGATGAAGGGTAATTAAAGTGAATGAGAGCAATCATCGCAAGGTATGCCCAAACAGTCAACGGCGTATATAGGGCACAGAAAGCTTATCATCAACTAGAAAAATTATCATGAAACAGATACACATATTTTTTTGGACAGAACGTTTTTGGTCGTATTAATTAATATAAACTAATGAATATATCTACCATTAAACAGGCCAATTAAGTACCTTAAGGCTCAACGGCCACCATTATGTAACTAACTAAATGATTGCCATATAAATTACGTCTGTATTGTTTTTTTTGCCAAATCATAAAATAAGTTACCCAATATAATAATTTTAAAAATTGGTAATACTTGTCACTTTGGGGAATAAAAAATAGATTTTTATAAAACATGTGGGAACTGCCCATAGACACTCACACTGCCAGTAGGCTTATTGACCTTCTACAAACATGAATGTTGGTTCGCTCTTTCATTGCAAGACTCTTAGTCAATCTATACTCAGTCCCAAGTATAAACAAAATATAAATATATATCTATCTTATATACGTACATATAAATCTGTTTAAACCAATAACCGCATAAAAAATCAATTTTGTATTTAGACTAAAGTTTGAATTCTTCCAGTATTCTTTACTAATTTAGTGAAAATAGATTCACACAGTACACGTAATCTCATTATAATTAAATTTTAAGAAGCTAAACTACTTTAAATTCTTTACTTAAATTTATTATTGCTAGCAATATCAGGAAGAAAAAAGGTAATTTCAATATTCATATTTATAGCATAATATGCTATATTGCATAATATATTATATTGTTTTGTTTACGACGAAATGAAATGTAATTTTTCAGATTGCAAACCCGCACTGAGGTAACAAATGCTTGTTGAAACCTAAAAATACGAGCTTGCTGCATTGCTGCTTGTTCTCATGTAGCGTAAAAATAAATAGCCGTGCAAAAATTGTCTGCCACTTCACATCGTATTAAAGCGCCGCGTGTGAATTTACAGAAGTTTCGGGGCGTCCATTTTTATTTTCTATAGATATAGAATTTTGTAATCTTTAATCTGAATTAATGAGTATTTCAAACAGGATTCCTTTGAAGAAATAAAAGACACAGTTATATTTTATAAAAGCAGGTTACCCTTCCTCGATGCGTAAAATTTTCAAAGGAACTTTCAATTTCTGAAATTGTACACCGTCGAACCTTGGACTCGGACTAAGCATAATAAGCGCTGCACTAGCTACGATACGATACGTTGTTTCATTAAAATGGTTCAATATCTTAAGAGTAAGTAGCACGTTACAAGATTTGTGGTATGGATTGGAAGGATAATGTCATAATCTTTGGACTGATAAATATCACATTGAGTCGATACATATCATACTATACCCGACCAAGTGACCTTTTAGGTTAAGCTTTATTATATTCAGTGAAATACCGGTTTTATTTTATAAACTAAATCTCCTATTAAACAAAAAATACTTCCGCTTGTTTTGAGGTTGCGAGAACTGTATCACAACGCCAGCCGCATCTCATATGAAGTGCCACTTCTCAGAAGGTAAACTCACATCTGCAGTCACCTTTTAATAAATTCATAATATCTGGGTGGCTCAGCAGGCGACGTGCATTTTCACGGTTATGCACTCTGTAAGCTTTTTAGGTGTGAATAACGAGCTTGGACTTCACAACTGACTTAGGAAGCATTTTCGCGATACCTTCACGAGATTAAGTAACATCTTGTTTATTTTAAGTTCATAAAGTTTTGACCTTTCTCATTTTATAGAGTAAAGGGTTGTGAAGGATAAAGTAGAGTGCAGTTAACTTTTTGACGCAAATTCATGACGTACGTGCCTGTATTTTGGTGTTTTAGCTTTTTTAAAGTCAAGTTTTATTATTGTTGTTGTATACCGTATACGTTATTTGAAATGTCATAACGGGATAAGTATGTACTTTGGCAATATTTATCGAAAATAAAAATAAAAAGATCTTTAGAATCTTTATTGAATTTAAAATGCGAAAAAAGTATTGTAAGGCCTTGGTCTGCTATTCAGTTCGAATTCAGCAATTTTACTATTCAAAACCTTATTATTAACGTAACTAAAATATTCAAATCAAGCGTTTGTAAAATTTGAACACATTTTACATTACTCCAACAATCTGATCCTGACCTCGCGATATAAATTGTAGTAGTAGGATTATCATTATCATATTATAACCCTTTCAAAACAAAAAGATTCCATAAAAACTATAACTTGTAAAAACCCAATACTCGCGACACAGTTCTTCTACCGTAAGCATTTGTGAGATCCTTGTAATACTAAGTCGGTAAATTTATTCACTCCCTACTTAAGAGACCTTCTATCTTAAGTTGTTAAAATGCAAACACAATGTCACATGTCATGTTATATTTAATTAGATTGTTTAGTGCGATTTCCAAGTCAATCTAATTGTTTAAAACATAAAAGATTTTTAATATGGTCACTATAATATTATGTTAGGTTAATTGGCTAATTTAGTATCTAATAACTTAAGACATAAGGTCCCTTAAGTGGACACAAGTTTTTTTTGATGACATCTAATTTCTTTTCGGAGATAGTCGTTTTTTCCTAGTCCACCTTTCCTTTCCGGTACCCTCTACTGCTTCAAAAATTCTGCATTCCATTAACTATACATATATATAGGTACACTGATTCAGTCACTGCAAAACTTTGTAATCCTAAATATTTATATGGGATTATTTATGCAGTTGGTGTATCTAGATAACTGGGTCGAAACCAAAATATTTATATGTTTATTCAGTCTTCCAGTTTTATCTATAACGAAGTTATATGGGAGAGCACGGCAGTGCTTCTTATTCTTAGTCTATAGTCTTATTTACAACTAAAGCTAAACATTTAGCTTTTCAGACAACTGCTTCTATTGAGCAGCTAGCTTTTCAGACAACTGCTTCTATTGAGCAGCTTAGCTTAAGAGAATGTAGTGATACTTGCAGTAGCACTTCATTAAGTATTAATAATTTAAATTAGATAGTGTGACAATAGAGGCAAACTCTAGCAATAATTTAGTACAACTCAGCTCAACACAAACATGTAATATTACTAACAACAACTGTTTAAACTTGATGCATCAAAACATGCAAGGTATGTTGGGCAAAGAATTAGAATTGGAGTTGTTTTTAAAATCAAGAAAAATTGATGTCCTATGCATTACCGAACATTGGCTTAGAGAATGCCAAATCATCTTTAACTTTGATCAGCACCAAGTTGCAAGTTCGTTTTGCAGATTGTCGGCGATTCATGGGGGCTCTTTGATTATTGTTAATAAAAATTTAAAGTATAAAGAGCGTAATGACATCGTGTGTCTGTCTGTAGAACACTCTTTGGAGGTAGCCTGTATAGAGATTGAGAATTGCATTATTTTAAGTGTTTATAGACCACCAAGTGCATCTTACGATTTTTTTGAAGAAAAGTTGGAGGAAATTTTGTGTCAAGTTAGTTTTAAGAACAATAAGTATATTATTGTATGTGGTGACTTCAATATAAATTTATTAGAAAATACCTCCATTAGTAAAAAATTCAATCTGTTATTAAAATCTTACAATCTTGTTAACTTGTTTCTTGAGCCCACTAGAATTACAAGCTCCACTGCTACATGTATAGATAATGTATTTACAGATGCAGAGGCAATGCAAACCTCAATTACAACTGATCTTAGCTCAGATCATTGTGGACAGTTAGTGGCGCTAAAATGTAAAGTGGTGAAACAAGTAAATAAGAGCAGTGTGTTTGTTCCAGTAAATAAAAAGCGAATAGTGAGATGTAGACATAATATAGGTAAACGCCTACCTTTATTACCGGTAGGTACTACCGTTGATATACAATACAACAATCTAAGTGATTGTATTAATAAAGAGTTCAAAACCATCTTTACCCCAAAGAAAGTCTCTCATTCGCAGTGTAAATCGTTTAGTGATTGGGCGACAGCGGGAATTTATAAAAGTAGACAACGGTTGTATGACCTTTACGCTGAAAAGTCATACAATCATAATGAAGAATTTATTCTTTATGTTCGAAATTATTCGAAATTATTTAAGAAAGTTTGTTACGCGGCCAAGTCCTTAAATATCAAAAACAAGATTAAAAATAGTACCAATAAAACTAAAATGACTTGGAAGATAATTGATAGTGAAACTGGAAGAGTCAGGGATCGCAATCAAGACATCGAACTATGTGTCGATAACACTATAATCAAATCTAACGAAGAGATAGCGATTGTTTTTGATAAGTACTTTTCTGACATTCCAATTTCGACTACTAAGTCTCTTCAATCATCTCCCGCCCTCGCCGAATCGCTGCTCAAAGATAATGTAAACGAGTGCAAGGTCAGTTTTTCATTCCGACCCATTGGTGCCGACGATATAGTGAGGATATTTAGAACCATAGATATTAAGAACACTACCGATCTTTGGGGTATTTCTGTAAAAATAATTAGTAGCATAATTGCTGTAATTGCTCCCCATCTAGCTATAATTTTCAACAATTGTATTAAAAGTGGCGAGTTTCCCGATCTAATGAAACATAGTAAAGTTATTCCTTTATTTAAAGCAGGTAGTATGTCCGACCCCAGTAACTTTAGACCAATTTCCGTACTACCTACTTGTAGTAAAATATTTGAAAAAATTATACTAAATCAACTGGTAAGTCATTTTAACGTAAACAAATTATTACATAATAATCAGTTCGGTTTTACCAAGGGTCGCTCGACAGCCGATGCCGGTGTTGAGTTATATAGATATATAGTTAAGGCTTGGGAGGAGTCGCATGACGCTTTAGGTGTTTTCTGCGACTTATCCAAAGCATTTGATTGTGTCCAACACGAGACCTTAATCGGGAAACTCCGCCACTATGGCATCAAGAATACCGCACTGAATCTTCTGACTTCCTATTTACACGGAAGAACTCAGAAGGTTGAAGTGAATGGTAAGAGGTCCTCTGGGTCGGCAGTAGATATGGGGGTACCACAGGGCTCAATTCTTGGCCCTTTCCTCTTTCTTGTTTATATAAATGATCTACCTTTCATGGTAGAGAGAAAACATCAGATAGTTTTGTTTGCTGATGACACGTCCTTGATTTTTAAAATCAAACGACAAATAACAAATTTTGACGATGTGAACAATGCTCTGTCTTCGATTGTCCATTGGTTTAGTATGAATAACCTTCTACTTAATGCAAAAAAGACAAAATGCATTAAATTTTGTGCAAAAAATGCAAGGGTTATGGATACTAGACCAATTATAAACGGTGAGGAATTGAATCTGGATGATACAACTGTATTTCTCGGAATCACCATGGATTCAAAACTTCAGTGGTCCCCTCATATTAACGGATTGGCGAAGAGACTTAGTTCTGCAGCCTACGCGGTTAAAAAAATTCGCTCACTAACTGATGTCGATACAGCTAGACTTGTTTATTTTAGTTACTTTCATAGCTTAATGACTTATGGCTTATTATTATGGGGTCATGCTGCTGATGTCGAAACTATTTTCATCCTGCAGAAGAGGGTTATTCGTGCAATCTATAATTTAAAATGTAGGGAATCTCTTAGAGATAAATTCAAGGAAATTAATATACTTACCTTTCCCTCGCAATATATTTATGAAAATATTATGTATGTATACAAAAATTGTGATAAGTTTACTAGAATAGAACATACACACAATGTTAATACACGGAACAAACGCAGGCTGCAATTTCCCCGTACTAGACTATCTAAAGTTAGTAATTCTTTTTTGGGGAAAGGGATACTCTTCTTTAATAAAATCCCAGAGGCTCTTTTATCACTGCCTTTCAATAAATTTAAGAAATGTATTAAAGAAAAGCTGTGTAAAAAGGCTTACTATAAAGTCAACGATTATCTAATTGATAAAAGGGCCTGGGACTTGTGCTAGACAGGCTACTTCTAATTAATTTGCGATATTTGTTATAAATAAGTGTTGTTTGATGATTTGCTGTTTTAAAAGAGTACCGAGAGTTTTTTACGCCGGCTTTTTCTCTCGGCCTACACCCTCTGTCTTCTTTGCCGATGAGTAGGGATGCCTTCAAATTTAATGACGTGGAATAAGTGATACATGTATCTTATGTTCCATAATAAACATATTTTATTTTATTTTATTTTTATTTTAGTGCACCACCAAATCTTACTCAATTTTTAATATACCTACATAAGAAAACCAATTCTACTTTGAATTTAAAATTAATACCACAGACTAAATTATTATATACATAAAATTAGAATTGTTTTACAGTTTTTTGTTACAATAACAGGAGCAGCAAGCAGCTGAACCGAAGGGTATTTCCATTCGTGCGAGGTTGAATCGAATCTATCGATCTTTGCTCTTTGACTGGTTTTAATAAGAATGCAAGTCGTGCACACTTTGCGAAATATTATACAACATAATACTAGTCTAGTATTAGTCTTCGTAGTCAAAGAACTTTATATTAAACTATTGAAACTTGTCTATGATAATGTGGTACTTCTAACTACATTGACATACAATTTGTTGTTGTTTAATGCATTCTCTAGTAGTTTAAATATTTCCAAAACCGAGCGTTTCTTAAGGGAGGCTTTACCACCACTATGTGAACTACCAACAACTGCCCACTGAAGTATTTCCGACTTAATTTGCCTTAGGGACCTACAAGAAAAGAGCGTTCCAATTCTCAAAAGGCCTGCAACGCACTTGCGTGCCTTCAGGCAATGTGAGTGTCCACGGGCGGTATCACTTATCATCAGATGAGCCTCCTTCCCGTTTGCCTCCTATTACATTAAAAAAAATTTTTTTTAATCTTTTTTGTCTTTCTAAACACGTTTTTACGTTTATCAAGGAACTTAGACACGGGCCCGGTGTTCGTCTACTCAGACAGTAAAAAAACAGCTGTATACTTATGAAATAGGTTTTACAAGGAGCAGCTAATCGAAGAACTTCCTACTTCATTCGTAGTTAATGTGTTATACAAAACCCTTTTCATAAAACTTTTCAAAGAGTAATGACCCACGTTGCCGCTAAAAAACTGTAATTACGTCGTATTTGCATAACGCGCTTCGGTGTCGTTTTGTACTGCTGAAAAATATTTGTGTAAAATAGAATGCTTTTCCCTTTAGCGTATTTAACTCCAGAATTTTTCGTAAATAATTTTATTCGTATAATTTATTTAGCATTCTGTCGAAAAAGATCGGCATTATTTTTATGCAGATTTTGAGGCAATAGGAACAGTATCCCCAATAAAATGATGTACTCAGTCGAAAATTGTTTGGCAGTGTATGCGTTTCGCTTGTCGGCTATGGAAGGCAAGTGTAGGATTCAGCTGTTTATTTATTTATTTCATTATTATTTGTTGTTAATGTTGGTACTAAAATTAGTTCTCAAAAAATAATTTTCAAAATAACGTGTAATATACATGTTCCTTATATCCCTCATGAATGTACCTACACATCATACACATCTGACACCGAAATTCATAATTAAGTTGCAACTTTCTTTTTATATAATATAATTAATTTATTCACTTACTATTAGTGATAATTACTTTTACCTGTGTTGTGATATAAACATAGTGTTTATTAATGATATAATTAAATCGATTCTAATTAAAATAATAACGTTGTTGATTATGACATATTAGCTAAAAAGAGTTTAAAATTACACAAAAGCTAAGAAAAGTAATAAAAATTTAGAAAAACAATTCAATATACAATCCTTTACCATTATACGAGAAATTTACTTATTAAATTGCTTCACCGAGTGTTTGAATACCTTAGCAATGTTCAAGGGATTAAATATATTTGTGCCGAATCGGGAATGGTAATAATTTGTTATATTTAATTCCGTTTGAGTAAGAAACCAAATTACATTAAGCTCATTTTGAATTTCTTTTTATTAGCATATGTATGCTAGCAAATTCTAAATAAGTTTAAATCAAATATAAACAAGGACCCTAAAACTTAAGGGAATAGAAATCAGCTTTTTATTTAATCTACCAATTGTTTAATTAATTAAAATATTTTACCTCATAATATCTCATTAGATAAGTTTCCTGTCAACCCGGTGGACCGAACAAAACTTCAAGTTTCGTTACGACTTTTTTTGTGAACAACTAAATAAATGTAAAATTGTAACCAATGGATTAGTAATTATTAAAGGAAAATGTTAAAGAAAACATTTTTTTTACCGGATTGAAGTTATGTATTATTAAAAATTTAAAATTATATAAAATAAAAATAAAATACATAACTTCAATCCGGTAAAAAAGTGTTTTCTTTAAATGTGTAAAAGTTATGTCAATAAAAGACAATAGTAAGGAAAATGTTATTCAATTAACCTTCCTCAATAGCGGTGAAGATTTTATACATTACTATAGTACATAATCATAGCAATTCTAAGATAAAAAGAAATGAAATCCTACACTTTATAATACTTTGAATTTAATCTGGCGCTAAGCCAGATCTGGAGAACATCTGGTGTATCGGTTGCAAATTATTAAAGACTAACGATCCACCCTGGCTTTGCACTGTCTACGCTGGGGGTTTGGGCAGCGCTATACTAAATCTAATACCGTTCAATACCTGCTACAGTACGTTTCAAAAGCAATAAGCAACCTGATAATATTTTTCTTAGGAATAAAGGGAGTGATGTGATTTTATACGTTGTAAATGGCCGGAGGTCTTTCGTTCTGTCATATCAAATCCTAATTACAACAACTCACTAAAGTATGGCGTAAGATAAGACACTCATATTATTGGGTATGAGAAAAATTTATTTCTCTGTCGGTGTCATTGCTATGTTTTAGGTACGTAGGCAACCAGTCACCCGGTGTTTTCTGTTCAGGCAGGATACTCCATTAACTTTTAGAACTAATTTACGTAAAATTTGAAAGTAATATTCAGCATGTAAAGATAAAAGTTTAGCTTTTCTAGGCAACCGTTCGATAACAACAAAAATCATTGCATAATATGGAATCAGTATGTGCTGTTGCTAGTGAAACATTAACTCTTGTCTACAGGTCGCAAAGGACCCTGTGAAGCAGAAGCAGATTCTTTTCATGGTATGCATAAAAATTATACTTTTGTGTCTGTGTAATAAGCTCTAACTCTACGCGCCCATAGTTAAAATATGTGGCATGGATGTTTCGATACAAAAACATCTTTGTTTATCTGTAATAATCCCACCCCAAGTTATGACGGTCCAAAAAACGACAAAACTCCTCTAAAATATAATATAAAGTAGATTCCCTTGGGCTTAGCTTGGCCCTTCTTGGTGATCCAATTATATGTTGATTCAAACCAATTGTTTCCTCGTTCGTACAATAAGAATCAAACGAAACAATTAAAGCATACACGCGAGACACGCGAGCACGTAAAACAATGAGAATACATTTTGGGCAAAATTAAAACACTAACTTGTTAACTATAACGCAAACCTAAACTTTACGGATTAAATCAATGGCAGAATAGCGCTAAGGGCATTCATTTTGTTATACAGCAGTATAAACAATAAACTACAAACTCCCTCCCCTACAAATTCTGATAAGAATGCCAAATCGTAAAATGACTGCTTTACGACTGATTTGAGCGCGACCGACGCTGTGAAAACCGCTGTGTGAGTTCGAAAAGTGAGTTACAGAATCGCAAGGCTGTTTCTATAACTGAGCAGCTTCCGTGTGATTAATTTTTGCATTTACAATAAAGGATTGTATTTCTATTGCGTTTTTAACTGGAATTGTTCTTAATAATTTAGCTAATTATATAATAATTCTTAATTCATTTAATTTAAAAAAAAAGTAAATCTAAAGTAAGAAGCATTTAATATATCTTTCTTTTTTGACGTTCATAAGACGTGTGCCTATATAAATAAATGATTTTGATTTTATAATATCTGTTCAAATGCCTTACTTGACCTTTGTTACCTACACTACATGTGTCTTCTATACGTACTTCATCTGAAGACAAATCGTCAAGCTATGGAACCCTCTCATCAAACAAGGTCTAGAGATTAATAGAGAAATTGTAATTAGATACCGTCCTTGCAAGTGCCTGTACCGCAATAAATAAATATAGACCTTATTGGATTGGTTTAAAATCGAGTTTGGGTTGACGCTGAGAAATATTTTTGCTTTCTGTGATGTAATTGAAGACTTGACATGACTTCTTAATATCCGCTTCCCGTGTTCTTGTATGAAGAACTTTGAATTCGTACTTGAAAAATAATCTCATAACTGCATGAACTGTTGACATAGAGAAGCTTTCTCATGAAGTAGTTTACTTAATAACATTTGTTCAATAGTAATCAAAGAAATCTTAGAAGAGCAGTGTTGGCCTAGTGGCTTCAGCGTGGGACTCTAATCCCTGGGGTATCGTATGTTCGATCCCCGGCTGTGCACCAATAGACTTTCTGTATATGTGTGCAATGTGCATTTAACACTCGTTCGCACGGTGAAGGAAACATTGTCAGGAAACCGGCATGCCTTACACCCTAAAAGTCGACAGTGTGTGTCAGGCACAGATACAGAAATCTGAGGCGCAAACCTAAAAGGTTGTAACGCCAAGTATAATATTTTAAATATTTATTAATGAAAATCTGCGCCTCAAATATTCTACAGCTATCTTTATCTTAAGCCTCCACAAGCTTAATTACTCCATATTATTCATCAGGATTTGTCGGAAGTCGGAAACATCAAACGGAAGGATTATAAAATTTACATAGCGAAGTAAATATTTGAGAGTTCAACTCCCACGTAGGCCTTTTTAATTCAACAGGGGGCATCGTGTAAGAGGCTTACCTGATGTTAAGTGATAAGTGTGCTCATGAACACTCACACTGTAAGAAGGCTCGCAAGTGCGTTGCCGACCTTTTAAGAATTAGTAGGCTCTTTTCTTGACGGACCCTATATCGATTTGGTTCGGAAATACTTTAATAGATGGTGGTCATGCGCGGCAAAAGGTGCCTTAAAAACCGCTCAGTTGACCGGACGTCGAGGTGATGTGGGTGGAATTTCGTATTGTGCCTCGAGTTCAGATGATGGGCAACTCAAACATATCTCTATGGATTTCCAAGGAATTAAGCCACTCGGAAAGTGACTCGTCTTTGACGATTCAAATTACTCTTCGTTGAATACCGAAAGTGGATGGAGCTGCTACTAGGAATCTAGGATTATAGGTGAAAACAATAATCCATGTATGCCCGAATTTGAACTTTGCAGAACAGTCAGCTCCAAGCAGTTGCCCGGAGTCAAGCCTTGATTTTTTGAAGATCATTCGACATGTGAAATCACACTATTTCGATGCTGGCTGAGGTTTTAAGGAGAGCGTTTTTCTATGAGAGGCGCAGCAAGAAAGGGTGCTTTTTAGCGGAAAGCGATTTCTGTTTTGGATTCCAAAACAATATTATTATTGTATTGTCTTTGATTGACATAACTTTTACACATGAAAAAACTTTTTAACCGTATTAAAGTTATGTATTATTATAAATTTACAATTATTTATAATATATAAATTTATCCGACGTTTCGCGTGCTTTACAGCGTGCGTGGTCACGGTGACTGAAGACAAAAGGTGTTGGATGTCAAAAAGTATCACAGCTGTAGAGAAAGTTGCATTATCTGTATTTATTTCCCCGGAGTTGGTATCGACTAAAAGATCACCATCTTTTTTTGGAGGGTTTTGGCAAAAATGGCTCACGGTGTCCTCTATTTTCGCGGATGGTTTTCTTTTTGAGATTTTAATATTATTATTTTGTTTCGTTGGGAACGGACCCTGAGTTTCATACTCACCCGTTATACGCCATCTATGCTCAACTCTGTGTTTTGGGCTTAGATACGAAGTAGGTACTTTCTTATGTCCGTACTCAAATATTAAGAGAAAATCGGGCGTTATTATTCGTTTTCGTTTTTCATATCCAAATACTAGTCGTAATTGCGTCATCATGCGAGATTTGTCTATAGAAAATTAGCTCGCAGTAATTACGATGTTTGTCGGAATAATTATTTTAATGAAACAAACTGTTCGAAATGTTTCCAAGTAATATAAATTAAAGCTTCAAAGAGATTTGTTTAATTTTTTCGCAACATCAAGTATCTAAATGAGGCGTTCATAAATAAAATATCTAGTCATTAATTAAAGAAATAATAAATGCAAGAACATTGTAGGAACATTGTACACAATCGCAAGTAGTTCTCATCTGCATTCACAGTAATTAATGTAATTTATGCGACGTTATTTATGAGTACGAATGTTAATTAATCCAAAGAAAAACAAGCACCGGTGCAGCTGGATGCTTACAAATTGGCTAAGGGTAGGTCGTTTCAACCAAACAGGTTCCGTAGCGTTATGTTAAAACCTGTCAGTGGAGCAAAAATACCACAACAACTGTATAAATACTTCAAACGTCAAGTTGATTAAATAACGTAATAGATTTGCTTTGAAGTTTAATTGAGTCTCTCTTTAGACACTTATTAGGTGAGCCAACAGTCACTTTCAAACGCCAAACGTCCCGCCGAACTAAAGGACAAGCAAGTATGTGACTAGTCTAGTAAACCAATAAAGACAGTACTTTCTAACTTAATTTTTTTTTTTGGCGGAAACCAACATGCTAACAGTACATCGATCTGTATGAGATTTTTTGTTACGTAACTTTATAATAGATTAGAAATTAGCAAACATGTTTGCAAATACTATATAATTGTAATAAAATTGTGTTTCGGTACAGTTTTATTTATTTATTTACAATTCTTTGGACAAAAGAAAATGATAAATAAGGTTCTATAAATTCAAGATGGATAGGACAAAGACAGTATGTGCTTCGATAAAAGATATTTGATGATATAAACAGATAGGTAGGTACATAGCTATTTATAAATTCGCATCAGTTATAACTCACGAAATAGCTTTAAATTTTTATATAAGGAGCTCTAAAATTTAACGTTGCTTACTGAAGCGTAGGAATTCATATACCTATTTTAAAAATAGTGCTTTTTTACTTTTTCTTATATATTATGCTAAAGCTACATATTCGAAAATATTGCATTTTTAACAAGACTGCTCTCGTTAAAACTTACCTATATTTAATTCTAGAAATTATACAATCTGTGACACGAATAAAATAGTATGCTTATATGTAATTAGTTGGTGGATGGAGAAATGGATCTTAATATTAATTTATAGCTATTTTGATTATATGTTTAGACGTTGCCTTTAATTTTTGATATTTACTGCTTGCAAACTTGCAATAATTGATGTAAAAAATTTAACAGTGTAATTGATTAATAAAATTACCATTATTAAAATTATTTATCTTGTTTTTACTCACTGTTCAGAGTATGGCGAGCAACACCGGCATTTTCATGAAGTCGTCTAAACCTCCGCTTAGCACGGAACTGAAATATCGACTCCAATAAGCACTAAAACATATTTCTTATTCTTTTCATTAGTCTTAAGAGAATTAAACGTAATAAACAATAAATAATAGCCTTGTATGAAGATCATATAAGGGTCTTTTTTGGAAGTCGACAAGAAAAAAAAACAAAATTGATAACTGTTAGATTTTATAACTTTGTGAAAAAAAGTGCGCCTTTCTGGTATAAAGCCCTTTTAACTCGATTTATTTTATTTCGAACATATTATATGAATTGTAAAGGAAGATGGCAACTTGCTAAATAAACCGTGAAATTGTTAGAGGTCGGTCGGTGTCTAAGTAATGATCTAAACGAGGCCTGACGGTTAATTTAAGTTTTGTTCACCATTTTTAACTTCACACTTTATAAAATGTTGATTATACGAAATTAAATTTAATGCTAGTAACAGTAACAGTATTAAAAACTTTTTAAATAATAATAAAACAAGTGGCGCTACGACCCTTGGGGCCTCAAATTTATGTACCTGTTTCAAAAAAAATCTTGCCATATATAATATATTTTATACTTTTTAGTGAATTTTGAAGTCGGTTTTTTTTTCTTTTTATTATTATGTTAAGGTTAATACACGTACGTTTTAGGCGCGTTGTGTTTAGCAGCTAAGCATTCGATTGGTTTTTATATGTATGTGTACAACTAGTACTTGCTTATATAGTGAAAAGGAAGTTCGCGAGGGAATCATCATCGATTTACATCCATGACATCGATGACAGAGAAGTTGGGTCCGTGATCTAGTAGTCTTCATTACTGAAGTTCGTGTCTGTCTTGAGAAGCCCTAACCGATACATCGAGTTGATGCCTTCACACCACTCTATCCTCAGCTTGTCTCGGGGCATTATAGATGTTGAGACTCTTATTGTTTAAATTTGGTCAGACTGACCACCGTTGGGTGATTTGACCGTTTGGTGATCGACCCCAGCTTCTCCTCGACCAGTTTGTCGAGACTATTCAGTTCCCTTCTAGAAATATGACCAAAGTAGCTTACAATACTATAGGTATATACACCGGTTAAGAAGATACATACGAACGGATGTATAAAAACTTAATACATAGGCATATGTACCATATCGGATTTTACTCCCGTATAAATATATAAATGTACTTTAAAGCTCAAGTAGCTTAAATGTTCTGTCTTTTTTTACCCCACGTCACTTTGTCAATAAATTAACGGGACAAAACATTTCATGGAAGACGGTTATTATCTATAGGCATTTGCTTTCCACTTGGCTAGTTTTACAGAATTTTTCCACAAAAGACGACATAAAAAGTTTTCGTATGAAGTATGAATTAATCTGGGAATGATGCTTCTTGCGTATACTATTTTTTTCCTTTGTACAAAGTATTTTTCTGCACGAAGCACGCATTGTTGACTTGAGGTAGTCCCTTTTATTATTTTCACCCGCGTTTACGCTTAAAGACCTCCTTGATATATAATATATCCAACATAAAAATAATCACTTAATACAACTTTAAGATATTATAGTTTATTTAGTGTATTCATAGCATATGAATTTATTATTCAAAAAATTTAGTAACTTTAGTAAGCTAACGAAAAAGTATTTTGCCTTCTTCGTTTGGCCAGGTCACCCGCCATCTTTGTTAAAGGCTTAGCTATGGATAATGAACATATTAATTACGTTTGTTAGGAATCACATCCTTATTCTATGAGGCTAGAATAAAGTCGTTTTAATAATACAAATAATTATTTTTGCCTATACAAATGAAATCTTTACGAATAAAAAAGAATAGAAAAAATGATCGTTCACTACGGAGAACGATAGGAAAAAAGTTATATTCGCTTCATTGAACTTAGGCAAGAAGTGAATGATTTAAGAAGGTCCTAATCGCTGTTTCTTACACTTTTGTGGCACTGACTTATTTCAACCATTCCTGATTTATTCTTAAACTTGGAGTATACCTTTGAGTACTTTTTGGCTGGAAATTGCGTCTAATGTCTTAAAAGACGGACCTAACGTACGTTTGTAAACTTTGATAGCAGATGTGAATTTTATATCATACTAGCTGATCCGGAAAACGTCGTTTTGCCATGTTTTTCATTTATAATAGGGGTTGATCGTAGAGAGGTGAAAATTAGGGGTTGTATGTATTTTTTAATACATGTATCATAAAAAAATAAAATAAAAATATTTAGGGGTGGACTACCCTTAACATTGAGGGGGATGAAAAGTAGATGTTGTGCGATTCTCAGACATCCCCATTATGCACACAAAATTTCATGAGAATCGGTCAAGCCGTTTCGGAGGAGTTTAACTACAAACA
Source organism: Pieris napi (assembly GCF_905475465.1). Taxonomy (NCBI): domain Eukaryota; kingdom Metazoa; phylum Arthropoda; class Insecta; order Lepidoptera; family Pieridae; genus Pieris; species Pieris napi. The sequence goes on along the minus strand of NC_062237.1, from coordinate 6,809,714 downwards.
CCGCGATACGAGAATTTTATATATTAGACTAGCTGACCGGGAAAACGTCGTTTTGCCATGTATATCATTTATAATAAAAAATAGGAGTCGAATTAGATTATATTTGATATTCCAACTAATCATAAAGTTGTGATTACAGATAGGTTATAACGTTCAATTAAACTCAGTTCTTAATATTCTTAGATGTCTCTTATTTAGCATTCTATTTGATGTACAAGAACAGCGATTATGATTGGCTAAAACACACGCTGTCCTGGACGATAGCATCCATCGTTTCTATTTTCATAAGTACTTATGGTATCTTAACATTGATCATAAAAGCTGATAATTGAAGTGTTTATTATTACACCAACATAATGATCACGTGACACGACCTCGTGTAACCTATTTAAAAACAGTAACTTATTTAAGAAAAGTATTGTAGATCTTATTAGCAACAAAAAATTAACGCATATGTTCAACTGCAGCTCACCGGAAATCCTTTAAAAGCTTGTCAAGCTTTGACTATTGCCATTGTAGGTTCATCTAAGTCTTATACGAGTAGTTCTTCAAGGTTGTACTGTTGCATATAAAAAAATAAAATTTTGTTATAACCCACTGACTATGTTTAAGATACAATTACTTCAGCATAAATAGTAAATTTAGAAATAGTTCCCTGTAGGTCATAAATACAAATATTCCCAACATACAATATACGCTAAACGTCAACTACGAACCAGTTTACTATAGTTATAAGTCTGGAAGTGCAGGTGAGAGCAGAATCGTGTCGAAAGGCGTGAAATCAAACAGAAATTCGGACACGAACTAATTCAACGCCAAACTAAGATCTAGTTGAGATTGCGTCTAACTTGCTTTAAGTACTTTGGTATTCAGATTAGATACCCACAAACCAAGAATTAGTTGTACACGTACTTGTATATTAACTCAATATTCATTTACCGTAGCTTATTGCATATTATATTTTAATATGCACTCTAGGTCGGTAATCAAAAAAGTTACATTGTTATGTTCCCTGTTTAACCTGATTATTTGTTTATTAATTCAATAAGAATGACAGTAGACACGTTAATATGTCTGCTCCATGCCCCATTACGGGACTCTATACATTTCTAATATTTAAAATTAAACGGAAGCGTGGCCGTCCCAAGCAAACCTGGCGCCGTACAGTTGCAGACGAGGCAAAGAAAGCCGGAAAGACTTTGAGCACAAAGTGACAACAAGGCTCAAGACTGAAAGTGATGGTGACTGACCGCCCTCTGCCACATCTAGTCATGTCAAGGTAATATTTGAAGACAGAGAAAGTGATGGGCAGACTATATAAAGATAATAGTAGGCATAACTTGGACAAAAAGAGCTAACATAAGAAAAGAATAGAAGCAGCTGGAAGAGGCCTAGAGACCTGTCACAGAATACTATGACCAAAACCGGCACATCTGATGTATTAGATTAAGTTAGGTTATGTAACTTAAACAAATGTTTAAGTTGGGTGTCAGCAATAAAAGTTTAATAATACTTTATAATATATATGTCGGAGTCATGGCCTAAATTATAAATTAAAAACGTCAAATTATTACTATCGACCACTAAATAGTTGTTAACTTATAGAACTAGCAAAATTGACAAATACTGCCATTAACGGATGTGACTTTGATGTTGTTAATTTATAAGGTTTATGACATAAAATGACAATGACAGCTGATAGTAACACCATTGCTCTGATATATATTACGTTATTTCATAGATTATTTTTAAATTTTAAATTCTAATAATAATATTATATGCCTTTAACTCTTTATACCTTGAATGTTTGTGAATGTGATTAGATTTTTAAAGTCAAGGTGCTTTTACAGCGTAACCGAGTATTTAGAATATAAGTTTAACAATTACTCATAAATGACTTCTTATTATGACATTTGCATGCCTGTTATTGTATGGCTGATTGTGCGGACTTTTCTTGTTGTTGTTTTTATTTTATTTTGTACCACTATCATTGCAAATAAAGGATTTATTTATTTATTTATTTATTTAATGGCTGTTCTAACATTTACTGTAAATATAACCAAAAATATTTATAAATAACAGCAAATGCTATCGAAAATATTTTCCATTGAAAATGTCCATGTTTCCATTTCATTGCAATGCTTGCGAGTCGCATCTTTCGACCGTTATTGAGTCTGCTGACTCGGAAATGTTGCACTGATTAATGTGCCTTTTAGATTTTAAAATAACTTCGTCGAAAGATTTTTTATTCGCTAAACAGGAGAGGATTTTCGATGTAGTTGTGATATTCAAAGTCATATGTCCCCCATGTGGTGAAGAGGGCATCCAGGAATACCAACCTGATCGGTCTTGGGTAGCTCTTTTGACTTCACACTCATCGACTTCAAGTCATTCCAGCCAGATTTGGTAGGCCGCTAAGTTTCTTGTCTTGGGAATTTGAGAGCTGGTTGGGCAATGTGACTTGTTCTTCCGGAACCTGTGGCACTTCCATTTTCGGCGTTTTATATTTCTGTTATTTAATTGTTGTAATTTGTCATAAGTCTATGACAGGTAATTTTCAAGTAATCATAATCATAATCTCAAAAAAAAAATCTAAAGGGACTCCTTTTAATGATATATTTTAGTTTATGTTAAGTTTAGTTATTTATTTGAATGTATATTATTTTATTATTATAAGTATTTAATTAGAATAAATATAGCTAAAATTGTATTGCGACCACTATCTATAGGTATGTAATTTTCGACACTTTGAATATTTTAATGACAATTAAATTTATTAAATCTCAAAAAAGCATTTGAATAATCAAGTTTTTTAGTAGGTTTTAGGACTAGGAATGTTATGTTATTAAAGTACCAGGCACCACAAATTTGAGAAGCAGTGTTGGCCTTGGGTTAACAGTCGACGTTATGTGTCAGGCACAAAAGAAAATAAAAAGATCAAAGAAGCGGATGGAATCTAAGGACAAGACCTACAAAGGATTGTTGTGCCACTGTATTTTATTATTAAATTTATTAGTTTATACAACTGTTGCAAAATGATTATTGCATATTATACAATGGAATTAAATTAATGGACTGTTGTTTCATGCGATAAAATGTATGAATGGCGCCAAAGCTGTCAAAGCTACAGATTAATACGGGTATATATATATTATGTCATTGGCTATAGAAATTGCGCGCTTCCAAGCAATAAAATATAATAAAACTCCTTGCTCGTTAGTATTACACATATTCTATATAGTAATAAATCATTATTACTTTAATTATAACATTTAGGTTTGATAGTGATGTTATAACGATGTTATTTAATTGTAATATTGTGTTACAAACACATCATTATACAAACGTCTTGACGTTCACGTGAAAGCGAACACAAGATCTGAGAAATATGATTATTAAATAAGAAATTTATTATTCAAACTCAAACTCTAAATATTTTTATTCAAGTGGGTAACCAAGTACACTTTTGAATTGTCAAGTTAAATTAATTGTAAATTTAATTGTATTATTGTGTTTGGTAACTCACTAGTTACTTAACCTCAGAACTGGCTTTTTTTTATAGAACAGGGGGCAAAGTGGCAGGAGGCTCACCTGATGTTAAGTGATACCGCCGCCCATGGACACTCTCAATGCCAGAGGGGTCGCGAGTGCGTTGCCGGCCTTTTAGGAATTGGTACGCTCTTAGAAGGTGATTTTAATGTATTCCGAAAGCTTCACAAGTTTATTATTATTATAAAATAGTCCAGAAGAGCCTAAGATGTGATCTTCTAAGAGTTTTTGTCATCTAAATATAAACAGTAAGTAACATATTCCCGCCTTCATAAATTTATAAACAGTTTTAACAATATACAAACTCCCTGAAATGTATGACTTAAAATGTCTAAATAAACTTTAAGTGTTGATTTAGCGTAACAAAGTTGAAGAATAAATTTATTGTAGGAACTAAAGAGCAATTTATTCGCATGGAAGTCTCGAGATGATAAATGCCGCTGAAGACTTTTTAATGACGTTGAAATCTAAAATATTTGAGTAAAAATTTATCTAAAAAACGATTTAACTATCTAGGCTTAATATTTAAAACACAACCAATTAAATTATTCCGCATGAATCATTCAATTATTATTAAAACTTTTTAAATTTATTTAGAGGTTTAACTAGCATATATATAATATAATTTAATTCTATACAAGGTCGCAAACAGAATCCAGAATTGTTTAGAATCCAATTAATAATTGTGTATAAATTCTTACCAAACACTTTAATTGACTTTATTGTCCAATAAAACGGAATGGATTTAAACGCATTGAAACGGCTTAGTAGCCACATTTTAATAACATTTAAAATAGTTGATTCTGTGTTTATTTATTCTTCTAAGTTGAAAATAAATTATTTTACGTATCTTTTCTATTCGCGGTAGTAACATATTCCTTTTTTAAATTCTTTTTAAAAATAAAGGTTATTATCAGACTTGGCTCCGCCTTTTACTATATTTACGTCTGTTTAGGAGAAACAATTATTACTATAGACTATTTTACAAGGCTAATGGCCTAGGCCAAACATATTCAGATATAGTGCCTATAACAGTAGAGTATACCAGCAATATAATATAATCTGCTTCGAAAAAATTGATATTTTATAACATTTCGATTAACGCTGGTTCATAAATTATTTCACCAATATAAAGCAAAGTAAAACAGGTTATATTATATTATGGTAAATAAGATCATAAATGAAAGAAAAATCGTAGAAAGGGGATTTTTTTTTTTTTTTGAGAACTTTCTTCAGTTTTGAACTACGGAATTGAAAAACTATTTCTGTGCCTGATCCTCCCGTTATTAAGTAGGATAACACGCAACGAATATGAAACCCTAGCATATTGTACATCATTTTGCTATACAAAAACAATCATACAGTCATGTTGATGGGGCTATTGCAGGAAGGCTAAATTGCCCTAATTTTTGAAGGAAAATTGAAGGCTAAAAATGACTCATTGCAATGGACTGCATGTGGCATTTTTAATTTTATCATTGAATATACTTTAAAGCTAAACTTCATATATAATATTTAGTACAATATTGTAACTAACACAATAATAACCATATTGAATATATGATTGTCAGCTTGAATTAATAAATTACTATTATTATTATATAAAATCAAATCAATGAAACAGACAAGTACTGTGTCTATATACAAAACCTATTAACATTGTTGTAAATTTTGTGAATTTCCAAACACGTAATCTTCATCGCAATGCAGGATATTATGTAAATATCTACATTCTACGTGCCTCGCTACCATTACCAAGTGTTACCGCACCCATACAAGATAAATCGTTAAGATTTAGACGTGAATTAAACGAATTTTCTTTTATTCCTAACACTTCTCCAGCTGCGATTACATCCTACGAAATGAAGAGACTTTAAGATTTAACTTAAGATATTACAGGAAATTATGGAACATGTCTAGTAAAGAATGTATGCGTCTTGCAAAACAAAGTGTACAAAATAAAATTTGTAATAAAAATGAATGTTAAAGTTGATGCGATGATTTGATGTTGTATTTAAAGAATGTTTTCATGAACCTATTCAGGATCGTAAAAATTTTTTCGCGAAATAAAATATGTCGAACATAAATGTATTTATCAAAATGACATAAGAAATGTATACTTAGGTGAAGGACTGAGTAAGCCCTCATCTCGCTTCTTAAGTGTCACTTCTCATGATATAATTCTGCATGAATCACCTCAACTGTACTAACCGAACCTACTGTCCCATTTTCTCTAAATTCTATCGACTTTGAACTATAACGACTTCAAAAAATCTGAAGGAGGCTTATTTTAAACAATCTTTACAATTTTTTATTTCTATGTGCTTTTTTATATTTATTCGGTAAAGTCAAACATTCAAAAATCGACTACATATTGTGTCAGACACGAAAGGCTTTAAGGCTAAAAGCTATAATAATTACAGACACAAGTGCAATCTGAGGCAAAAAGGTACAAGGTTGTAGCAACACTTGAGTAGTAATTAACAGTATAAGTATTGTTATTACAAAGTTCTCACTATTATATTTGACATACAAACGTGTACGAGTAGGTATTTTAATGTGTACATTGATTTTGTTTATCAAATCATTAATATAAGGGCGCCTAGTCAAAAAAGTCAAAAATCATTTATTCATATAGGTAACACAATGTACACTTACAAACAAAGAAATATACATTAAATTCCTTTAATTTTACATTTACTGCCATTTCTCAAATCAAGGGCGTAGAACGGAAGAGAAGTACTGGCAATAAACTCTCCGCCACTCTTTTTAATCGCCAAGTTTTTTTTTACACAACGTCTGTAAGGAGCTGCAACCATTACACCATATTCCACATGACATCTTAAGTAATAAATTATAAAAAATAAATTAAAAACAAAGATTTGTCCTCTACCAGCAGGAGGCACGGCGAAATAGGAGCACGCACTTACATTCTCGTGGGAACGAAATAGCTAACATCACCGCATACATGAATTCAAGTACGACCAGTCACCACAACATGGTCAGCTATCGGCCCCCTCGCCATATTTTAGGGAGAGAGACAACCCGACGCATGCACTCCAAGCCTATATTAAGTACAGAAAATAACCTTTCAATTAGTTTCTTCACGTCTCCTTTCAATATTGTTATTGAACACACAATTCGTATAACTTACCAATGGGCCATGGCACGTTGCGGCGAACAAAATTAAGGACATTTAAAATCCTAAATTTATTGAAAGTAGTTAAAAATAATTTGTAACTCCGTTGTACCTCGTTGAGAAATCGATTTACTTTTAACAACGGAATTTAATTTGATTTGTGGCTACTTGCACGATTGGAAATTTCGTACAGAAATTTTACAAAGCTGTATTTGGAAATTCCAAATTAATTAAAAATACTTTTGTTTTAAAGAAAACAATGAAACTCTGGCAATCCCGGACAAACATGTAGCAATAAAATATTTAATTTGTATTACTCGTTTGGATTATTTGACTTTAATTTAATTTATGGCAACATTTTGTGTTTGCTTAATAAGGCTTAATTTCATTTACCGTTGTTTTCTTTCCTGGCCTCACTGTTATTTTGTACTGGGATTTCGTCTTACTTAGTATGATTAAATTGGCTTCGAAACATAAATACTATACTTTATTTCTAATACAATTTGGTGGTGCAAATCAAATTAAATTAAATACTGTACTTTTAAAGAAGGTTGTTCGCAAACTTAAGTGTCTCAGCGGCTAATTGTGAGTCGTTTTTGTTTTGAGGTCAAATTTGTTATTAGGTTTTAACATTTGTAACTTTATTAAATTATTTTTTTAAATCTTCTTGTCTTTATTGCCGATCATTATATTGTAATTGTTTTGTCGTGTTTGCCGTTTTAAAAATCATCAAAAATTAATTCAAATTTGCTAGAATTCACTTCACACGTATTAATTTACACGATTATACAGACTACGTCAGATAATTAATATCATTGAAATTACTGAAAATGTAAAATAACTTTAGTTACTCGACGATTCAAAATTTAAATAATGTTATGTGTGAGGTCATACCTCCTGTGAGGTGGGTGGTTGAGCCCGGCTGTGGACTAATGCATAAGTGTGATAATTGTTTAATGGGGAAGAAGAGACATCGTGAGATCCGGAATGCCTTACACTAAAGGCACAGACGGTTGACCACTTACCCCATTAAAATGAGCAATAAAACATCCCAGATTAGTGTGTGCCGTGGGTCCTATTGTGGCTTTATGCATACACAATCTATACAGATGTAAACGTTTAATGTATGTTATGTGTAAAATGACATCAAGAATATGAAATAAAATGAAATAAACACCCGCCATATAGTTCCTTTTTTTCTGTCTTTTTCAAGGTTTTCAAGATTCATCCTGAATCACTTCGGAATAAAAACAGGATCTTATATTTATATGAACAGTGTTGGCCTAGTGGCTTCAGCATGCGACTCTCATCACTGAGGTCGTAGTTTCCATCCCCTGCTGTGCGCCAATGGACTTTCTTACTATGTGCGCATTTAACATTCGCTCGAACGGTGAAGGAAAACATCGTGAGGAAACCGGCCTGCCTTAGACCCAACAGTCGACGGTGTGTGTCAGGCACTGAAGGTTGATCACCTACTTGCCTTACTTAAGAAATCTGAGGCCTAGACCTAAAGTGGTTGTAGCGTCACTGATTTATTTTATTCTATATTTAACGCGAATGTTTAAGTAGGGCTATAACTTTAGCGTAGAAAGTGGTATTTAATGTAAAAAGAAACAATCATGTTTGGTTGTTTCAAGTAACATGCCAATACATCGTCGAATTGATAAAACCTCTCTTTTGTAATATTTATTCAGGTAGAGTAAAGTAAAGTTTTAGTAGTTGTAAAGTATTTTTCAAAAGAGTTTATTAATATGCACTGTACGACTCGCGTAAACCAAAGAGGTACACAACAAGATTAGAAAATGTATGTATTTTTAGATTTTATCTTACAATATTAAGATGAGAGTCGCAGATAAGTAGCATAAACATACAAACTAAGATAAGAAGACAGCCTACAATATATATTCACTAGTGGACCCGACAGACGTTGTCCTGCATGATATTTCAAGCGATTAGTAAAGCAAAGTATGAAAGTACCGACTGCAGTGCCATCTGGCGGGCTGATTTGTGAATCTAAACCATTCCCAGATCCCCTTGAACACACACAAAAAATTTCATCAAAATCGGTCCAGTCGTGTGAGAGAAGTTCAGTGACATACACACTCACAGAAGAATTATATATATAAAGATATCATTTCGGTTATACTTAACACTGTGAAAAACCATATGGTTTTACCATAATACTGTTCTAAGCTGACTCTATATACAGTCGGAGCTATTTAATTAGAGGCGGATTAACTAAATATAGTTATTGTCAGAATATTTCGATCTTTTTCATGGATCATTTAAATTAATAGCCTTTACGATGATTTTATATACAGTTTACAATCCTTCTTAACCGATATATATGAATATTATATTTAACTTATATGACGCAAGAATGATATTATGTCTATTATAAATTCTTATGAGATTGTGAAATATTGTTATATTTCTCGAAAAAAGCTATCTCATAAAAATTCAAAGTGCTATCTATTCGGGCTCAGCCTTCAAACGTAGTCTAGATACCTAGATGGGACCCAGAGGATACGCGTGGAATACACTTCTCCTTTCGGAAATATATTTTCTTTATTCAACGACATCTCATACTACATAAATAATTCAAACTAAGTCGAAAATATGTTTCTTTTCAAAGTATTAAGGTAACCGTACTGTTGCATCTGTTTACATTGATTTCCAATCAATCCACGACTGGTGTTTGGATGTTCCCCAGTAATAATTTTGCATAATTGGGAATGCCAGTAAAAAATAAACACAAAGTTCGAAGGCGGACACATAGATAGAGCTACTAATATTAAATTAATATGATTTATAACTTCAAAAGACACGTATTTAAATTTGACAATTGTCGTACAATTTTGAGAAATAGATAATAAGTCCATTGAAATGTTACATTTGCTGAACTTTTTTAGAGGACGCAATTTTATTTATGGAATATGTAGGTAGTAGGGTTACAAGCTTAAACCCAAATTTGTGGGGTTGGCGCCCTTGTCCCCGGCCGCCATCTTGGAAAAAGGGGTGAAACACGTTTTTGGCTAATATTTAAATATAATAAAAATATACAAAATATACAGTTCCCGTGAGATAGATGTAATTTCACGCGATCAAAGATACGGAGAACAAATTTGATAGTAAAAATATATAATATATTTTTTAGACAAATATAAACCTTATCGGCTAGGCATATAAAATATAGTTATAAGGTCTATTAAATTAATAGTTATCTTTACTCGTGTTTTAAGATTTAATTTTGATTTGAAAGTTTGCATTAATTCATCAAAATTATTCAATTTAGTAGAAAATCTATCCCTCGAACAAAGGTGTTTCTTTTTTACCACGATGCCATCATACTATAAAAAATAAAAACTCTAGCGAGAAATAAAAATAATTATGTTTAAAGGCTTCTGTAGGTAATGTGTATACTTAGGAGAAAATATGTCTTTTGTTATAAAGAAAATGTAATTTGGCTCAGACTACGTCAAAAGGCGAGAATAATACATTTAGCTTCACTATAATAATATTTTTACACGTATTTCATATTGACATTTACTTAAAGATATTTAAGAGAGAAATAACCTCCCACTCAACCTGAAATAACATACATTTTTATCAAGAAAACAGTGAAATAAAATTTAACTCTTCAGTGAACTTAATTAAATTTCTAAAATTAAACTTTAGAAAACAATCTAACACTTTTTTTTTATGGCTCTGGCACGGTTTGTGCATTAGCCAGCGTCAAGTATGAGATTTTTATATAATTCGTGCTTTTTGCCTTAGAAATTCGACCAAGTCCTCCATGTACGGTTTTAGGCACTCGCCCGGTACCGCACAACCCTCCCAAAGGCCGAGAACAAATTAAATAAATTAAATTAAAACTTGCCCTCGAACCGGGAATCGAACCCGGTACCCCTCACCTAGCTGCCACTTAATAAGACCGACAACAGCTATGAGGCCCCTATCTAACACTTTTAAATACTATAAGGCTCAAACAAATACATGCCATGCACTAATGCAAAAAACAAAGCACATGGCAAGTAAGCGATAATTTTGATTTTAATTACGCATAGGTAGCGGCTTTTATATAAAGCTGTAAGAAATACAAACGTCACAGACCGAAATTTATTTATTTATAAGTTCTAAAACAACGTGTCTGCATAAAATTATACAAGAAAATATGACATCACAAATTTTACACACATACACATCAATTATATATTAGAACATAAGCAAACTAGCAAGGGAAAAAATTCTACAAGCAACCACAAAAAAATAAATAATAACTATAAAAAAAATATAAATTTGTCCCATCGTGTTGTAACCCTGCGGGGTAAACGTGATTTTTATTAATCGTCTAATCTATTATAACTTAAATGAATACTGTTTACTATTATATTACTTTATCAAATAATCTTGAAACTCAAAAATACAATTTATGTGTCATATATACGAATAGAGGCTCAGTTGATTAACAACATCGGTCAGCTTTTTGTACAGAGATAGGTTTCATTTGAACCTTGTGTAAAATTGTGAAAATCTTGTAAGCCGCGTAAGCTTTCAGTGTTCTAGCAACCCTCGATCGGTTCACGCGTCTGGAGGGTGGGTTTCCCGCGCTTTCCAACTTCCTGTCGAAGTGTTGTGAATTTTTCATTACGATTTTCAATGGAATTTTAAAGGTAAGATATAAACATTTAGACACAGTAAAATTATATGTTTTTAAGAAAAATTTAAACTTAAAAAAAATATGTCAAGCGTAAACTATATATACTTTTCGTGATTAAATAATTTAATTTACATCTCTTTTATAAACTATATGTAGCATGGAGTTTAAAGTCTAATGATACATATTATTAATTTTGTACATACTAAAATTATTTATACAAATTTATTTCTAAAAGAACATATTTTTTCCATTGGTAAATTAATGTAATTCTAAACTTATTATTAAATTTAAATATGGCTTATTAGTACATTACCGTTCATTAAATTAAAAACTTAACTTACATAAAAAACGTATTTTTGACCCCTGCTTAGATTTCGTATACAATGACAAGGTTTCGACCTCTGCGAACACTAATCAATTTACATAAAACAATCACGAATTCAACTTCAACTAAACCTTTCTCAGGATTCACAATAGCTATTAGTAAGCGTAATAAACTCCCTTTGGTACTATTTAACTTTGTCAATAAAAGCTTATTATTTTTATTTTAATATTACAAGATTAAATGATATTCTTCAATTTTGCTACATTTCTAAGGCCTAATCAGTCAAGCAAAGCTTTAAAAAGTAATATGCGATACAAAAAAATATAACTTCTCATAGTATAAAAAAGCGTAAATGTTTAATAAAATCTTTATAATTTACTCAGACGAAGCCAAAAGGCCTAAGATATTGGCTAGAAGCCCTGAAAATGAATCCAATTGAATTCTATAGAACTCTCAAGTTTCACTAAGACGATTACTGGTTGGCTTTAATTAACTAACTGAATGGAAACTGAAAGTCATTCTAACCTTGAACTCCTTGTCTAAGTTAAAATATTCTCTTAAAATACTATCAAAGTTATTAATATATTTAAAATAATATTATACATTTAAAATGGTTCTGTGGCAGAGTTAATCGGGATCCTAGATCCCAGTGCTATCCGCCTGGGGCGTAAATTAATATCGTACGTTATACACACATTATAAAAAAAGGGTGCGTGTATTTATGTACGCGCGTAAGAAGTTATACTTCCTTGGCAATATTAAAAATAGTTTTTGATTGCATGCAAATAATTAATTACAATTAAATAATCAAAGACTGGAAAAGGAGTCATTATAGTCAATAAAGTTCAGTTTACATTTGAAAAATTAAATAAATAAATATTTATTATTATTCTCTTACATTAAGTGTAACATAAATTCTATTATTATTCGAATGTTGTTTTTAAATTATGTCCAATGCCGTAGCATCTTCCGTGGGCAACTTCATTCTGTTAATTTTGTGTCACGGTGCGCGCGCAACGTAAAATTTCACTCTCATCAATTTCATAACGCGCCTAAAGAAGTATAACTTCAAAAGTTTAATTAGTCTAATTTAACGATCCGTTACGGCCTCCGGCCTTATTTACATTACACGAGACACAACGATCTATATGAAACTAGAATGTAAATTGAAATCCTAATGAAAAAGTGAAATTGGATTAAAAGAACGTCATTGGATACATCTGGTGTTGAGAAATGTGTTGAAACAGAAGTAATTAAGCGAAGCACCGCAAACCAATCAGCCGGATGGCAGCTGTGTGCGGTTGTGTCTTGATTTCAGACTTGATTGCAAGAGCTTACATACTTAGCTTTTTATTAGAAAGACCTTTTTAACATTACTTCCTTGAAACTGATTATTATTAGTACTAAATGGCGTCCTAACCTCTTTTTCAAAGTACCTATGTAATCATTATTAATTCGTATTATTATTATGGTAATTTAAATATGCTTACACTTCCGTCTACGTAACAATTTGGAGTTATACCCTAGGATTATCCGTTAAATTCCTGCCGAAATTCGTATTATTTTGGATAGCAATAATTTTAAATTTTTAGCTCTTAATAAAATGGAAAATAATGAAAGGGATGTAGAATACGTCTTTATGCTCTACTGCTATGGGAGTTCAAACAAACGACTTATAAATATATATGTTTAAGTCTTAACACAAGTTACGTTCATTCTCCTTGATATTGGGTTATTTTTCATCAAGGGCAGAAACATACAGGAAACAGAGCTTTTGATGTACAACGTTTTTAAAGACCCTTTGCAAATGTCCTATTTTGTACAAAAACATCGACTCATAGCTGTATTAAAATTTTTCTATTCTTTAACGTATATTTATTACCATTTTACCAATTTATAGAAACTTTGTACTTATGACTGCCATGTTGACTACGTTTTAAATAAATAAACGTGACGAAACCTCATTAATATACGTTTACGATTATTGTTGTAATATTAAATTAAAATGTACTTTAATTAGTTAAAGCGTTTTTCGAACACGTATTTATGTTAAGTTTATTAAGTAGAGGAAACTTTTGAATTGATTGAATTATTTTAATAAATATAAATTTATGTATTTTAAGAAATATATTGATACAACCCTTGCATTTAAATTGTAATTTTGTTATATACTACACTCATTTATTTTTATAAATTTTATTTCTTACACTGTGGGCTAGAATAGGATACGAGACACGAGTTTCACCAAAAATACACTAAAACTTGAAAAAAAGTGAAATGGGACTTCAAAAATAGCCACAGAAAAATTTACGGGCATTAGCTAGTCATACATACAAATATGTATGGTATAGCTTAAAGACTTTCCGATAAGCTTTCAGAAAACGATAAACAGCGTAGCGCTTCACTTAAAGCTCTGCTGAGTGGGTTCCGCTTCCGGCCGTTTAGCTTCTACTCTCAACTTTTCAGAGCTTTCAAAAGACTCAATAGCTGCCAACATCCCTTTGTTTACATAATAAGGCGTTTTATACAAGACAAAGTTATGAGAAAAGACCTAATTGTTCCTTCCTCTTTTCTTTCTCATTCATGAGACCATATTACTTACTTACTATACAACATATAGTATTTTGTAGCGTCATGAGGTTATTGCCTAACCTTCCTCAAATGTTCAACACGAAATGTTTTTATCTATTTGGACTATTCGTTCTTAAGAAAACCACAAAATCAATTAAATCAAACTCTTAATCTATACAATAAGAAGTATAGATAAAGATACTATAGATATAAAGAATTCATTTAGTTTCATTCAATTCCAAAATAATAGAATATTTAAGGAAATATAAGACAATATAAAAGTATTGCTTAAGGAGAAATTGAATTCCTTAAGCCAATAAGCTCATAGGAAGCTCTTAAGTGAATAATAGATTATCAAAAACACAGATCCAAGACACAAATACATTTATTTTCTCGTCTTTGATTAGCCATAGTTTTGTGCGTTACTTAGTAAAAGAAGTCAAGTCAAGTACATAAATTATATTTAAATAATGTACCAACAAATAAGTAGGTATGAATAAAGTTGTTTATTTGAATTGCTCATAATGAAATTAGGTACTAGCTGCCCCCGCGAACTTCCTTTCTCTGTAATATGTTTTTTCTACTTAGATTCCCTTTTCAGTAGTTACATACTAACATATGGAACAGTTTACTATATAACCTCATAGAGAATGTTCGCTTTTCCAGAATAAAAATCTAAGTTCTAAATGAAACCAAATATACATTTTTTTTATATTTTTCTCTCTAAAAAATCTTCTTCAGAGTACAAATTATTAATTTTTAAAAAAATTGAATTGGCTGCCGTCTTCGAATTTTGCGCTTAGCAACATATTTTGTTTTTGAAAGGTTATATTTTGGTTATCAGTATTAAGAGTGAAATAATTTAAATAAAACGTAATAAACAAATGGTGAGCAGTGTTGATCTAGTGGCTTCAGCGTGCGCCTCTCATCCCTGAGGTCGTAGATTTGATCCCCGGCTGTGCACCAATGGACGATCTTTTTATGTTGCGCATTTAACATTCGCTCGAACGGTGAAGAAAAACATCGCGAGGAAACCGGCTTGCCTTGGACAAAAAGTCAACGGCGTGCGTCAGGCACAGAAGGCTGATCACCTACTTGCCTATAAGATTACCAAATGATCATGAAACAGATACAGAAATCTGAGGCCCAGACCTAAAAAGGTTGTAGCGCCATTGATTATTATTATTAATTAATTAATTTAAACGTGAATTAATCTTGTGTTCAGCGAGATTCCCTTCGACGCTTTTGAACAAAAGTGGTGAGTGATAAACGCAAGTATCTACCCAATATACCACCGCTTCATTTTCGTTACGTCATTTACCTGGGGACATTGTATAAACTCAATTAAAACGCGGGATAATGTATACTAAAAGGCTTTTGTAACTTGCGTGAATATTTAAAACTATCAGGAAAGTTCATTTGCGGGCTCAGGCATAACAATAAAAGGTATTAAAATTTAATCGTCCGACGACTGATGTGGTCACGTACGGATTCTATTCGCTTTAACTACTCTTTGGAGTTAATTGGAACTTCTGTTAGTCTAGATCCAGCACAAAAAAGTTTTCCAGTACAAGTTGTAAAACATTGTATTAAACCTAGATTTTTAAGATTGGATTTCGTGACATTAATGCATGCCGGTTCCTTTGTCCAATAGGCAAGTTTTATTATTTATAATATTACTAGCTGACCTGGCAAACGTCGTTTTGCCGTATATCATTTATAATAAAAAATAGGGGTTGATCGTAGAGGGGTGAAAATTAGGGGTTGTATGTATTTTTTAATGCTGAATCATAAAAAAAAAAAAAATATCTAAAAATAAAAAATTCAAAATTTGGGGTGGACTACCCTTAACATTTAGGGGGATGAAAAATAGATGTTGTCCGATTCTCAGACATACCCAATATGCACACAAACTTTCATGAGAATCGGTCAAGCCGTTTCGGAGGAGTTTAACTACAAACACCGCGACACAAGAATTTTATATATTAGATTACCAGTGGTGCTCAGCCGTGATTAGAACATTTATAAAATTGTACAATTATGTTTAATAACTGTTTAATTTGTAAGATTCTAACATTTAGTAGTGACAGAAATATTTTAGTAGTTGAATCATGTTTACCTTTCCAAACTATTAATACTCTATTATGTGCTATGTGTAGTGTGCTTATCTAGTTCCCACCTGGTACAGAACAAACTAATCAATATTGGATTAACATTATTGCTGGAATCGAGATTTCTATCTCTATTTGGCGGAAATTCATTTCTGCTTTTGTTCCACAAATAGAGGTCTATTTAGGGAAGGTAATGAAACACGACTAAAATAAAATAGATTTAATTTTAGTTGTACTTATATAAATAAGGTGGTTTTCAATTTGTATATATAACTTCTATATATCTTCAAGAATTATCCATTCAAAGGTATAAGATAGCTGGCTTATTTTGATTTAAATCGTTGAGTGTGTGCGTTATAGTTCCCAGTTGATATCAGACGGTCTTTGGTAGAACTCCCAATCTTAATCAGTGAATCCTCGAGTCGTTTACGGGGAATTTCTGTAAATGCATTTCCATCTTGTGTAAACAAAAATATAGAGTTCTGTGTAGATTTGATTTTTATCACTTGTTGTATGATTGATATGAAATTAAATAAAACACAATTAAGGTGTATTTAATTGCCGGGATTCGACATTCTTAAAAGAGGGTCGGCCATTGTAAATTTAAATTTACAGCGCGAAATAAGCCAGTAGCTCATATATCTATTATTTTGCTAAAGTAACTGTAGCTGTAGCTTTAAATGTTAGGCCTAATAATTAAATTCTAAAAGGTGCTGTGCTAATTAATTTTTAATGAAATAAAGTCTGCAGTGCCGCTGAATTAACGCTTACACTGTGAAATTATGAGGGACCCGTAATGTACCTCATTTTATACAACCCAGTTTTAATGGCGCCTTCGTGGTTAATTCTTCAACGCACACGGTGTGTAAAACTTATATCCTTGGTTTCTGGTGAAATAAGATAACACACGGACAACTTTGTGTTTCTTGTAACAAACCTTTACTATTGTTTTTCTAAAAAATGATTCATAGCAATTACAACTGCCATTAGAAATGAGAAACACGTAAATATCTTCGATTTGTTTGGGTACACCTGAAACACCTATAGATACTGTACTGAAAATGGATGCCAAATTAATTGTTATTACGTGTTATTCTATTGATTATCAAGGGATATGAAAGATCTGATGCGTGAGAATGGCAAACAAAGGACGAAACGATGAAGCGTTTCGGTTAATAGTGATTTGACAAAAGAAGAGACGGATCGAGTCAAGTGTGTGATTGGACTAGGCATTCTTTTGACATAATCATCATAATCAACCGTTGAGACGGACCCAACGGTTTCAATAAAAACCAAAATAGAAAATTAAATGAAATTTAAATACATGAAACATACTCTGCTTTACGAGTGTACATACATTCAATTTAAACTTTTTTAACGAAACAGTAAACTCTCGCTGATCACGTACTGCTGTAAAGCATTAGAAATCTCGACTTATATTTATATATAATTATCAGTAGTATAAAGTTTAGTATTAAGTATTAATATCAGTTAAAGAATGAATTTTAAATGTATGAATGGTACCGTTAGTTTATTAAAATATGATTGAATTAGACCGAAGTTATCCACAATAATATTTCAAAGAAAAATAGTAATTCAGTAACTGTTGCGTAAAAATATTTAAAAAGCCGATTCTCAAGGTACGAGGTACAAATACTCGGCTTTGCTCCAAGTTGTATTAAAAAGAGTCGCAATTTCAAAGAAAAGCAATTAACTTTTTTTATTAAATTCTTTGAGAAAAAGAAAATTTTCTTGCAAGTTTTTGATGCAGTTTCATTTCAGCTGTGCGGTAGCATGTCGTTGATTCCGATGGAAAAGTTGTATTTTTTGGTTTAAAAACTTCAATTCGGTCACTAGATGCCAGGGTTATAGTACCTATTACTTTTAATTCTAAAAAACCAAGTTTAAATTATTTTGGCAATCTCCTAAATGAAAACGCAGCACACAACTTGTATTGAGTTTATATAATTAATAAAATATCTTGAATGTAATAAAAAAAAAAATTGTACATTAAACAATGATAGACACTCATTTTCATTCATATCATATTTTAACATCAGTGTAGGTAATTATTTTTGAATTACATTTAGATTGTACACTCAAAAAATATTTCTATCTACAACAAATTTATCTCTTTGTGTACTCACTTCAGAGTAATATTTCAGATTATATACTACATGTATAGATTATATTCTCAGAAATTATAAAAAAGTAATATACAGTATAAAAAGTACTCGAGATCCTTAACATGCTCTATCTAATCTAACTTGGTGTTAGTTTGATACATAAGTTTGTGTTTGGTAGTAAATCGTCCATTACGTTATAATAATCCCGTTAATCCGACCAAATGAAGGAAACCCCACGTCTCTGGTCTCTTGATTAATCGCACTCATTTATAACATGTCCCAGACATAAGTTATAGCACTTATATCTTGCTCCACTAGCAAGAATCTTGTTACTTTTGTCAAGTGGAAATTGCAGTATAACGATATTTTTATCTCGTCGTTTATAAAGAAACTGTATGGATATACAGGGAATCCTATAAATCTCAAAAATAAAATTTTATTGTTTAAATTTAGTTCATAGATACGCCTACGCCTACCTTAACACAGGTTTACCGCAAACCAATAATGATTATATTTTAATAGTAAACAGTTTATAGTAGTACTACTAAATGCTAGGACTAGAACAGCATAGTTTTAATAATAATAAGTGTTAGAAATCATTATATTATTAGTATTTTATTACAATAATATTTTTAATGAAATAATTTATTTTTAAATTCTTTATTAACTTACAACTCATTAATATTTAAGTTTATTTATTTAAAGAGTGGTGAAAAACTATTGATATGAATTTGAAAATGTGAGTTGACTGTTCAGGCACAATGACATATTGAGCGACTTCTCCATTTCAGAATGGAGAGGCGGTTACAGAATTCTATCTTCATTCAGATGAAGATAGAATTCTGTAACCGCCTTCACGTGCACATTTTATTTATTTAACATTATGTCTAGATAGTGAAGAAACAAGCATATATCCAGATAAAACAAACATATACATATAGGACACAAAAACTTACAAACTAGATCTCTATCTGTAATGACCCGTTATTTTGTACCACATCTGAAAAGTAAGAGAGTAATATAAAGCCTCATATTAATTTTGATTTTAAGTATGATATAATATTTGTAGATAAGAATGAGTTCGTATCGCACGTTATTATTTAGTATATTTATAATATTAAATCTAAATATAGAGTGAATAGTCCCGAAAATACCGAACATTTCCAACCGTAACTTTTTGTTATATTTGCAACGATGAATTATTGTTTACATTTGTTAGTTGATAGTAGTCGTAATTTCAAATTCGTAAAATTTTCACGTTTTCCAAAAACAACGATTTAAGGACAGGCTATCTTTTGTATAAAATCGTATGTTATCCGCACTCGAATTACCATAAGGGTTAATTTTATTCTAATGTAAATATCAGGGTACCTATTATAAGGGGCGCGGGTATTCAATAAACAACAACTGTAATTAGAATAACTATTATTGTTTTACAACTGACGTTTAAGACTAGGCCATTGCAGAAAATTTTCAAAAAAAGAACGAATAAAAAACTATCATTCAGCAAAATTTAATAAAAAATGGGGGAATGGTGGTGGTGTATTTACATATGCAACATAAGTAAAGTCACGAAAATTTTTACTTATATTTTAAATTATTGCTGAATATTTTTTATTTTTCTATTACTATAGTTCAACGATTGTCTGTGGAAATGAGAATGGCATTACATATACCATTATCATTTCCATTGACCACTATTTAAACTAAATAGAGATACGTTGTAGCGAAGTATGCGTTGGTGATACTTTTAGAAAAACGAGTGGAGCATGGCATTTTATGGTGACGATAGATAAACGCTAATCTTGGCTGAACAGGCGGTCCCAAAAACAGGCTATAAAATTTTCGTGTAATGTTCGCTTATTTACTTAATGTTTACTTGAGTCACATTTGTTGTAAGTCGCTGTAGGCGGTTAATTATATATTTAATGAAAAGTGCAATTGTTTTTTCTAAAAAATATATAATTACTAGCAGACCTGCCAAGCGTTGCTGTGGCTAAGGTTTTTATTATATTACATGGTAGTAAAGTATTCAAGGGTAACGGTAGGAGAACACCGGTCATGGGGACCACCATGCTTTTTTGGTGGTTATGCCATTAAATTGTAGCTTATGTGAAACGTTGTTACTTTCAACACAGCGCCATCTGTTAGAATTGTGACTATCAAATAATAAACAAATATTTTGCAACAAAATAATATTGCGGGTATAAATTGAGATGTAAGCTATCCTATCTTTTAAGTTGGATCAAACTACACACGGTGTGCAAATTTGATTGATATCGGTTCGGTAGTTTAGCGGACAAACAATGTGATACGTAATTTATATATATTAAGATTATATTATAGTATTTTTTGTTCCTTTTACAACACATTTTGCTCTATGAACATGTTGTTAAAAATATGTTGTTCTAACTTTTAAAAGCTGCACCTTGCAGGCTGTCATGTATAAGATGGCGTGTGGTAAAAAAATATGTTGTATGTAAAAACTGATAGACTGAATTGGCATACAAAAGTAGTAGGTTAGTTAAAAAACAGGGAATTCTAGACAGCCTCTACCTTTATATAATTGATTAGGAACAGATAACTTTAATAGAATTTGCATTAATTTAAGTATGTTTAATGTACCCGTAAAAGAATCGCCTACTTCATTGCTCCAGGATTATCCCCATACACAGTTTATCTTTTTCATTTTCCATGTGAGTGAGCGGGTCATATAGACTTCCCGATTTTTGATAAAGGTCAATGGTTATAGAGCTCGGGTAATAGAAGGATACGCCTACATGTTTAGGAAAATTGTAACTATAAAACATTTTATTCAAAGACTTTGTAAAATAGCTTAGACCTTTTGCTAGGATCTTCAGAAGGTTTGATTGATTTTTAGTCTCATGCTTACGATTATGTTCAAATAAATTACAAGTTCATATTATGAGTTAATTTAAAGTATGCTGTTCTCAACCCCACAGTGAAGTTCGGGACACACAATTCATTCAATACGTTTAGAAAACCTTACCTTATCAAATATATAAAATTCTCGTGTCGCGGTGTTTGTGGTTAAACTCCTCCGAAACGGCTCGATCGATTCTCATGAAATTTTGTGTACATATTGGGTATGTCTGAGAATCGGACAACATCTATTTTTCATCCCCCTAAATGTTAAAGGTAGTCCCACCCCTAAATATTTTTTTTTTAATTTTTAGATTTTTTTTTTATATGATACAACATTAAAAAATACATATAACCCCTCTACGATCCACCCCTATTTTTTATTTGCTAGTAAAGTATAAAATTAGTGGATTTATATCCAGAAAATTAATCGATCAAGTATTTTTTTCCTGATTATTTGTTTTATTCTAATAAGCTAGTTGATGATCAGCATACCTATATACGTACACAGATAGTATAACTGAAGCAACGTGCTCAAATAAAATTGTTTTGTAAAACTAAAATGGAATTAATAGTTCTACACGCCAAATTATTATGATTATTTTTCCGACCCAAATATCGGCCGATAGAATTGCACCATTCGACGTCACGTGGTACAACCTACATGGTATTATACTGATAATTTTTTGTGAAAATTTTCTCTGGTCGTTGCTTCAAGAAAAGTATTAAGTAGTTGTTTTATTCATTATGAAATTCTTATTTGTTAACTGTACATTTCGTCTCATGGTGCAATTCTATTGGCCGACATTTGGGTCGGAAAAATAATCCCCCGAATACCACACGAGCTTCAAAATTATCGGGCATTTCCCTCAAGGTTCCCTGCAAACAACGAACCTATCAGCCATAATATATATATAACCTACCTATATATTATAACTGAATATTTCATTTTTTCTTTTTTTATTCATTATTTCATTTTATTATATAATATTTTCCTAGGTTGTTTAATGAGAAACAAACTAAATGCCAGGTGATACGGCCCATACCACTGCCGAAACCATAGAGGTGCATACCAATCAAATCAGTACGTATAATGGAAATAGTAATTTTCATGTGAATAGTTTGGAGCTGTTGGTTTAATACAGGGGACCAATTTTCCTTTAATATTTCTGTTTCAGAATTGTGTCAAAAATGTTGTAACATATTCACACATCTTTATTTCCCCTGTGACTTTCTTATATTATAACGATTTATTACCCTCACAATAAAATACAGTATGTATTTCAGAAAAGTATTTTTGTATAAATAGGTAATTTTTTGATGATGACAGAAACAATAAATAAAGTTAATTTATATGTGAAAGTTTATTATTTTTATGAAAATTTATACACTAACAAGTTATTAATACGTAACACAGTAATTAATCACAACGAACCTACTGTAATTAGAAGTCGAAGAGAGTGATCATCACTTTAATTTCGAATTCTCATTACCTATCTATCTTATTATACCTATCGCAAATGAACAAATTTATATAAGGATCACAAAAAAAATCCAAGAAAAAATAGCTTCGTCTAAAAATTTCACATTTCGAGCCAACGCACGTTTGGAATGAATCCGATAATGGTGCTATTAAAGAAAGATATTTCTTTTGAAAGATCTAGTTTTGTGACAAATACTCTGAGCAGATGAAGACCGTTGCTTTGATATACAGTGCGAAGTGAAATACAATCGTTCTTTTAAAATAATATTTATTTCAACAGTAGATAACAATATTTTTATAACTCTGTAAATAAATCAGTAAAATTTAAAAAAAAGCTTGAAAATTAATAAAACTAAGGGTCTATTTCACAATGTACGGATAAGTTCTACATAAGTTCCAAATTAGCTATTTATTACTTATAGGTAGGATAAACACTATTGTTGCGTTTCACGACTGTCAGATAGCGTTATTCGTCACATAAGGTCCATCATAAGTTATGAGTCCGATGAATGTCAAATAGCACAATTTATCTTCCAAATAATTAATTTGTTGCATAGCTATTTAGTACTTTATCCATACATTGTGAAACAGACCCTAAGTATTAGTTAAAGACTTTTTGACATTTATGTATAATCTTATCACACAACATATCTTTATTATATTACAATACACCAGTGTTTTGTACAATTA
Organism: Pieris napi; assembly: GCF_905475465.1. Classification (NCBI taxonomy): domain Eukaryota; kingdom Metazoa; phylum Arthropoda; class Insecta; order Lepidoptera; family Pieridae; genus Pieris; species Pieris napi. The sequence continues at coordinate 6,786,177 of NC_062237.1, read as the reverse complement.
ATTAAGGTACACATTTGGTTTAAATTTAATAAAAATAAGATATAGTACCTACTTGAATCAATTCTTTTTTTTTAGAAGCATAATGCACCAAACGAGCCTGTAAATTTAGTATAAGTTCGGTAAGACGTTCATAGAAGATTGTGTAAATGTGCTCATTATATAAACAAGTACTCCGTAAACTATTATATGAAGTACTTAGTTGGAAAGTGAACATGCCTATTATGATGCAGATATCGGCACAAACTTATGCATTGTCTGAGCAACGTTGAATACAAGTTAAGCCTTGTGGCCAGAGATTATATGAATAGAAGTTTGGACCTACTAAGTAGGTTGTAGGGTAGAATTTTATACTAACTATTTATAGACAAAGATGTCAAAATTGAGAGCCGCACGTCGTACGAAACGTACGTTAATCGAACGACCGTCGTCACGATCAGAAACACGGTCAAAAATTGAAAGTGACTTTTAAAGGTGCCTATTAAAAAAAATTATAAAGAAACCTGAGATCTAGATTTGTAGCGCCATGTGTGTTTTTTATATATTCCGTTACATATATTAAGAGATGTTCATATTTGTGTGCCTACACTTACGACGGCTATGGTGTCTACTTTTTAGGAGTTTAAGATAAAGCAGACTTTTTACCATAAAATTCTTTAATCGAGAATAATTTATGAAAAATAGCGGGGAAAAATAAGTTAAAAAACCCGGCCATGCAATTGGTGTTGATTGACTTTAAGTTTTCCTAAATTTTGTACGATATGAACTATTAATAAAGGAAACCTTTCTAAGAATTTCCCATAGTTTCTTATAAAATATATTTTCCTCAAACTCCACGATAATTCATTCTTCCATAAATTACGACAGTAACACGGGCAAGAATTCGTAGGTATCGAAAAACGATTTTTATTATATTGGTATTGGAAAAAACGTAGTAAATTCCGCAGAAGCACATCTGGTTTGTTTGATGTAGCCCACATCGCGGGAACTGGGTCAGTCCGGTTTCAAGTATCAAGGCGCTATCGGACCGGATATTCCAGGGTTGTCAATATTAAATCAGAAATTGCCCCCGAGATACTGAACTAAGTTTTAAGTTAGAAGGTATCTTTGTTCAACAATTAATTTTCAAAATGGCGTAAACTTATGGCTTTAATACATATATTAACATTACAGAAGATAAAGAATACACATTTGTGAAACTAGAATCTAATATTTCCTTTTTGTTAAAGATCCATTATTATTATTGTGACAACCCTAAGACCTATCAACGCATAATGTACAAATGATAGAAAATATGGATCAAATGCATCTGTTTGTCAGTGAATTCACTAGCTGAATATCATCATACAACGTGGTCATCATAAATCAATATTGGATTTAAGCGTATGCATGTGAAATGCAAAATACAGGAAAATGATTCTGCCAACATTTTGTTATATTCGAGTTTTCTCCTACTACTTCTCCTATTTTTTATTTACTTACAGATGTAGGTACTTCCTAATAAAAATCTTTTTTAAGTTATATAATGTATCGCTAAAAATCGCTCGAAGAAAGAAACTCAGCTTTCTTGGATTCAAACCAGACCAGCGTGTTCTTTAACACGCCTAGAAACTAATAAGTGATATTTAATAGCGATTATGTTATAGTAAAATAAATAAAGAATAAATACATTATATTTTTTAGAATCCTTAAGTTAGTTAAACGTTTCTTTATCTTGTCTCTGTTGTAGAACGGCCTTGGCTCTGTGGTCATAACTTGCATCGTGGTATACTACCAGAATTAAACAGTTTTATCTTATCAGTGCATAGATAAGGGTAGGGATAATAATACAGGGCCGACCTTCCCTATAGCTTTCCCATAATAAATTTAATAATATACAAACGATTTTGTCCACCTCCCATTCAATTTTTTTTCCCTTCCAAATTTCGTCCCTAGCATCTATCTCTTTTAATCACAGCGTTTATACAATTTGACGGAAAGAGACGAAACATTGCAATACTGGTTTTGATGATCGTCGGCGTCAATCTATACTTAAGTTACATATTATACGATGTTTAAGATTGTGTTGTACGCCAATATAATCATAATTGTAACAACATACATAATTCATGCACGCATGTTTCTTAATCTTACAACATGATAGAGATTATATCCCCCGGAGTATCGTACACGATTATTACACGACATGCCTATACATTTAGATTACAAATACAGTAGAACCTCGATAACGTAAACCTCGGTAACATAAAAACCTCTGTTACTTCAAAAAATACTATGTTCCCTTCCCATCAGAGCCCAAAACCTCTATAACTTAAAATACGCAACCTCTATAACGTAAATAAATAATCTCTGTATAGGCCCTCAGTAACTAAAAGAAATGTTTCCACAACCTCTATAACATAAAATTGTTTGTGAATGAGTCATTTTATAAGAGTGTCAAAACAAATGGTTTCGGTATTTATTGCTTGCACGTGTTTACTAATGTATTGTTAACGTAAACAATACATTACCTATTGTTTGCTTTATCTAAATTCTTCAAAGCTTTGCGGCGGTTAGCTTTGTGACAACGACTTACTTGCATCATAAGTTAATGTGTTAATGTATTCTCCTCTCTATTTGTCATTGAAAATCAAATCGATTATAAACAGTGAATTTTTTAAAACAAAAGAAAATCACAGTTTTTTTCTAAGTAGACTAAACCTTTAGTTGTTGTTTTATTTTTATGTAATGTAAGTAATGTGAATAAATATGATTAAATATTTAATTTTCGATCCTTCTGATGCATTCAAGTAAAAATGGGAGGAAGGGTACATAGAAACATGTACATACCTCTATATTAGCCTTTACCTGACATAGAACCTTGATAACTTAAAACCTCGATAACATAAAATATTTTGTGTTTCCCTTGGACTTTATCTTATCGAGGTTCTACTGTATATACAATGTCTAATAGTAATTAAATATATATAAATGTAATAGAAGATCTTATCTAGATATAGCTGAGGTATTTTTTTAATGCATTTCTTCAAAATGAAGAAATATTAGTATAATTTAAAAATAATAACGCTAAGATAGAGTCTCCGATGGTATATGTTAGATGCTTCAATATTATAGATAAATCAGTAATAATAATAATTATATATTTCGAAGCAGACACACAAACACGAGTACAGAGAAACGATAATTGTGTAAATTGTTTTATTGATAAATGCTAAACGATGAAGACTATCTCTGTTAACCGAGTACTGAGTCAAAGTATGTCCACTATATACGTATATATATTTGTTTATTACGTGATTGATAATTGTTCGATCCATATACATTTCATGAAGTTCTTTTACTCTCATCGCCGATCATGCCATCTAGACTTTATAACATTGTTGTAGAACTGATGATTTCTTAAAGTATTTAATGAGTACAAGTTGCACCTTCTTTGAAATAATAATAAATGCAAATTTATTGAATAATATCGAAATAAGAACATCGAATTGTAATTGCCTTTTTCGGGGTTTTTGGAAGTCAGTTAAAAATAAGGCTAACGAAGTGATCACGTGACCCAAGACAGTCTAAGCTTATTCTTCAGTTTTGCCTATAGAATCCTAATTCAGCGACTGGCTTCAATTTTAGAACGGTTCTTCACATCACGTTTAAGTCAGTGAAAACGACTTAAAATCTTACAATTTCCGACAGTGAGTTTATTTGCTCGTGTATTAAATTGATGCGCAACTTGTTGTTTAATTGCAATGTAAATTAGTACTAAAAATAAGAACTCTCACACGGATATAATTATTACTATTCAGCAGACTTATAAATTTAACATTGTAATACGTTAATCCTGGAACAGCCCACTAACGCATGACATATGGAATCAAGTTTCACAATATGTGAAGATATCGCGATATTGCTAGTAAACATTTCAGCGAGTGTTCTGAAAACTTATTGCCTCTTTGAGACCGGATTTCCACTCCTGTATATAAAATACAATGACACGAATATTCTCCACGCTTGTGAAAATAGGAAATGGCACGTACTGAATCTTTGACTACGTACCTGCTGTTGGATTTGAATCAGATATTTTACTGAGAAATATGAGCAAGGGAGCACTTGAATACACTTCATTTGTATATTTAAATTGTTTTGCATGACAGTGTTGATATATTTAGGAAAGGAGGAGATTGTAGTGACAAATACATTCTTCTGGTCAGGTAACTTCTCTATTGAGGATTCTGCGACTATTTCTTTAATATTTGAACGTGTGAGCAGAAATATACGCTAGGAATGGAATTCAGGTCAGAAAACATAGACGACATATATGAAGCCATTCCGATTGATACAGAGCTATCCTACAGATTGTTAGGCGTTTTATTTTAATATAATTATAGTTCAGCCTTGCGATTCTGTAATTCACTTGTCGAACTCAAACAGCGGTTTTCACAGCGGCGGTCGCGCTCAAATCAGTCATAAAGCAGTCATTTTACGATTTGGCATTCTGATAAACAATAAACTACAAGCTCCCTCCTTATCCTACCCATTTTGAGGGTTTTCATTTGATTTTTGGCAGCCGTCGCAGTTTTATTTTTTCTTAAATTCAGCTATATAAAAAGTCTTTGGCAACGACCTGTCACGCTGACGTGGCTTACGTGACGGGGTGACATCCGCGTGACAAGTGTAAAAATGTGTCAAGTGCGAGATTAAAGTTTCACATGTTTCAACAAGTTAAACCGTGATGCGAAGATACATTTTTAGAGTGGTTTTAATGCAGTTTTAATGAGTATTTCATGCTTTTAAATAAATTAAGAGTTTAATCTATGTATTTAAAAAAAAAGTAATTAATGGACGGTATGCTCACCTCATGCAGGGTTTTTTTGATTTATAAGTATGGACAATATATACTATATAATGCTCGTATATCTTTATAAAATACATTAAATGTTTATCGTTACACAAATCCTTTTCCTCCCGTTCTAGTAGCATTAATATCAACGCCAAATAATTACACTCGGGTTGTTAAAAGCTTTCCCGTATTAAGAAAGGTAAATTGTGCCATCGAGTGCGCAGCTCCCATTATGGTATAAGATGTCTGGGAAATATTCTTACGGCAAGTGAAAATATGTAGCGGATAAAGTAAAATATAAATTAGAAGAATGCATTAAACGTTTTTTTTTTAAAGACAATCCACACCAATTGACCTAGTCCCATGCTAAGCTGGTGAAGCTTGTGTTATGGGTACTAGGCAACGGATATACATACATATTATAGATAGATAGACATATAAATACATATTTAAACACCCAAGACCTAAGGACAACACCAAATGCTCATCACATCGATGTTCGTCTCAGCTGGGGATCGAACCCATGGATTCGCAGTCAGGGGTAGTCACCACTAGACCAATGAGTCGTCATTCGTCACGTTATTTTTATAATCTTGAATAAGGCACACTACTGTCGTATTTATTTATTTATTTATTTATTGAACATGAGAGTCCTGAAGATTAAACGTTCAATTACTACTTAGACTATATAGAGATTATCAATAAACGTTGTACGATAAAAGTTACTGCATTGGGTTGGTAATAGTTTATCATGGATACTACGCATACGCATTGTAAAATATTATACTCTACGCTTTTCACTTATAACTTAAATCGCCTAAAAAGAGGTTTATGAAACAAAACAAACAAATGTGGTATATAATTCTTCGTTTCTTATTTGATGAGAAATATTTTTTCGTATCGTACGAAAAATATGTTTTATTAAATAATTCAACATTAGTATTGACATATCTGATATACTGTTTACCGGGATGGAAGGTCACCTCCCATCTCACTCGTGTTATTTATATTTATTCAGTCTAAAAGGCAATTTTGTATTGTTTTTATAGGACATATTAAAAGACACTGTTCTTTTCGGTATGGAAGAAGTTTCTAAGATTCAATAAGTAAGATACATTTATATTTTATTGTGGATGAATCTATTTCATTCATTATTTTTCTTATAAAGGGAAGCTTTAAATGCCTACTAACACGTGACAATTATTGATGCCCAACGGGCTAATCTTTATATATATAATTCTTCTGTGAGTGTGTTCGTCACTGAACTTCTCTCAAACGACTGGACCGATTTTGATGAAATTTTTTGTGTGTGTTCAAGGGGATCTGGGAATGGTTTATATTCACAAATCAGCCCGGCAGATGGCACTGCAGTCGGTATTTTCATACTTTGCTTGATATCCTAATCGCTTTAAATATCATGCAGGACTACGTTTGTGGGGTCCACTAGTTATCTATATAAATGTATTCTCATTTGTTTAGAAAATCAAATCCTAAACAGTCAGTATAAAATACCATATTTTTTTAGACTAATAATGACGAAAAAGTATGATATTCACTTAAATTGGTCACTAATCAAATGAAATGAAATTATAATTTATTTATGAAAATAAATGTACTGCTTTATTTAAACCAAACGCGTCTTTTTAATAGCCAAGTGTTTTTGTTATAAAATGCTCGTGGTGCAATCATGTGACATATTGTACTAATTAATCTTATTAAAATACCTGTAGCTTCAATCAGTAGTAGGCATGGTAAAATGTGATCAAGCACTAAAAATAATGCGCATGTAATAAAATATTTATTAGAGAAAATAATTCCTTCAAACATTTTAATCTATTTACTGGTAGGTTGATCAATCACGAAAATCACAGAACAGATTACAATGTTGGATATAATGGAAAAGAAAACGAGGGGGGTGCTTTGTTCGGTATATTCCGCGTCCCGACTTTAATTTTCACGCGAGATAACAATTTTTTCCCAATACGGGAAGTAAGGAATAAAGGTTTCGTATTTGGTGTGAGGCTGTAAAAATAGATATTGAACGAAATTCTATGTAAGAAATTTTCTTCTATTTGTAATAAATATATTCGGGTATATTTTCTCAAATATTCCTTAAGTTGTATTCTGAAAATGTTACATTATTCGTACGCTCCTACCATCTCTTTGGCCTAGAGATTTACAACAGTGATCTGCTTCAAATTTTATTCCTGGCGAAATAATTATTGATTAGGATAGTACACGTAGACAGGCGTACCAAGAGTGTTGCGTCATTGCACAAGTTTTTCACCAGGCGCAACTTATTTAATTATTATTAAAAGGTGTGGCGACGTGTGCCACACTTTAATTGTACTGGATCAGCGAAAGGCATAGAAGAAATAATACAATATTTACAAGAAGATTTTTGGTTTTACTAACAGGCCCAGTCACTAAAGAATGAATCTAACTAATTTTGCTGATATTTAACTGATAGTGATTTAGGGATTTCAAACTCACAACAATAATACTTAATACCGTATTTTTTTTCATAATATTAAATGCAAATCTATTATTGGAAAACCTAATTTATTTTAACCTTGATATTTAAAATGTATACAATCAGTAACGACCTTAAAGTTATCAAAGTTTCGCTAATGGAGTCCATTAGAGATGCTCAATAAGTGTAATTAATCATTTATGTAATTGAGATACAAATTTTGTATTAATTTATTTTCAAAGTGAAGCTCGTATTACACTAGATGTAATATACATTTACATTTAGTACTTTACTAGTTCTTAATGTTTTACAACTAAAACCTTATGTTTTATACACGAGTACAATAAAAGGAAATAAACCTTCATGACGTATATCGCACATAATATTTAAATCAGATTGGAGTAGAATTTTCATGTCAAACTATTAATTAATATTTCATCATTGATCTGATATTTAGGAAAAATATTTTATCGAATATCGAATTAGAAGTTCAAGTTATTAATAAAATATTAAAACTTACTTAAAATTAAAAATTACAACTGAACTCAGATGATTCAATAAGAGTGAAACTTTAGTTAACCATAGATCTAAAGTGTAGCTAAAACAGGTTTATTTTTACACGCTTTATATTAGCTTCACCTGTATGTATGTATGTATGTATGTAACCGACTCCTTCGGACTCGATTTTGACCCACTTTTAACGGACAGATTTAATTCAAACTTTGCGCACCTGTCAAAGATCGATGACAATGCAATAATCCGAAAAAAAAATGAAAAAAATAAAAAAAAATTAACTTAAAAATAAAAAATTAATTTCATCCAATTCCAAATTAATTTCATTTCCATTTTCAGCCTTAACTAGGAATTACTTTTCACTTTTTAGTTTGATGTGCTTTAAAAGCGTGTTTTTTAGTTTTTTTCAACTATTATTTATTGCCCTATTACTTCTAAAAATCAATAGGTGACGCGTCAGGTATTAAATCACGTAGCTGTACCATTTTTAACAATAATTAGTTATAATAATTTTTAGTATCTAGTGATTTTGGTCTATAACACTGATGATTAAGAAATAATTACTCTGAGTACTGCTGATTATTTAATTTATTTCATACATTATAACACTAAGTAATCTCATTTTAAAATAAAGCAAACAAAACTTGATATAACTTATACTTGTATAGCAAGTGAGTATGAATATACAAAATGTTAATTTCTTTAACCTAAATTAAAGTAAGACAAAAGTTAGCTAAACAGCTCTCATACCAACAATATCATGCTTTAAGAAACTTCCTATGAATTTGTTAACATTTTCATGTGTTCTTTAAGAATTTCTGCTATTGTTAGCTTTTACGACTTTTTATATAGCGCTTTACAAAAAGGCAAATCACCTTTTTATATTTTACGTTACAATTCGTAGAGCTTACGCAGTGATATCAGAATATTGTCTCGAGTTTTGTATTTCAAGGCTTTTTTATATAGACGTTGCGTCTAGCTGTTTGAAATATGAAGAGTATATTAAGCTAACAAAATATATATTCATAAAGCAATTGAAAAATAGTGCTTTTATGAAGCTTAATTATTTGCCATGTAGTGTCAAATTCACTTTAAAAACGTTCTTACAATGAATATCTTTCTATTGCATTTCCACACGTAGCGCTTAATTGCTACGAACCACGCTTGAGTAACGCCGTAGCACGTTACAGGTCTGCTACGAATATGCTACGTGCTACGATGCTAATTTCCACATTGGTATGCATTTATTCCATTCTAATTGCACGTGTTGTAATTGGAGATAGCAATCTAGGACAACGTATTTGATAAAATAAATTTTAGCATATTGATTGATTGATTTAAAACTTAATATAATACAACGTAAAAAATCGTTTAAATCTGTTTATTTTTCAACTTTATACAAAGGTTTAATAATTTTGCATTGGATTAGGCTAAAAATAAAACATACATTAGTAGATTAAAAATGCTAATACTCGTAGAGTGACTTTGTTCGTGTTTATATTGCATGCATGATAGTATTTTTAATTCTTTTTCATATCAATAATTTTAATATCAGTTATAAATAATTTTATATACACTACGACAAACTCTAAAGGCCAAATCTATTCATAAATTCAGCAGCCCATTCTGTAATTTCTTTTCCAGTAGGAGCTTTTTGTGCAATTCGAGTTTATATACTTTTATTCCCCCAGTATGCTGAGTTTCCACGCTGAACGGATACAAATAGTGACTACCTGAGTAATGGACGTTTTAACTATAGAAAATATAGGTAAATATTCGTTATATACCATACATATAAGGCTTTGTTCCTTGTTGCTTATGTTACATACATAAATACAAAGGCCACAAAGGCTATACGATATTAAATATCTTGAGATACAATTTCGTGATAACGATGGGTTGGCAATTAATAACGTCCCCCTGGTATATATTGTAAAGCATTGTTTAGGAATACAACTTTGCGTATAATTTTTATAGATTTAATTACTGAAGCTTGTTCCTTAATGAGGTTACGGAACAAATTCATTTAGGTTACATTTATTTATTTATATATATATATATTACAGTTCTTAGAATATTTAGGTAACAATGTATGTATGGAACATGTAATATCTTATAAGTATTCCGTTCAGAACACATTCCGCGCATTCCATGCTGGCTTAGATATTTCTTCGAAACTGGTTGAAACGCTGTTTCTTCGTATACATTCGGGCTACATTTACATTAGGGTATATTTTTACAATTTCACTCTTAATAATGAAGTATGAATTAAAACGTGAATTAATATTTTACCCGAAAGTTATTCAAATATTAACTACATATAGGTATATTATTTAAGTAGACACTCCTGTGTATATTTTAGTAATACTCCGTGTTAGACATCCATCCCACCAGACGATGAAATTCATCGAAAAGAGATTATTTACACTAGTATCTTTGCACACGCACTTGTGCACTTAAATATCTCCTAGCTAGTTACAAAAGCGATGAAACGCGCTCCGTGACCAAAATAGCCTGGATACTGTTATAATACGGAGTGAGTCCAATTTTTAATAGAAAAAAAATTGGCCAATATGACTTCAACCGTTGCACTTATATGCAAAACATGTAAGTCGTTACTTGTTTTGACACTACTCTTTCAATTTTATCTATCTATCCTACTTAAACCCTACTGTACTGTGTTTATAGAAGAGGCTGTAATGTTTTAAAACAAGTTTTATTAAGTATATTAGGTGCAAATTAGAATTTTCTGAATTAAGACCAAATCGGTATTTGTGGTTGTTATTTTCTCCAACTTATATAAAGTCTTAAATATTTGTATTTCAGTACATTTTACAGTATTTTGTCATTTCTTTTTTAGACTTGATTTTTGTACTATTCCCTCAAACTATTCCTTCATTGTTACTATGCATATGAAAATTTATTGTTTGGCACTGAAACTATTTTTAAACTTGTTCAAAATAAATATAAAACATTACAACTTCTCGAGACTTCCACAATATACTGCTGAGTTTATGTTGTTATAAAGTAAAAAGTTTGAAGAAATTACGTTGATGTTATAAATATAAAAGTAAGAAATAAAACTAAGAAGATATTATTCTCAATACTAAATTTATGCTTCCTGTATGATTTTGACAGGATTTTACTTTGCTCCTTATCCATACGAAGTATGAGCCTCAAATTGACTATTTGTCCTTTTCACACTCATGTTAGTTAAAAACTACGTAAATGACATTGTAAGTATCGCTTTGAGAAAGCTTCTAATTACTTCGTGAAACTCTATAACTTCTAGTAGAGATAGCGATTCCGATCCCAACTTCATTCTTGAGTTTGTACCGCTCGATTCCACAGTTGCTTCATCAGCGCTACGATATTTAGATCACATTGAAATTGCATACAACATCATCAGACTTCGTGTCACTATTTCTATTAGTATTTAGTTTAGGAGATATCAGGCATATCTCCTTAAAAGTGAAAAGCCTTGTCATAACTAAAACTAAATTATATGCTACAAGCTCTCTTGTAAACGTCACTTAGCATTACTTATATATAATATATTAGGTTGGGGAAAAAGTCTTTTCACATTATACTATGTATGAACTTGTAATAAAATCTCTTTGGCTATACTATATGTATTTGCCTGTTTTTGTTATCATTGAAAGTTGAGATTTTAAAGAAGATAATTCCAAATTCATATTAGGATAATTTGTGATTTTTATTTCTTTTTCGTACCATCAAGATAAGTGAATCTAATGAAGAAATTCGATACATTTTAAAATTTTACAACAAAAAAGGTAAAAATGCAACGCAAGCCGCGAAAAAAATTTGACCATCGATCCTGAACTCTACTGCGAAACACTGATGAGATTAAAGCAAGGAGTTGAGAGAAAGCGGCCGGAATTAATCAACAGAAGGGGTGTGGTTTTTCATCAAGATAAAGCGAGACCTCACACATCTTTAGCCACTCAGCAAAAATTAAGAGAGCTTGGCTGGGAGGTGTTAATGCATCCGACGTATAAACCTGACCTTGCACCTTCAGATTTCCACCTGTTTCGGTCTTTTCAAAATTCTTTAGGCAGTGTCAGGTTAACATCACGAGAGGACTGAGAAAACCAATTGTCGCGGTATTTTGATCAGAAGCCCCAAAATTTCTATAGCAATGGGGTCATCCCTACCTACAACATGGCAAAAAGTTATCGAACAAAATGGTACCTACATACTTTAGTTAAATGTAAATAAACTATATTAAAAAATGTTGTGAATTTTCTTGAAAAATGTGAAGAAACTTTTTCCCCAACCTATTATATATATAACTTATTCATTAGTAAGTCGAATTGCAGTCTATTAACTACAGTACCTACTCATTCTGTCAAATTAGGTTTACGTTGTGATGAATTGAGATGACCAAGAATCATAACCACAAGATAATAATATATGGATTGCACGATACATTATTTGACATTCACAAGTGTAAGTTACGTCACTTAAATGATTCTTTTTGCCACAAAAATATTGAATATCGCAAAAGGAATCATCTTTGTATGACGAAAATTATTTATTATTATGCACCTTATCTTCACAGAATATAAAAAATAAGGAACAAAGGGTAAGAGGCTATTTTAAAAATAATCGAACGTCAAAGGTTTATGCTAAATTTCCAATTTCCTGTTTTACGTTTACTGTCAACGAAAAAGGGAATTTGTAATAAGTGGGGTATCTAGTTATTATTTGAACGCTAGACGTGCCACTTTCTTATGTACAATAAGTAATTATGGACAGTCATATTCCAGAAGGCTCCCAAGTGCGTCGCCGACCTTTAAAAAATTGGTACGCTTGAACGATCCTAAGTCGAATTGGTTCGGAAATATTTCAGTGGGCAGCTGGTTCCACATAGTGGTAGTGCGCGGCAAAAAGCCTTAAGAAACGCTCACTTGTGGAACGTCGAGGTGATACGGATGGTATTTTATATTCTGCCTTGACGTCCGATGATAAAACTCAGCTGCAGGTATTAGTCCGAACAACTCCTGTAAACACTCTTCATGGTAAATGCGGTAGAAGATGCGGAGAGACCCCACATATCTATGCAACGCCAAGGGATCAAACCGCTCGGAAGGTCTGGTCGTCGACGATTCGACTTGCTCTTCGTTGAATACGGTTAAGCGGAAAGAGCTGGTATTTCCGCCCAGAGGTGAGTGAACAGTAGTGTATGTGGGCCCGAATTCGCGTTTTTAGAGTTGCAAGTGGTGGCCGGGAGTAAAGTACCGTCTTGCATTGCTGAGAACACCAAGCTTCTTAGAGGCTAAATTAGCCTTTCCTTCCAAATAAGCGTCAATCGCAAAATCAAAAAATTATTTATAACGAATCAAATTTAATTATCTTCTGGATTATTGAAGTGTCATCTTTTTAAGTAACTAGCAACACATGAAAGTAACCAGGAACTCTTTGAATATACTTCATCACTACCTCAAGAACCTGCGATAATATATGATTTATGAAACATATTTTACGTAAAAGTTTCAATGGGTAACATCATTAACGTAATTTTTATAAATTTAAATTTTTCTATTTTTTTGTCATTATGTTTAATATAATAATGTACATATTATATACTGTTTGTAATTGTTAGTATTTGGTAAACGAGCACTGAAGTTTCCACTAAAATGCTGTGTACAGATCTAATTGGACTTCAGGTTTATAAATGTTGTTTAGTCTGTAATAACTGTATGTATTTAACCAATCTGATTTCTGTTTCTGTACCTTAAATGTAAAAATAAAATAAAATAATCATCACAGATTTAAATGTACTTTATTTAGAAAAATGTCACATACTGAAATTTCATTTGTAAGCAGAAACAACTTAGATTAAATTTAGTATTGTGAAACTTTCCTTTGTGTTGTAGGGAAAGTATATAATATTGGTAACAAATAATGTTTTGATCCAGTAACGGGTAGTCTATGTTTATGTTACTTGTCATATTATTTACTGTGCTCTTTTAACGTGGTACAGTTGTAAGAAAGTTTATTTAGATCCTTTCGGTTTCGTCTAATGTCACTGAGTAAAAAATGTGGAAACTTTCCCACTTATAAAGTTACGAAAGTTTATTTCTTACACTTTCTCGGTTTTACCGTTTCTACTACATACAACGAAATAATAGCATTACTTAATCTGCATAGTACCTTTATTGTAAGTATACTATCCCAAGCTTTAAATTACATTTTATACTTACATTTTCGTAAATTTATTTTAGAAAAAGAAACTTTAAGAAGTGCTTCTTACAATTACATCGTAGTGTCTTGTTTCCTAAGTATGGCCCTCCATTGCACTTCTAATTCATTAAACTTAGAATGTAACCTTTTAATTGTGTAATGAACTTACTAATTGTTATACCAAAGAGTGTAAAATAAATTTACTTTACACCTTTGGTTTAAAATAGGAACCAAGATGTTAATAAAGACGCAGTAATCTTGAAAGAAAATGTAAACAGTCACGAGGAAAATTGTAAGAGTAAATAGAATTGTACATAAAAAGAATGCTTTCTAAGTTGTATTCGCAATTTCCTTTTGTAAAATATCCGGCGCAGTTTGCAGTACTGTTGCAACAACATTGTTTAAGTCACATCAAACTTTGAGGTCTGCGGTCTTTGTTCCCTTCGACATATTTAAAATATAGTTTTAAATATAATCGGCGGAAGTTTCGGCCTTCTGTTAGTGTAGTTACTGATGACTATCCTTATATGACTTTTTTGTATCATCTACTTAATCAGCCAGACTATATTAGGCAGACTTAATACTTATAAACTGTATTATTTTCTTCGTGTTCGTGTTGCTTGTATTATCTTCTTTTGGGTATGTACGTATGTAGTCCTGTAATCCCCTTACGGAACATGTGGCGGATATATTTTGATTGCCTGCACGCTTTACCCGCCTTCGATTTCTTTAACCTTGCGTTAAGTGAACACACGACCTCGGGGCTGTATCTCACTTCTATACTGTAACTTCTGTAGTCTAAGATTACTTAAATATTGAGCTGTGTAACCAACATATATGAACTTATTTAATACAAATTACGCTCTGATATTAATTACTAGACCGCGCGGAAGGTTACCTACGTGTTGGACTGACCAAATCAAGTCTGCCGTAGGAGATTCACTCAATCAGTGCAGCAGGATGACCTCTAATAGGCAACGATGGCGAATCGTTTTGATGTGTATCACATCTGCCCCTTCTATTACCACTACTTCATAGCGATCACGACCGCTCTGTCAAGAGTGTACCGGATAGGAAGAAGAACTCTCTGGTAGCAAAAACTCTTATCCGAAAATTTAAAATAATGTAATATGGCATGACAGGAGAGTCATTAATTAACCTGTCAATTACATTATAGGAGGTAGATTTATGTTGTAGATTTCTTCGTAAAAATCAGTAAGTATTCACTCCACCTTGCATTCATTATCGTGTCGAGCTTATCAGCCACACCCAGACCTACTTAGTGGTATCGTGAAAACACACGAGAAAAGATTCGTTATTTTATATTAGAAATTGGCACGAGAGGCACACTTCTTAATAGAATTTATATCGAAATTATAAATATTTTCATGGTATGTTTCAGCAAATGCTATAATTGAAATAATTAAATAAGAGTAAGGCAACTGAATGCTTTATCGCTTTCGAGAGATCTCTTGGAGATAACCACTGTAAGAAGTTTGTTCAAGTAATTTTAGTAATAAATAACCAAAACATTTCAGCGTAATCAGATAAGATCTGTATCTTTGTATGTATGTAACAAATAAACCCGAATGCTGTTGGACCGACCTCAAAATTTTTTTCACTATCATATTGCACATGCAACATTTCCCCTGAGCCTTAGGCTAGGCGACATACCTTATATTTATATCCAAAATATTTTAAAATGTCCAGTCGTGTGTAACCATACCAGATACAGGCCATAATTATTTTCGTCCCTAAGTGTAACATTTTCTTAAATTATTATCAGAGACAATAAATATCTGTGTATTTACGACTACTCACAATATAATTCTGTCAAGTAATTCCCAGTAATTGGCTGTCTTATGAGGATTTTTAAGGAAGTATAGGCATGGCATCTGAATAAATTACGGCTTTTTTCCTAGTCATTTAATTCCGAGCCTCTTAGCCTTAAACGAATTTAAGGAAAAGGTTTGCGTTTTATTGAACAAAGTAAAACGTATACAAATTACTGATGACGTAATTAACCGTAAAATGTAGGATGAAAACTTAAGTGTTTTTTTTGTACATTACAGATTCCATGTTCCATGTTTCATTACAATATTTCAGTTGTTGCTCACCGATGTTAAGTTGTATGTAACTTATAAAGGCCGGTTAAGGCAATATCGTTTATATTAAATTCATTTAACCGATCTATTTTATACGTAAGCATAAAAACATTCCGAAAATAAAACCTTTGAGAGTTCGATAAACATCAAACAGAAAGGTCTTATAATAGTCTAGTCGACAAGTTGAAAATGGAACAAAATAGAGATACTACTCCTAAAATTATGTGCGATAGCTCATTGGATCCGGAATGACGTCTAGAAAAATGTGCTAAAAGCGTGTATTAGCACATAAAAAATTGCAAAAGTTATAGACCATTAAAGATGAAAAAATAATGGCATTTAGTTTTTTGCCAATATTTAATAAACTATTAATATTTAAGAAATTTCAAATAAAGATTCTGAAAGAAGAGGAAATTTCTAATAAAAAACTCCTGACTCCCAGAACTCTATCTCCATTATTTATAATGTTAATTTAACGCTGAAAATAGGTCTGCGGGTGACATTTTTAGGATTCGCGCGTGGCGTCAAAAGCGACTACGGCACATTAATTAATTTATTTAAGGTATTGAATATTTTTTTTTAAATTTGAAAAAATTATGGTGTGTTCTGAACACTATAATTAATTTATTCCCGTTGAAAATTTTACTTAAAGTTAATTTTTCAACAAGTTAAATAATTGTTAACTAACGAAATTTTCTCGAACGACCGTCTTAATTGTAAGTGAAAAAAAATGTTTAAATAATGGTCGTAAAAATATTTCGCTTCGTAGAGCCTTTCTTACATACATACTTAACAAGATCGTGCCATAAAAGTTAAAAAAATATTTATACTTTGTTTATAACAATTTTTTTACTTAAACAAAAACTTAAAAATCCATGTAATGATGTTAAAAAAATTTTTTTTTTTCTCAATCATCATATAATCGTTTTTTTTTAATACAAGATATTTATTAATTTGCAAAAAAAAAATTCCCGCCATTTGTTGATAATTTTTTTTTAAACAAATTGATTAAATCAATATTTTTAAAAAAAAATTTAACACAACTTTATTACATTAAAATTTTTATGATTTAAAAAAAAAAATGTTTCCTTAATAACAATTTTTAATTGTTTATAATCGTTTTTTTTAATTTTCTATTGTTTACATAATTAGTTAAGAAATTTTTTTTTCCTAAAAATCATAATTGACAGTCTTCTATAAAGTAACAGAAAAAAAATTTTTTTTAATCAACAATTCTATTGTTTATTAACTTACCAATTTGTTATAAACAAATATTCAACTTTTGTTTATTTTTTTTCTAAAATTTCTAAAATTAACAAAAACAACCATATATAACAAAGTATAGAAAAATTTTTTTTTAATTTTAAATAAAAGTAATATTCATTTCACTTACAATTAAGACGGTCGTTCGAGAAAATTTCGTTAGTTAACAATTATTTAACTTGTTGAAAAATTAACTTTAAGTAAAATTTTCAACGGGAATAAATTAATTATAGTGTTCAGAACACACCATAATTTTTTCAAATTTAAAAAAAAATATTCAATACCTTAAATAAATTAATTAATGTGCCGTAGTCGCTTTTGACGCCACGCGCGAATCCTAAAAATGTCACCCGCAGACCTATTTTCAGCGTTAGATTAACATTATAAATAATGGAGATAGAGTTCTGGGAGTCAGGAGTTTTTTATTAGAAATTTCCTCTTCTTTCAGAATCTTTATTTGAAATTTCTTAAATATTAATAGTTTATTAAATATTGGCAAAAAACTAAATGCCATTATTTTTTCATCTTTAATGGTCTATAACTTTTGCAATTTTTTATGTGCTAATACACGCTTTTAGCACATTTTTCTAGACGTCATTCCGGATCCAATGAGCTATCGCACATAATTTTAGGAGTAGTATCTCTATTTTGTTCCATTTTCAACTTGTCGACTAGACTATAAAGTGACTTCTATTATATACATTGACAAAGCAACAAAATTAATACGATCCCTAGTGTGATCTTGGCCAATTATCCTGAAACAATTCTTCGTACCAATTAGGGTGGCCTCTTGTATCGAACCAATTCTATGTAATACAATTCGAGTGTAGACCGTCATTCTCGACTCTACGATAAGTGAATTAGGTACAATTTACTATATCAATTAAAATTTACATATAAAAGAAGATTTCTATTTCAAGTTAATTTTGTGTTTAATTTTAAGTTATTAGTAATTCTTGTATGAATAAAATAAATTGTATCTTTACTTTCCTTGCAATAGCTTTAGTATAATCCGGATGATGTAAAACATTCTATTCAGGCAAACGTTATTATAATTTTTAATTTCGTTTGATTATTTATTATACTATTAATCATCAATATTGTTATTACTCTGTTAAAGAACGTTTTACCAAATACAACGCTTAAAATTATAACAATTATTTATATTATTTCGTGTTGATCTCCTTTTAAATAAACATTTTCATAGTGTGGGTCCAAGAATTAAACTTCGAGAAGTTGTTGTTTGTTGTTTATTGAGAAGTGAATGTTTTTTACAGCAACTACGAGACATGAGATTTAACATATAACATACAGTCGTATAGTAAGAAATAAAATATTTTGATAGGGTTTCAAATATGAATGTTCTTATAAAAGTATATAATATTAGCAAGGCAATTTGTTAAACAAACAATAACGTGTACCAAATATCAAGAGAATATAATTTAAAACCGACAGACGCTTTCAAATAACTTCAATTCCCATTTTAATATCACTTCTATTTGTTCTTTGACAGCTAATTTTTCATAAATAATTTACCAAATTTATCACGACCCCCGAGCATTAGCTAAATAACCTGCTTCATAAATAAGCGTTGTTATTATGATTTATTTCCTCTTTGTTTTAAAATACTTAAAAGAAATTAATGAACGTAGATCACGTCTTCTACTGTGCTCTTTATTGCGTAATTACTTTTATTGAAGAACCTTATTTATACTCAATTATATTTATATTAAAGTGAACTTTTTATTACATCGTCTCAAACTTTTTCGTCTGTGTATTGCGTGTCGCGTGACGGTCGGCCGCGGAGTAGGGATAAAGTGAAAGGCGCTCGTCATAGCAGCCAACGCCTATAGTTCGCAGCAGCTGACCGTGTAGTGTATAGACTATTATTTAATATGTGTATATAATCTAAATAATTGTTAAGTATTATGTATGTCGTACTCTCTAAGACACAGAGTTCAATAAAAATACTAGTTGAAGACTTAGTCAGTCTACTTTTATTATTTCCCATTATCATTCCAAATTTCCAAGTATAACATTAAGATTGATAAAGCGATTTTGATACCCTTAATGGAATATTATTCCAAATCTTTTTAGTTAAATGTCTATAATGTGAATAAATAATAGTTAAAAAAAACTAAAAAACACGCTTTTAAAGCACATCAAACTAAAAAGTGAAAAATAATTCCTAATTTAGGCTTTATTTTTCACTTCTACTGACATTTTTTCCAATCAACTTTAAAATATTTTTTTGTTATGTAGCCGCTCTGCTTTGCTGTTCTTCTCAATCGTGACGTCATCCTTTCCTACTCCTATTATAAAATATATTTTACTGGCAACACTACTGATCAACACTCAATTAACAAATCTAATATTACTAAATTTCAGTAAGTCGTTACAGAATTATCATTTATTTAAAAGCATATGTAAAAAGCAAATGTTAAATATTTAACCACAGCGATATCTGGGTCAGTATTCTGAGATACGCTTTATAACATACGTTGCACAAAAATGAGAAAATTGGTAGTTGCGCTCGCCAAAAAAATATTTTGTATGCGGCAGCAGGCAAACAAGCAGGCGTAACCCTAGCCTAATACCCTCAAAGTAACCCTACTTTAAGTGAAGTGTTAATCGCCATCCATGGATACCTGCAACGCGGGTGGGCTTGTGTGTGTGTAGTCGACATTCTAAGTAGTATCGGTTCTAAAATGCTTCTTCTGGCAGCTGCTTTCGCAAAAAGAAGTGCGCGGTAGTGGCTTATAAAAGACACTGTGTTGTGAACCAGGTGTGGAGATGGAAAGAATGGGATTTCGCATTCCACCTTGATGTTCGACGATAAAATTCAGCCGCAGTCTAAACAACTTTTCAGTCCACTCCCCTAATATGCGTTATATGATTAGTTTATACATATTTAATGATGTTTCTAAAATAAATTTGTTTGCTTATGTAAATGTCATTCCTGTTTAATGTCATCTTGTATTTGTATTAATACTTACAGGTATTTTGAAGGATAGCGTAATTGAAAGGAGCTGAGCGCCCCAAAGCCGTTAATACTATATAGCTTCATACTATGACTATGTTAATTTGAAGTTCACGCGTGATTAGGTTTCACGTTGCTTCATATCCTTTACCAAGTCTGTAATTTGTACTCTAAGTAATTTTAGACGGGTGTTTTATAACCATGAGTGTAATTATGGTAATTGTAACTAATTGTTTTGAAATGTTTATATACATTTAACGTGTACTTATTTAATTTTTCCTTCCCACTTTTTTAAGCCACGGTTGGTCGCCGCGGGAAGATCAGACCACCACCCTCTAACAAAAAAACATAATATATATATAGCATCGCTCAATACTAGGACTTTAAAAGTTAGAGGAGGCCTTTGCCAAGAGGCACACCAATCTCCGAGATATACTGGAGTGAAAATATATTAAAGTTCAGATATATAAAACGACAGAGTTTTGGAATTTAAAGGCTATATTATTATTATTACTCATATTGTATTTTAAACGAAGCCAAATGTTTGGCTAACCAATCTGCTCCTATTGAGCAGATAGATAATAGTACCTTTTCTCAAGATACCTTGGAATTTGTTCCAAGTAATTATTTAAATTAGATTTTAAGACAAAAGAGGTGATCTCTGGCAATAGTTCTAGTCATAGTTGTTTATTAGGAGATCCATCAAACTCCTTAAATGTCAATAATAAAATCAATAATAAGCATATTTTAAATTTAGTACATCAGAATATTCAGGGTTTGATGGGTAAAGAATTGGAGTTGGAGTTGTTCATGAACTGCAATAACATTGATATCTTATGTATTACTGAACATTGGTTAAAGGACCACCAGTTCATGTTTAGCTTCAACAATCATCTGGTAGCCAGCTCGTTCAGCAGAGTTAATTTAATACGTGGAGGCTCTTTAATTATTGCTCGGAATAATCTTGAATTTAAAGAACGTACCGACATAGTGAGCCTGTCTGTTGAGCGAGTTGCTGAGATAGCATGTATTGAGCTTGAGCAGTTCATTGTATTGAGTGTATACAGGCCCCCTAGTACTTTATACGATACTTTTGAAAAAATCCTAGAAGATGTATTAATAAAAATATCTAATACTAATAAAACAGTTGCCGTCTGTGGAGACTTTAATATTAACTTATTAGATAAATCTAGTATTGTTAATAGATTTTTAATCTTATTGAAATCATATAATTTATATAATATTTTCCTTGAGCCAACTAGAATAACTGCCACCAGTGCCACTTGTATTGACAATGTTTTTACAAATGTGAGGCCAACTTTCTACTCAATTATTAATCTGTTAGATTCAGATCACTGTGGCCAATTGGTTTCATTTACTAAAGACATTGTTAAAGCAAATCGAAAAAATGTTAATTTTGTTCCAGTAACCAGTTATCGTTTAGAACTTTTTAAAAATAATTTAAATGAAAAACTGCCTGGTTTGCCTTATCACAATAACCCTGACCAAGCTTACTCTTCATTATTTAACATGATTAATTCTCAGTTTAAGAAGGTTTTTACATCTAGATCAGTTTCTGTTAGTGATCGAGTTTTGTTTAGTGACTGGGCAACACCAGGTATTTTTAAAAGCAGAATAAGATTATTTGAATTATATAATGAAAGGAACCATGATCATAGTGAAAGGTTTAGGGAGTATGTTAAAAATTACTCTAAGACTTTTAAGAGAGCCTGTGCTGCCGCAAAATCTTTACACATTAAAAACAAAATACGATCTTCTGCAAACAAAATTAAAACTACTTGGAATATTATTAATTCTGAAATAGGAAGAACCACAGTCAAGAATAATGATTTTCATCTTAAAATTAATGATATAGATGTTAGGGCGGATTTGGAGGTGGCAACCGAGTTTGAATCTTTTTTCACTAATATTCCTGTATTAACAACTCAAACTTTGTTGTCATCTTCCGGCTCCGCATACAACATACTTAAAGACTGTGTCGCAGAATGTGGGACAAGTTTTGAATTTACAGTTGTTAGTGCTAAGGACATTCTAGATGCATTTAAAGATTTGGAAGTAAAAAAGTCCACCGATCTTTGGGGGTTGTCAGTTCAAATAATATCCTCAATAATTGAATGTATTTCCCCATTTCTGGCAATTGTGTTCAACTCTTGTGTCGCATCTGGTGTGTTTCCGGACTTAATGAAGTTTAGCAAGGTGATTCCACTCTTCAAATCTGGTAGTACAACCGATCCTACGAATTTTCGCCCTATCTCAATTTTGCCTACACTGAGCAAAATTTTTGAGAAAATAATTTTAAAGCAAATGCTAAAGCATTTTAACAGACAGAATCTTTTTCACTCCAAACAATTTGGATTTACTAAGGGTCGGTCTACTGCTGATGCAGGTGTGGAACTACTCAAAAATGTATTCGAGGCTTGGGAGAATTCACAGGATGCTTTAGGCATATTCTGTGACTTGTCCAAAGCTTTTGACTGTGTTTGCCATGACACACTTATCAAGAAACTACACCACTATGGCATTAGAAATAAGGCTCTTAGACTTCTCAGTTCATATTTAGACAATAGAATACAAAGTGTAGATATTAATGGCAAAAAATCAAAAGGATCTGTGGTAACTATGGGTGTTCCGCAGGGTTCAATTCTAGGTTATTTCTTATTCCTTATCTATATCAATGATTTACCTTTTTGTGTAAGGGATGATCACAAAATCCTATTATTTGCGGATGACACTTCGCTTGTTTTTAAAGTTAAGCGTCAACTTGAAAATTTTGACCAAGTTAATTTGGCACTATCTAAGGTTGTCCATTGGTTTAATGTTAATAATCTGCTTTTGAACTCAAGTAAAACTAAATTAATAAAATTTTCTACGCCTAATGTGAGGCAGTTAAGCACCAATGTACAACTGAATGGAGTAGAGTTGGACCCTGTTGAGTCAACTGTTTTTCTTGGCATTACTGTTGACGCCAAACTACAGTGGGGCCCACACATTAACAAATTGTCTGGAAGGCTCAGTTCAGCTGCTTATGCTACAGCATAAGCAGCTGAACTGACAAGGAAAATTAGACAAATTACTGATGTGGATACTGCCAGAATTGTTTATTTCAGTTATTTTCATAGCTTGATGACGTACGGCATTCTCCTTTGGGGAAACTGTGCGGATATTAATACAATCTTCTTATTACAAAAAAGGGCTGTCCGCGCTATATATAAGTTAGGTCCTAGAGTTTCTCTCCGAGAGAAATTCAAAGAGATAAACATTCTGACTGTAACTTCACAATATATTTTTGAAAATTTACTTTATGTTTACAAAAACGAACCGGATTTTGTCAAATTGTCTGATCTTCACTCCCGAAATACTAGGAACAAAAATAATTTAACAGTTCATGCTACTCGCCTTCATAGAATAAGCAACTCGTTCATGGGTCAATGTATACGCTTTTACAATAAACTTCCTATGGATGTTCGTAAACTTCCCCTTAAGAAATTTAAATTTTTTATTAAATCAAAATTATTAACTAAAGGATATTACAGGATATCCGATTATTTAAATGATAGAAACGCCTGGGATTGAGCTGCTCGCTTATACAGCTATCGCTTGTGTTTTTGTAAGCTGTCTTTCACTTCTTTTTTTTTTTTTTTTTGCATGTTGTACATATTTACAATCTGACATGTCTTGTGCTTTTGCATATGCATTTTATTTTATTCTATTGACATGTTTGTGCTTAGTGCATATTCATTTTTTTACATTTTTTTTTTTTTCTATATTACTGACATGTTTTGTGCTTAGTGCATATTCATTTTTTCTTTTTCTACAATACTGACATGTTTTGTGCTTTTGCATACAATATTTTACACTTTGAGATGCCAAGTGAATAATGATTATATTTCGATTATATTTTTCAGTTTCATTATTTTTTCCTTGCTTTAAGGTACACCTTAAAAATACATTTTGTATCCATTGTAAGTGTAAACATTATGCGGGTATATCATAAACTCTTTTGCTTGATTTATAATTTGATACATTTTAGTCTATAGTTATTTTGGGCTGGCGATCTGAGTGAGTTGTTGCCCCACATATTTTTATGGTGCCACTGGCGGTATTGTTGTGTACCGGGTTGTGCAGCTCCCTTAAAAATGGTTGAGCTGCATGAGCTATTCGGGGCATGCTAGCCGTCTGCTGGCACAGGCTTGCTCAGATCGATCTGGTTCTTTCTTCCAAAGACCAGTCCAGTAAATACTCTGCATTTGTTTACACCAATTTATTAATTTATTATTGTATTATCTGGACTATAAAAGAGACTAAGACCCCCGAGTTTGTTTCGACATTTCTTCTCAGGGCAGTCAGTTAGGAAATGTCGACTTCATCTAGTTTAGGATGACATTGTAAAAGTGATTTATATAGTCCTACTTGCAAGAATAAACTATTTCATTTCATTTCATTTATTTCATTTCATTTCATTATTATTATTATTTAATTTTTACCCAATACATCCTATTTGTTTTTAAGCGTTAATAAATGTTACTGAAGTGTCAATAGTCTGAAATTCAGTTTCTTAGTTCTGTTGTTTTACTCTCATCGTACTATACAGCCTTTATAAACATATCATTCGTACGAAGCCTATTACCAAATTCGATTACCTTTTGTTCTGTATTTTACCAACATCAACAAAGCTCTCAACAAGTAGATCGATGAGAAGCTTAACAAAAGCTTCCTTCAACGTGCTAATAAAAGAAATTCGTGCCTATCTCGTTTGTATGGGTTAAGGTGACCAGTTGTTAAAACTTATTCGGATATTGTTGAATTTAAACTAGGCAATAGGTAATTATTTATTTCGATTATTTTTTATCAGATAAATAATGATACATTTTACCGGATTAAATCACAATTATTTGAATTTAAAATTAGGCAACTGTTCTGGCATTTTGCCTGACTTACACCAACCGTTGCAAAGCACGCATTGGTGTAATTTGTCTCAGAGCAGTGTTGGCCTAGTGGCTATAGCTCGCAACTCTCATTCCTGGGAGTCGTAGATTCGAGCCCAGGGTGTACACCATTTCGTATGGTGAAGGAAAATATCTTGTGGAAACCCGCATGCCCTGTCTCCTGTAAAAGGAGGTATTCACATATTCATACATCGAGCATTTGCTAAGTGAGGTCAAAGTAGTATGCATAAATTACTAAAGCAGGGTCACCCTAATCGGGTTTCAAATGGCATTATCGTATTTATGTCCCATTTATATGCAAATATCGGGGATATTTGAACAAAATTCCTATCAATATTGAAGATGTTCCAATTCAGAATAAAATAAAACATACAAGTAATAGAATTTTTAAGGCTATAAAACGAACGAACTTTAAGTTGTTTTTACTTGACACTTTTAATACCGAACAATTATAAATATAGATTTATGCTGTTTGTCTTAGACTCTTCTAATTTCTGTAAAAATATTCTACTATGATGAGATGCACGATGCATTAATCTCTTGGTGTATTCTTGGTAAATTATAAAACACATGGTTTATTGTGTAGGAGTGCTGTCTCTGAAGTCCTACTTACATTAGGAAAATAATCAGCGAAGCTGACGCAGGATAGATGGTATATGCAGGATATTTTGCTATCTTTTAACTTTCTACCAAGTGTGTATATGTGAAAGAGATATTATGATCATCATACTACTCACGAAATAGTTCGAAACAATTAGGAATTAAGTTATTTTTATTTAAATTGCCTTAAAACAAGTGGCTATATCATGAACTCATGAATTAATATAAAAGTAATACATTCATTGTAACTCTCAAAATCGCAAATTACTTTAAGACTGTTAATATAAATATAATTGTGCTATGGACGTAGACTGTCCTTCATCGTCGCAGTCGTGTCAACAGTTTCTACGTAGATGAAGTTGCTATAATCAAATAATTTCATGATTAGTCCTTTGAAAATTACAGCATGATATAACCTATAATATTTGCCTTCATTGCTACTCTTGTACCCATTAGGGATGTGTAATAAATTGAATTATATCAACGCTCGATTGTCATCCGTTATGGTATTACGATTTGGTGGCTTTGGGACCACCTAACAATAGCTTGCTAGTAATGTAATATGTAATTATTAATTAATTACTGTACTAGAATCATCAAGCTATGCAGATAAGCGAATTACGTCTTTATCCGTTAAATAAGTTAGTTTTAAATATATAGTACTCCCGTAAACCAAATCCATAGACTGTTCATATAAGATTCATTTTAATAATTTATCTAAATAAGAAAAACATCATCAATGTAATGAATGATTTGTTCGAAAATTAATCTTTTTTAAGGCTTTTTATATAATGTGTCTGTAAAAATTAATGCCAACTATCATAGTATTTTTTTGTTACAGAACAGTGCATAAGTGGCTAAAGGTACGTACGAAGATTTTTATATGTTTGAAAGTGTAGTTTAATAACTTATAAGAATGAATACCTCTAAAGTAGCATCGAGCACACAGTTGTACATAATCTCCTGTGTAAATGGCTAAGCTCAATAGATTAGCGGTCATAGTAGAAACGGTCGCCATGGCAACGCAACTGTATCGCCTTCATAACGGACACGACGTACTTGAAGTTTGTAAACAGAAACTTCAACTTATACAAAACTGATCAATGCAAGGGAGAAATGATACTCGATATGAGATTCATGTATAACCGATTTAGGAAGAGTGTTAATCTAAATTATACCTAAAATTGTAACCCTTACTTAAGGAGAAATATTTTTCAGAACATACATATATAGCCACTGGTGACAGAATTAACTTTAAACTTGATTTATTCATAGGAGAAAGTTTACATCTCTTGACTTGCGGTGTTTCGCGCTCAGCTTAATTAAGTAGCCAATTTGTTAGGTCTCAAGTCTTTTTAGTTTTTATTTACTTCATCAACAATTAAGCTACGAAAAATATATTTCAAGGTCTTTCAATATTAATTTTTATAAATTGTGTAACGTGATGACGTTATTAAAAAGTTTTGTAGGACGACAGACTTCTATTGAGTTAAAAAAAACAATTGAATCAAAATAAGCCAAAATAGATAATAATGCTCTAAGCATAAAATTTAAAAATATTTTTTCGTGTACTAGGAAAAGAGTTTCCTTTCCTTTGTGCCATTTAATTCAGTTAAAACGGCCTCACGCAATATCTTCTAAATTGTATAAAGATGTGCCGACATAAATTGTGCAGTTTACAAAGTCTTAGTGCACAATTTTCTAAAGTGCTGTCGGGAGTTTCTTTAAGTGATATAGGCTAAGTGCTCCGGGACAGGATGTATTCAGCCAATTACTTTTATCAACTTATAGAAGAATCTTTGACTTTTATTTATATAAATATTTTGAAGTTATACATCTTTAGGCGCGTTATGAAAAATTTATGAGAGTGAATGAAGTTGCCCACGGAAGATGCTACGGCATTGGACATAATTTAAAAACAACATTCGAATAATAATAGAATTTATGTTACACTTAATGTAAGAGAATAATTATAAATATTTATTTATTTAATTTTTCAAATGGTAACTGAACTTTATTGACTATAATGACTCCTTTTCCAGTCTTTGATTATTTAATTGTAATTAATTATTTGCATGCAATCAAAAACTATTTTTAATTATGCCAAAGAATGCTCGTAACTTCTTACGCGCGAACATAAGTACACGCACCCTTTTTTATGTGAGAATATGTCAATCCAAAGCGTATCAAGTAACAAGCGTGTTTTGATATTATTTGAACATGAACCTCACTGTATAATATTAATAGACTTTCCAAGAATACGGTATATTTCACTTATAATCGTTTATAAGTACTGTGTCGTCCATACACACTAATTACTTTATAATGTCTATTAATACAGCCATTCACTCACAAAACAAACGAAACTTTGAAGTAATACTTTACAATGAAATTTCATTCCTAACGAAACGCGTAGCCATAACACAATTCTTTGCCGTCTCGGTGCAACCAAAACATTTGTGCGAGTTCAACAATACCTCACACATTCATTAAATTCTATTCTTTAAAGTAGGGCGAATCACAATACACGAGAAAAATAAAAGCAGCGTAATTTAACCAGATTTAAACAATAGGGGCATTCTTTTACACATGGTTTATTTTCTTATAATAAAGTGCGAATGCGAAAAGGATTTGTAAAGAGGAAAATCGTTGCAATTTCTTACCGTGTCTTTCTTTGCAATAACTTTGCGGTTGGTTTTTAGTTAAAATGTTAATAAAATAGCACAACACTGTTTTTCAATTGGAAGAATAATTGGATTAATAGTAATATTGAATACGAAATTCTACCCGTATCACCTCGACGTCCGCCGTTCCACAACTGAGCGTTTTTCAAGGCAGTTTTTGCCGCGCACCACCACTATGTGGAACCAGCTGCCCACTGAAGTATTTCCGAACCAATTCGACTTAGGGTCCTTCAAGAAAAGAGCGTACAAATTCTTAAAAGGCCGGCAACGCACTCGCGAGCCCTCTGGCATTGAGAGTGTCCATGGGTGGCGGTATCACTTAACATCAGGTGAGCCTCCTGCCCGTTTGCCCGCTGTTCTATAAAAAAATAATAATAATAGAAAGAAAAAATGTAGTAATCAGTTTGTTACTCGGTATTCTTAATTACTGGGGTGTACGTACGTGGAGTTTTATATTTGCGGAATCAAAATGAAAAATAAATATTAAATGGTGAAAGAGAGAAAACACATTCCGTTGTACCTGTGATTAATGGTCATACCTTTTTATTAAAATTAATACTTATTATGTATCTTTTTAAAGGTTCGTATCCATGTATCTTCAATAGCCTCACTGAAAATCAGTTGCCCGAGTATCCACAGTACTGTATGAGGCCAAATTGTAAATTTATGTTTAGTCTTTATCTTTCCCTCTTTCTATGAATTTCACGCGAAGAATAAGAACAAATAAACAAAAATGAAGATGCTACGTTTATCATGTTATTAGACTAGGTCCGACCTATAATGATATTAAATAAGCAATCTCGACTCACTAACTCTAACACCACGTCATCTCATCTTTGAAAAACTCTTTATCTTTATCTGAAATGACGTTTTTACAACGTTGAATTTGCTTTAGCTATGAAAATTAATTTCAAAGGTTTGCAATCCCTAAAATCAATTATCATTTTTCATCCGTTTTAGTGCGGCAAAATCTAGTTAATATTCATGGCGAGTAAAAATAATTCCAGTAAAGCGCCCCTCCGCATGAGAGCAATATATTTGTCTAACGCAAACCCATTACGATGTGTCCACACGATGCCTGATAATTTAATTTTATGATACCACAAACTGAGATTTATTGCTATATGCATATGCATATTAAATAACTACAAACTTAACGAGTACTAATAAACTCCACAATTTCTTATTGCACCAACTCCTTGTGGAACTAATCACTTAACTATAGAGAGATATTAGTGAATCGACGTGAGGCGCTCAATAAAAGGATTAATTCCCTTAAAGGCCGGCCAAACACCTAAAAGCCTACCGGCGTTGTTTTTTTTTTTTTTTTAAAGACAATTCACACCAATTGACCTAGTCCCATGCTAAGCTGGTGAAGCTTGTGTTATGGGTACTAGGCAACGGATATACATACATATTATAGATAGTTATACATATAAATACATATTTAAACACCCAAGACCTAAGAACAACACCAAATGCTCATCACATCGATGTTCGCCTCAGCCGGGGATCGAACCCGGGGCCCATGGATTCGCAGTCAGGGGTACTAACCACTAGACCAATGAGTCGTCAGTACGTCTTTGTGGACGGTGGTAAGCACTTTACCCTTTTTCTCCTGAATGCCGATGAATTTTTTGATTTAAGTGCAATACTTCGCAAAAATTCCCAAAAATCGACGGCATGTTTCAGGCACAGAAGGCTGATGACCTACTTCCTTTTTCAATAAAATGACAAAGAAAACACGTACAAAACATTGAGCGTTGCGTTTTTGCGTTACTGGTTTATTAAACTGTTCATTAAACTAGCTGCTGTGGTCTCTGGCAGAATGACCAGCGCTGTGGAACTTTTTGCTCCTCAGCATAATGCTGAGACAGGGCCAATTACAACCACAGTACACACACATTGCACACTGGAAGCGAACCGAATGGCAAAAGAAAATTTCTTAATTTTAATTTCTAATTTTTATTCTTTGTGATGTCTTATTTTATTTTATGTTTTCTTTAAGTATTGTTATTTTGTGTGTTTATGTGTGTGTGTTTTTGTTTGTAATAAATGTTCTGTCTATGTCTATGTCATTACCGTAGCCTTAATTTTTATTCCAAAGTAGCAAGTAAACGTAATATTATATGAAATAGGTACTTATATTTTTAAGTCCCTTTATAATTTATAATTAATAATCCTTTTACTATATTGAAATGCATTTATTTATTGTCAACCCATCCTCATTTATTTATTAGTTTATAAATTTTAATTGTAACGCGTGTCAAATATTAAAAAATATAAATTTATAGAATAGCTTCTTATATCTATAAACATTATGAATGTATGACACTTTTTTTGTGTTGTATGAATGAGCTAATTATATACTATCAAATTGAATTTTCACTATTAAATTAATTCTAATAGATACCTCAGTATATATCACACATCACACATCCTGGTTAGTTAACTTGATCCTAATTAATTTAACGACCTTATTTCCATGGTTTGTGTTAACGATGACAACAAAAGCGTCATAAATATAACATTTTATATCTTATACGTGACGATGAGGTGTTTCATTCATTATTTTAATGGCCGCTTCTATTTGCCCATAATTAAAGTAAAATGATAGTAGTCCATAGTTTGTGTCACACTAAAATATCTATTCAAAACTTACACTACTTTTACTGAAACCTTTGAAATCACGCGTTCCACGTAGACTTCTAACATATTTCGAGCGTAATTAATAACTTAAATGAATGGTAGTATGAATAGTTCAAATGTTTTAATTTGTATTTCTTTTAAAGCAACTCTTATATAATAAACTCTTGTAACATATAATTTATACTAGCATACGTAACGTCGTAATCATGGGAAGAGCGTTGTTAATATAATTATTATTGATCACGTTAACTAAGAACTTAATATAATTTGTCACTGCCTAATAATGCGTTGAAGCTAGCAAGTTGCTCCAAAACTCATCAAACATCTAGTCATTACGCAATTTATCGTAGCGTTATTTGTTGATTGTGTTAGCGCATCATAAAAATATTTTTTTTTTAATATAGAGATATGATCTCTGATTATAATTTTAAATTAAAAATTGGTAACGCTTAGTTTTATCTAATAAGTCTTTTGTTTCTTGCTGTACGTATGTATGTAACTACTACGTACGGACGTTTTTTACTTATGTAATACACAATTGATTTATAACTTCGTTTAATTTACAATTGTATTAGGTAGTGAATCTTCTCATGTAAGTGAATGTAAAAAAAATATATATTAAATAGTATAAATCCAATTAACTCAATTTCCTAAGGGGAAAAGGGAAGGGTATCCCCAATAGGTTTTCCCTTAAAACGATGATGGATTGAACGAATTGGCATCTAGTATCGAAAGGTAATCTACGGAACTACTATGCTTTCGTAATATACGCCAAAAATAACCAAATACAGAAAACCGGGTTTCAATGACGGCGATTCGACATCTGCATTGCAATTGCACCTGTTGCAACCGAAGGCCAGTAACTGTGGGAAAGTGGCATAAGACAGGGGCGATGGAAATAAATCGCTTCAGATATTTAAATTTGACGCCACGAACGTTATCACCAAGGATAAGGTTCAGTTTAAACCTCCAAGTAGGAATCCCATTTGTCAAACGTATTGGATTTATTCAAACGGGAGTCATAGTTTGCGCTATGTCTCGCCTCTGAATCTTGCTGTCATTCGCGGAGACGGTTTTAGAATACATATATAAACCCAAAAAATATAAATAAAAACTAAAAATAAAATAGTGTTATGAAAATAATTAATATAAACTTGCTATATCAGACTATGCCATCAATGCCACATCAAGTAAAAACATCTATGTTTTGCTTGGTTGACTGATCAAGTTTATTATGTCTACCCACATTTTTGTTTCTGTTTTGTTTTGTTATTTTATATACGTACCTACATCTGTGCGCTCTAATTTTTAATCTTAGTTTTACATAATATTGTTTCTCAATAAGTGAATTATTTACTTACTGAGAAACAAGCAATTAAGAAGTATGTAATTCTTATGAGAAATAAAGTTGTTCTAAACCCAAACTACAAGAAAAAATATTATGCCTGCTTTAATATTATGCAACTTTCACAAATTTCTGTGCTTATATCCACATTGTGTCTGTTAGAATAAGAGACATTTACAATGTCATATCAATACGTACGTTTCAATTCCAGGATAACGGTTGAAAGGAAACCTAATTATTTTAAATGCTTCAAAGGTATGATATGATGGTCATTAAAATTAAAAATCATCCAAGATAACTCTGTGATTACACACACATGAGATGTCACTGAGTTGCTCATTAAAATACTGAAAAGAGAAAAGTGATGTTTTCGAAACTTTTAATGATCCACCTTGCTGAAGCAAAAAAGTTGCCAATAAGAACGTGTGATTCGTCACGATTAATAACTTTTATACGAATTTGTTGAATTCAAATACAAAATTTATTTCTCTGTTATTCTATCTGCGAATTATTCATTAGAAGTAGTGTTAGTCTAGTCACGTGCGGTACTCAATCCCGATGTCGTGTGTCCAAACTCCAACTGTTCCCCAATGCAATCATTATCAAAATAAAACAAATAAGTAAAGGATATTTATAAAAATAACAACAAATAACTAGTCTACAACATTGCAATGACCTGGAGGATTTTTGGACTATCCTACGATACCGTTTTTATGTGGTATTTTTTACGACATAAATAAATTGTTTTTATATTACCATAAAGATGTAATGTTGTTGAAGGCGTTCACAAGGCTACAAAAACAATTCAAATAACTTCAAAAAAATTAAAGAAAACTAAGTCGCATAAAATTCCATAATTTAATATAATTTCACTAGAAATGTAAATCAAGAACGTCAAATACACAATACATGTTTGCAATTTGTATTTCCTCATGTGGCGGAGAAAAACAGCAAAAATCGACGTGTATCCGGCATACAAATCTGCCTACTTGCCTGTAACGAAAAACGATCACGGAACAAAGAAATCCAAGGCCAATATCGTAGCGTCACTGCACTGGTTCTTATCCTTACATTATTTAAAATAACTTATTAGTTAACTTTACGGTCCATCGACTACGTTGGCTGGGGCACCTTCAACACATGGCCAGGATCGGGTGGTAAAGGACGCCTGAGTGGTTGGAGATTAGTAGGTCGACCTAGGTACCGTTGGATCGACAGAGTGGAGGAAGACCTGCTGCAGCTGTAAACCAGCAATTGGCTGAAGGTCGCTCAGGACAGGGTGCGCTGGAAGATTCTCGTTTCGGAGTCCAACACACTTTTTGAGCTGCGTTGCTTAGCTTTGTTAGTTGGAGAGCCAGCGTAGTTAGTAATTTACAGCCACGTTTTCACGCGACAGATGAATAATTCCCAAAAATGTAATAAGTTTGTACATACTATTGAATCTAAGAAGAATAAGTTTTTATTAGTAGGAATAATTTAAACCTAATGTAACACTGACTAATTCGACATAAAAACACTAACATATACACAGTTTGAAAATAATTGAGAATGAACTAAATGACTGTGACTAAAACTACAACATATCTTTCCAATATAAATGCTGTGCGCGTAGTATAATATATATTCCTTTAGACATAAATTTAGGTTATCTGAAATACGCGTTTAATATATCTGAAATGCAAAAGTAAAATTGGAGCTAAACAGCCTCCTAAAATACACAAGTTGGCATTACGTAAAGCACCTGCTCTTGACGTTTGGACGCACATTTCAGTGAAGATTAGATCGTAAAATCGCTTACAGCCGACGACGATACAATAATTCACAGACGTATAGAATACTAAACACTCATTGGATAAACAATTTCTTAGGAAATCTAGATTTCTTAAGTCGAGAAAAATAATTTATTAGAACGCTACATATTTATTTATACAGCAATTGTATTTACTACAAACGATTAATCGAGATTTTAATTACTAACAGTTGTCTCTGGATTAAAAAAATAGTTCTGATAGAGAGTTTTGAAAATGATGAATGGTAGAAAGTGTAATATTTTACAACAAATTATAAAACATAATTACAAAATTAATTTTATTATTCAATTAACATACAAATCTGTTTACTTCTCAAATTTGTGATACTCTAACACTCAGAGAATTATTTTGAAATTATCAACGTAATTATTTATTATTGACTGCAAGTACTCATTTGGAATTATTCATCAAATTGCCGAAAATACGAAGTCCGGAAACCTAAGGGCGAGAGATTATGCCGGCTTTCATTCGCTTGGATGAAATTTAATCCTATATATATACTAGATATTTAAGAACAACAACTACCACATTAGTAGTTATTTAGTAAAATAATAGAAACAAACCTAACCTTGGCCTGAGAATTTCATTCTCGTATTTTAGATCTAAGATATGTGTTCTTTAAAATTCCATTTACCGTAAGAGCAAACAGTTTTAAAACACGAAATAGTCGCACGCTTTACCTTTATTCCATTACTAAATCCTATATACAAGACGCAGACAATAAATATTCGATAGAAATTTGTCTTTAACAATGAACCTTTTTTCTTTCAAACTGCTTATTTCGGCCTTTACATTTAGCTTTATTTCGGCCACCATTACGGAGATCGCATTCCCAAAAACATAAAAAACCTTTATGACATTCTCACCTTACCCGTTTTAAATATTAATCCTATTGAAAATTCCTATCACGTACCACTTATGCGAAATAGAAAGTCTTACTCAAGGTTTTCAGGATCCCTTACGTCAAATTACTGATGTGATATATCAGTTTTGCTGTAACTGAAATAGGCTCAGGGAAAAAACATTATTCAAATTTATTCTTCGTCTCGTTTTAGATATTATGCTGCCAGTTACAGAATATCGATAGGCTGAGGGATTTTGGCTTGGATTAAAATGAACGAAGTTATATAGCGCTCTTATTACGGCTTGGCGCTCAAACTCGGTGGTCGAATTAGGAGTTCGAGTGGGATGTAGTACTAACTTTAATTACTGCGATTAATAAAAAGTTGTAGACTTCACTAATGTGAGTATACATATAAAAATATTTTTTACATATTCTTTAATTAAAATTAACTTTAACCATCAAATCTATAAACACCAATGATGTCCCCGTGAGATTCCAGTACAAAACAAAGAAAACTTAAAATTAATAATTAACATTGTACCGGAAGCAATTATCTTTTCAGATTAAGAATTATGTTAATTTATAAATAGTGACTGTGATTTTAACATTATATAAGAAAAGAGGCATATATAATATTTTAAAAAATCAAATTGGCAAGCAAGCACAATCAAAGTAACAAGAAATAATTTGGAACATTCTGTACCGATCTCAGATTAATATGGACTATGCGACCTAGGTTTGGTCAAATTCAGTTTGCGTACAAGCGAAACAACACGCTTTGCCTCTAGATTACTGTTATTCCTAGAAACGACAGTTGTGTGATATTTGGAATCACAAATACTTGCTAGCAATTCTGAGTGATTATATAAATTTCGTTACGTATTTTAATCATTTTCACCGCATCTATTCCTGTCGTTTTTCATCTTTGTTGCTCTTTCTATTTTTTAATCCTACTTTTTATTTTATCGCTACTCAATTGTTTCTGTATTCTTCTATACGGTGGAGTGTAGTAGCTTCTCGTGTCTCATAATGGACTTGGTTCAGAATTTTATATATTTCAATAATTTCTCGATAAACCCATCTAGGAAACCCGTAGGTAAAAACATCTTAAAATGTTGTACGTTTCCTTAAATCAGTAAATGTTTAATAATTGGTAATTGGCAGCTGCACTCAAATCAAATCAAAATACGTTTATTCAATTTAGATGCGTCTTAGGGCATGCGTATGAATGTCAAAAACGTTTACAAAATTCGCGAAAGAGCAAGACTACGCCATCCGTTCGCAAAACTACCAGGAGGCCTTGTTCTGAGAAGAACGGGCAAGAAACTCAGCAAGTTTTACCCTCCCTCTACATTACAATTATTCAAAGGAAAATGTCATAAACCACAACGTTATTTAAATATGTAATTACTAATCTACAATCACAACTCTTTTGCTCTAAAAAAGGTTGTCGAATTGTTTACTACAATTCTACACGTTACCTTGAAATTTTTTTTGTGGCAACGTCGTGCCATTTTGAAAACACGAGAAATGCCGTCTGACAGCTGTGTGTATACTAAAATTATTTTATTAATTTAGTACACCATATGTAAATAATATGGAAAACAAATTACCTGATTTATTCAGGCAAACTCTGGTTTGGTGATATCCAATTATAATTAAGTTGAAACTAATATGAACGGGTAATAAATTAGAAGGTAAACATTAATGTAACGAATAAAATAATATTTGCTTATACGAAGAGGATTAGGGAAATTTTCTGTTTGTTTGATATAGTTTTGTTTAATCATTCCGTTTCCGATTAAAGTAATTTATAGTTTATTAAAGCTTCTATCTTCATATGTTTTGTTTTTATATAATAGACAATACAAATATTTACGTTGCAGGAACGCATTTCTTACACAATTATTATATTTAATTCTTCTTTCATTAAAATTATCTGTAAAATATCGCTAAGGAGCGCTGCGTCATACTTTTTGTGTTTTTTCAATACCATCAGTTAATTGCTTTTATGTTTAGTGTTAATAAATGAAATAAATAGTTAATATCAAGCAAGCACGATCTTTCCAAGCCCCATCCGAAACTTGCCGATTGCTCAAAAAGTTTATTCGCACAGTAAAAAAGGTTCTCGTAAAATCTAAAACTAAATTCCGTACCCGCCTACGTCGCAAAAAATTAAGAGGAATGACTATAAACTTAGATGAAAGGATTCGATGTAACTTTAGCGCAAAGTCACTTTTATTTAAACAGAGGAGTTGCGTTGCCTATAAAGCTGGACGGAATCACGTATGATGTTTTGGTTTGATACGATCTTCAATGAAACAGATCTGTGCGTAGTATTGTCTTTTATTGACATAACCTTTACACATTTAAAGAAAACACTTTATAGAGGACACCGTGAGCCATTTCTGCCAAAACCCTCCATCTTTTAGTCGATACCAACTTCGGGGAAACAAATACAGATAATACAACTTTTTCTACACCTGTGATACTTTTTGACATTCAACACTTTTGTCTTCGGTCACTCTGTAAAGCACGCGAAACGTCGGTTAAATTTAAAAGTATGTAAAATAATTGTAAATTTATAATAATACATAACTTCAATCCGGTTAAAGTGTTTTCTTTAGATCTGTCCGTGTTTGACCGTCATTATAGCAAAGGCGGTGACCATCGCTATGAAAGTAACACATGTAATCGTTGTTTTAACGGTCAGGAGGGTATTTAATTTAGCAAACAAATACATAGAAAATAATTATCTATAACACGGTCGTCGCATCCAACCATCTGTATGGAAACAAGCAGGTGCGGTTGTCAGCGCCCAAATGTCCTCTAAAAATACAATACTAAATTTAAATAATAATGAATTATTAATTTAGTAATTAATTTTTTCCTCTAATAATATAGAGTAGATTTGACGTTTTACTAAAGTGAAATGTGATCACAATTTTACATACCATTTGATTGAGTTCATCTTCACGGAGCATGAATGAAAACTCAACATATAAGTTAGACTTGGAGGTTTAATTTTTACTATTCCAAGTACGAATAAAATTGTGTAAATCTATGAGATGTGCATAATATCTCCGATATCATCTTTATATTGTTGTAAGGATTAGTTTTACATAGATGCGCTATACACAGCGTAGTGTAAATTAAAAGTTTTGCATAAAATAAAAAACTTCAGTTAAACTTTTTGTCTAAAACCTATTTTTTATAATTTAGCTTTCTTCGCATTATGGGTTTACGTAATACAGGTAAACAATTTTTCTCTGTATTATTCAAGTACAGAATGAATATTGACACCGATAAATCCAATGTTGTAGTCACCTTCAACCAATGGTGATGCATTTTGTAAGTTTTAATTTCCTTCTATTACTTATTTAATTATTTATTGACACTTCGTAGCATTTACATATAATAATAAAAAAAATAATAAAATTGTAATAATAATATAATTTATATATAATAATAAAAATTGAACATAATTGAAAAGGAGGGCAACTGGCTCTTAATTATTTTTCCTTTTACGTTATATTTTATGGCCTTAATTAAGAACTGTATAAAAATGCCTTAATATTGTAATATTGTGTCGATAAAAAAGACGAACTGGACTTGGGACCAATTTAAATTTTAAGCATTTTCCCGATTACTTCTAACAACCTATATCGAAATATTATGAAAAATACGATATATAAGCATACTTTCGCGTTCTATATTATATGTGACTATGCATGAAAAACAATTTGAATCCATTCTCTTTATTGTCAAAAGAAACACTGAACTCATCCCCGGACTTAAACAAGAGATGATTAGTAAAGTTATACGGAGAGGAAAAATTTCGGTCAACTTAAAATAAAAGCCATAAAAACTTTCCGTAATTCCAGTGTAATTATCCAACATTCTGTCATTTCCTTAAATGGAAAATTTGGGACCAAGTTTTGCTGTAATTTAATCAAACAGATAAGGGTTATACTATGTTATTCCGTATTCAAATAATATTTCTTTTAATAAAAGG
This sequence comes from Pieris napi, assembly GCF_905475465.1. NCBI lineage: Eukaryota > Metazoa > Arthropoda > Insecta > Lepidoptera > Pieridae > Pieris > Pieris napi. The sequence goes on along the minus strand of NC_062237.1, from coordinate 6,746,890 downwards.
TAAATATTGTATCCAAACCACCAAGCAGTTCGTCTTTATCGCTTTCAAGCACCATTTTAAATCATTGTTGTAGTTGATAATTACTATGTACTAAATTTCATGACATGACACTTCTCTGCAATAGCGCTACTGTCAACTAATGTCATTATATGTCACAGAGCTCATAAACTAACAAAGTCAAGTCATTTTAAAACCTATATATATACTTGTTAGTTTATTCGATTCGAAATATTGTAAACCTATTTTAAAAGAGTAAGTGTGGAGTTTCTTGCCCATTCTTCTCCACACGAAACTACCTTTTGGAAGGGGCAACTAGAATCTTCTTTATATTTTATTTGACGTTCAAAGGTGCCATTTTAGGTGGTCTAATTGAAATAAATGGTTTGACTTGTTTTTGCCAATATTATTATCTACAAATTAACGACTATTTGATAGTGCATGGTACCAGTAATTCCATAGTTTTAGTTATTCAAAATAATTTATTACGTCAGAGCAATGGCGTTAATGTCAGCAGTCATCTTCAATATTTAACAGACCTTGTAGATCAATAACATCAAATTGGTTCAAAACTGTTAACATTCGGGGTTTATTTGATTTGCCAATGTCGCTAGATCTATATAATGGTCTATTCTACTATTTAATGGTCGCTAGTAATAGTACCCACACGAAATATCACGAAACGTGTTTATCATAAATTCAGGTTGCTATAAATATTGGTTGGTACGGTCCTTAGTTCGATGGAGTGGTCGAATCAACCAGAAGCCTTTACAAAGTAGACTAAAATGTCTAAATTATACGGCTGATGCCAACAACCTAATTTTTGACGTCAGCAACGCTTTTCACGACGTCATTATCTGAAATAATTAATTTGGAGGTCCTGGTTTTGTTAAAATTCAGGTCGTGCACTCTCGTTATTGTTATAATTCTCCTTCCTTGTTCTTTGCCAGTCCGTTTCTTCGACAATTTTTTATCCCTTATTTCTTACCTCTCTCACTCCGTCATATTTCTTGTATTAGTGACGTTTATAAGTTTTAAAAGTGATTTCACCGCAATACGACATCTCCGCCTTTTAGACAAGAGATATAAATATGCACAAATGGATAGACACAAATTCATCTTATTAACAACTTATAAATTAATTTATAATAGTTTTTTCAACCTATTGGGACGTGACTGCAATCTGTGTTGATACTAGACAATTACGCAGGATATGTATTATACATTGTTTAAACATACAAGTTCTTTGTATATTCTATAAGTCTCTCGATAGGCAACGGATACTGAATGACAAAAACGAATATTGTGGCAGGACAACTTTACAAAAGCGGTGTTTGTACATACATCTCTATTAAGCTAATATATAAAATAATATTTTTTCGATATCTCTCTTTCGCAACACCTTGCAAAAAAAACTACACGCAAAAATTGACAATAATAAAAAACAAACAAAATCATAGATATTTAAACTATATTTCTTTAAGTCGTTTAAGAATAAATTGTTTCTGAGTCAAAAATGCCAATTGTATTAAATATTTTGATACGAAAGTATTTGAATTTCATTCGACAGGACAAAAACTATCTAGTCAGTTAAAATTGTAATTTTTTTAAATTACATCTTCTAGTAATGACTTCAAACCTTGTAATTGTAACATCAATTTAAAAGCATACTAACGCGATCTATTTATATTCACCCGACGTTCTAAAACTGAACAACTCCGAAGTGTTGAGTTTGAATGGTATTTTAATGTCGAAGAGAATTTGTTAATAATAATTTATGAGCTGAAAGTTCAGCCTTAATCGGATGTTAATAGCGAAGTTTGGCAACTCAAATATTATAAGATTATTCGTTACACGAAGTGAATATTTAGTAGCATTTTTTGATGATACTGTACAAGTTTGTGCCTTATCTAGTTTGATTAAGTTTGTGGTATAATAATAGTTATTTTTAGAAGTCTATACTATATAGACTCTCCGAGAAATATAATTTATGCTAAATTATATAAAAGACAATATAGGTGACTCGTAATGTCACAGAGCAGCCCTGCGATTCTGTAACTCACATTTCGAACTCACACAGCGGTTTTCGCATCGGCGGTCGCTCTCAAATCAGTCGTGAAGCAGTCATTTCATGATTTGGCATTCGGAAAAGGTGGGAGCTTGTAGTTTATTGTTTATCAGAATGCCAAATCATGAAATGACTGCTTCACGACTGATTTGAGAGCGACCGCCGATGCGAAAACCGCTGTGTGAGTTCGAAAAGTGAGTTACAGAATCGCAGGGCAGTGAGGGAAACAAAGCAATGAAACATGGTAAATTGTGAATGCATGATATTTAGAAGGCATGAAATTTAAATTGATATAAAATAATTATTTGCACATCAATGTTTTTCTTTACTCGTTTTCAAGCAAGCAAGCTTAAAAGTCAAAACTTAGCGCGAATGACCTTCGTATGTCAATTCAATACATTTTTGGTTCTAGGGTTAGTGTCTCAAGTAAGGTCCCGGTTTCGTGTCATCGTGTATCTTCAGTTACCATAACTTTCTCTAGATTCAACAATTACAAGTTTCAAGAATTATTATTAATAGTATGACTATAATAAAAAACACTATTTCTTTCCTTTAGTTCTAAACTTTAGTAAAGAAATACGTGGTATCTTATTTAACACAATTCTGGGCAGTTTTAATAAAACGCTTTAAAATTTAAACGCTTTAATTATGATACTTATAAACGCCAATGATGATTTCTTAATATATTTCGATTAAGGCCATGTTCACATGTAACGCGTATTAACGCAGGTCAATGCGCGATCAAATGTATAAAGAGTTCAAATGATAAGCGATTACGCACATTGCGAGCGCGAGCTCGTGAGTGTTTCGATAGAGCTTAGAAAACGGACGTTACATACGTATCAAAACGCGCGTTCACCTGCGTCTTGAGACTTTTTCTCTGAGCACCGCGTGAACGCCCGCAGACGCCATCAATTTTTTTCTGAAATGGATTACTTAGCTTGCGAAAAATATATCGCGTAAGTTTCAATATTATGTTATATATAAATTTGAGTCATAAAATAAATTCAAAGTGTCAAAAACTGGGATGTTTGGATTTTTTTTTCTATGAAGCAAAGTTATTTAATACGTGTATCGATTCTTCCTACTTCAAGCAATGATGACGAAAAATGGAAAGAAACAATGTACTGTTTTGGAGTTTGGCGACCAGATCGGTCCTTATAGCGCGCTCATGTGATCGGTTATACATAAATACCACGATGTCTAGTCGCGATTTGAAAACGCGCGTCAAAATTTTGCCACCTGAACATGGCTTAATGCGTCTCATTAGCGCTGAAAAATAGACTTTATTTAATATGAAGAAGGTATAGTTTGGAACGAAATTTTCTTAACGTCTGTGGGCTTAATTGATATTGTTAATTAGGGTTCGGCATGACCCTCCATCAATCTAAAGTGATCTTAAATTGGGAAATGGTCCCAGATCTTGTTATAAGGTGAACATTTATTTTAACAGTTGAACTCATAATAATGTTTGTTTAAATATATTTGTAATAGAATAGTTCCCTATTAATTTTGATTACAGTTTTTAATCAGGTTGACATGTGAACTACTGTATAAACGTAGAGTTGAGACAAAAAGCTTGTCCTCTTCTAAGAACCATTTATATTAAATCTTAATTAAATATAATATTTACTTAAATAAATATATCCAAGACATCGCTGGTCTCACTTCATGTCCGATCACAATTTTGTTATAATTCTCCTTCCTTCCTTTTGTATGTTACAGGAGGCAAACGGACAGGAGGATCTGATGTTAAGTGATACCGCGGCCCATGGACGCTCATATTGCTAGAAGGCTCGCAAGTGCGTTGCCGGCCTTTCAAGAATTGGTACGCTCTTTTCTTGAAGGACCCTAAGTCGAATTGGTTCGGAAATACTTCAGTGGGCAGTTAGTTTTAAATTATCTGTGCCTATACGGTATATTATATGATGTGAACACCTAATGGACACCACCCTACATTTATCATTCAATCCCTACACACCATTCTTTAGTTCATTCATCCCTTTCAACGAACGCACCCAAACGATGAATGGCTAAAACGTGAGAACCATTAATTTTACTAAATTCCTTTTATGAAAATTCGTGCTAAATATCGTGTAGAATAGGATAATCACTTTTTTTAATAAAAATAATTAATAAATTTCTCTGAAGTTAACTTAATTATCAAGCGGTTTCAGTATCTTTTAAATGTATGGAACATTTAAATCGGCTCATATCTTGGCCAAATCTAGCTTTGAAAGATCATGTACGCTCTTTTGTAGGAATCGCATCATGTTACATCGCAATTTATTAACATACTATATTAGCTTACCTATTTAATATATAATAGTGATCAAATTTTAATTTTTATAAGAAAATTAGGGGACAGAAGGAGATATTTTTGTGATATTTCTATACATTAAAATAAAAACACAATAATTTAAACAACTAAATAAACAATTGAAGTACTTTTTCTTGAATACTTGACTCAGGACGTCATTTATTGTAAAATAGTGTAATTATCTTTAACTGTCTTTAAAAGATTCGTTTCTTTTGCATACTACGAGGCCTGATCAAACCTCGTCATTCTCAGTGTCCAGTTACTAAGAAAAACGTTAAGAAAAGGCCAGAAGGCTTTCAATTCACCGCATGGCTAGTATGAAGACTCAAAAGGACCACAGCGTTTGAGCTAATTGAGTTTAGCAGTTATAAGTGAAAATAGACCCCGGAGCTAAGTGCTAGTGAACACGAACATATTTGCTAAATTTGAAGGACTCTATTGAGGGGACTTTAAATACAATAAAATATATCGGTATATTGTGTTCGACTAGAACTGTTTATTAGCTTATTTAGGATAGAAATGAAGATAAAAAACAGTCCTATAAAAAATTAAATGAAACATTATAGTATAATTCTATATGATGATTCAAGAGATGAAATAACATACAAAAATTTCACATAAACGCTTCAAAGAACAAATATTTTGAAATACTGGTATGAAGTACAGAAGCGATATAATTATCTCGCAGCACGATATCCAAGTCATGGGGCTTTCACAAATTTAATTTTGAACTTTACAATTTTCTCCACAAAGGAGTGCCGATTTTGAAAACCGTTCGCCCTTTGACGCCTCGAGCATATTATATAAAAACTTCCTTTCAATTTTCAAAAGGATTCCAAAATTCGAGTTTTCGTGTTTATTCTTATAACATTACACAAGAACAACTTTTAATTACCAAAACATTACATTAAAAAGCTTAGCGCGTTATAATACTACACATGATGGCAACTAAAGGCCGGCAACGCACCCACTAAAAATGGGTGTCTATGGGCTGCGATGACTGCCCTTTTTGGGAGTCCCGCAAAAAGGGCACTCGGGCGTTTTTGCCCCCCCCCCCCCACCTAAAAAAACGTATCGGATATTTATCGGAATATAATACTGCCCAAGAAATAGGTGGTACTAGCAACAGAGACTTCGTCCTTGATTCCCAAAGTAAAAGACACACAACGTGAATATCTTACCCCATTCTACACAGAAAAAACTAGTCCGTATCAACTGGTTACTGAAAATGTGAGAAATGTCTAAGGCGCTTATGACCTTTTTTGATGCTTTCCAGTGGTTTGAGATTCTATCAAAGATAAATATTTACTTTATTCCTATCTCAGGTCGTACTTTTATTAATTGATAACTAACATTCCTTTATAAAAATACCGTCTATGTTATTTGTTTCATTGTATCACACAACAACTCCGGGTCTTCGTGCTGCCTTCGTAAAATCCTTGGAATATTCAGGCCCGAGAGAATCACTAAACATTAGAGATCTTTGCAATGAGGTGCCAATAGACAAGTCTATAAAATGCCAAAAGTAAAAATAGCTGGGCCATATGCTCCAGTCCAAGTCACATTGGCAAGCAAGCCCTCGGCTGAAATCCTCAAGACAAAACGAAATTGTTTGACAAAAGGAAATTGTTTGCCCCACTTGTGGGACATAGGACTTTTAAGTCAGTCATTTCTTTCATTGTGAACACAAAACAATAATTTTATGATGATATAACGAGTGCAATCGTTAATAAGACACAGTATGCCAACATTGAAATATCAAAATTTGGCATTTAAATTCTTATAGAATGAAGTAAAACTAAAATACGACATGATGAATGAAATTCTCGCGCAAATAAACATTGATTTAAAAAACAAATAAGTAAATAAAAGCTGTTAAAATTTAGTGTCCTAAGCTACATCAGTTCAGGTTATTTATGCGGGAAACTAAAATTAATTATTAACCTGGCTGATGCATCCAGCACAAAATTAAATTGCTGTTGGAAATTTGACGACAAATTGTATTAACTAACATTACCTGCAAGTGGTTTTACACGATATCATTTAAAATTGATGCCTATTACGCGGAACCAAAATTGTACAGCGGTTTTAACCACAAAAATTTTAGTATCGCATAAATGGTTTACGGCTTAAAATGGCCTGGCATTAAATAATAATACAAATTTTGGCCAAGACTAAAGCCAGGGAGTGATTGTGCGTGTAACTCTGAGCTCGTTCAAAACCGGCTGCACCAATAGATTTTTTTCTGAAATGAATTATTATGAAAATATTATCATGAATATAATAATATTTTCACTTAATTACAGTTTTTGCACAAGAGTTTCATAATAATATTATCAATAAACTAAAAATTAAACTAAAAAAAACATTTCAACAGTCCAACGCGTGGCCTTATCGCTACTAAGCTATCTCTTCCAGGTAACCCCAAATACTGTAAACTCTGATGACCATCTTTTAACCACGCTCAGCTCTTAAAAATTTATGATGTGTATCGCGGATTACTTGCACATTAAAAACATAGATACAGATGGAATATAAAGATGCTATGTCTACCGATGCGAGTAAATAAGGATAATAGTAAAAAACAGCTACAATAAATGTTTATTAACAATTTATTAATACACCTTGGATGTCTGAATTCTATTATATAATATTGAAAAAACAAAAATAAAAGACGTTGTAACATATACAAAAAGGCTAAAATGGAAATGGGCCGGTCACATTATCCGCATTTGTGATGGCAGATGGGTCAAAAAGACCCTTACTTGCCCAGTGGGAAAAAGAAAAAGAGGATGACCGCCAAAAATTTGGTAAGATGAAAAAAAGGGATAGCGGGAAAAAACTGGAAAAATTGTCGCAACAAATAGGGACAATTGGAAGAATCTGAAGGAGGCCTTCAGATTCCGTCAGAGGTACCTACTAGTGTAAAACATAAAAGACATGGACTTACTGTAGTTATAGTGTACTCGAATAAAGGCAATTTTTGTTTTGTTTTTTTTTTTAATGTTGAAAACAGTCTCAGTTGTCCGTTTTGCGATAATATTTAGGCTAGGCAATTCAGAGACATAGTTCGCATTTAAAGATGTCTCTCCTAGTTATGTTACCGCCTCTATCGCTAATGTTATCGTTTTGCTGATAAAGGAGGCTGCGTTAAGGGTACTTTAGCTTTTTACTTTACACTATAACTTGATAAATATAAAGATAATTAAAACATTGCATCTATAAGTTTGTATGAAATATTTCCCAAGCAATACTAAATAGTACGATGTCTTTGGTAAAATAAAGCGCATTCCTTTCATCGCAACGCTGTTAATGTCAGTTTTCAAGCGTTTATTTAAACATTAATATAAATATTTTTGTTTAAACTGACCTGATGTAATTTAATAAAACTCTCTTTAAGTTTAACACTGGATGAAATTGAAATAGAAGTATGAATATTCAAGAAAACAGAAGCAAACAATGCAGCCCGTGAAGTTAGATTTAATTCAATCGCAAAGCGCTTAATCACGTCTGAACTAGTCTTTTGTTGTAAAACTCCGCCTGGACTTAACTTCGTTTTTCTTAAGATTTGCTTGCATATTTAAAGCGAGTTTATATCCAGATAATTAGGATACAGTACCTTTTGATTCATATTTTATCTTGCTCTAATAAATCTTGATATTATTTATTGAATTTGAATTTATGAGCAGTGTTGGCCTAGTGGCTTCAGTGTGCGACTGTCATACCTGAGGTCGTAGGTTCGATCCCTGGCTTTGCACCAACTTTCTTTATATGTGCGCATTTAACATTTGCTAGAACGGTGAATTAAAACATCGTGAGGAAACCGACACGTCTTAGACCCAAAAAGTCGACGGCGTGTGTCAGGCACTGGAGGCTGATCACCTACTTGCCTATTAGATTTAAAAATGATCATGAAACAGATTCATCTGAGGCCAGACCTAAAGAGGTTGTAGCGCCAGCGATTTATTTTATTATGTATTGAAAGCGTTAGTATTAGTATTATGAAGTTTTATTATTTAAGTTAGTACGTTAGTATTTAAGTTTTATTTAGATCATTTTTATTGTAGTACGGATACCTATTGAGTTGCGAAGCTTAGATAATAAAAATAAAATAAACTCAAATTCAAACTCAACTCAATAGCATCCATGTCCTTCGTATTTTTAATAATGTACGTATGTAAATCTGATTGTTTACAGGATGGGAGTGGGGGGATTAGGACAAAATGGTAGTAGTAACCAACAAGAATTTTGTATCTTTCTGTTGTGCTACGAAATTGGTAATTGAAACATTACTTCTGTTTAGCGGTTAATTCTAAACTCACTCATTCAGTATATTCACTTTCAAAGCAAAGTGAAATCGTACAATATCCCTTTTAAAAGAAGCCGTCCGTTTATAATGTATGACTTATTGTTTATCTTAAATGGCCTGCATTCGTTTTACGTATTACGTAACGAATTTTGGGAGGGGAGGGTCCTTTTGTAAAACGTTACGATGCGGGGCGGGGATTGAATTACGCGTTATTGTTAATATTATTTTCGACTTTCCAGTACTTTACACATAAAGGTAACTTTTAGGTATAATAAAGAGTCACTGGGTGGTAACGAAACGTTTTACTATTGGGTACAGAAAAACGTTACGGCGCGTAACATGGGGGGGGGTCAATATACTCCAAAAATTGCGTGACGTAATACTTGAAGCTCCCTAACACCGTAACTAAGAAATGGAATAAATAAATTTACTTTTAGCCTTGACAGACGCCGGTGAACAGTGTTTAAAAATCTCGAAAAGCTTTGTCTTCAAAGTGCAATTTACGCAAGGCAAATACGTCTGAGTACGTCAAAGCGTCGAATTACTCTCGCACAAACACAAGAAACAAGATTTCTAATTGATAGAGAAAGCCACTTGTTTGCTGAACACTAATTTTGTGTTTTGGTACATTTCGGTCTCTGAGGGGTTATCTACATCTATACCATTCTAGAATTTAACTCTTATCCTACCATAAAACGGAGCTATATTCTTCTTAGCGTCAGATTTCTCCTTCAACTTCGAAATTTTTTTTAAGCAAGTACGTGTAAAGGCTTTTCTCTGTGACACACGCCGTAAATTTTTTAAAATCTTAGATACGCAGTGTTTTGCTTTGCCGTATGAGTGAGTATACATTTCTTTACAATTAGAATCGAGCATCGCGCGCTTTTCCTCTAACATTGCTCTTTTACGACCAACCAGGCTCCAGAAGATAAACCACTCCTTTTATGGAAATTGTATTCGTTTTTACAACAAACTCCCAAGTGAACTTAGAGAATTGTCACTAAATAAATTCAAAGCCCTCGTTAAACGTAAATTAATCAAAATTTTTTTTTATAAATTTGACGAATACTTAAATGATCCTAATCCTTGGGATTGATTTCCTCCAGTTCAAACAATTTGTATGACTCAAAACTTAGCGATTAAAAAGAGTGGCGGAAAGTTTTTGCCAGTTCTTCTTGCCCGCTGTACGCCCTTTGATTTGTACGAACTGTTATTTTATGTTATTGTTGTAAAAAAAATTTAAATTTACAATTAATTAAACTTCTTTTTTGACGTTCATGAGTGTACTTGTTTACCTATATGAATAAAGATATTTTTAGTTTGAGTTTTAATTTGGTAATACTACTAATATGATACTACGAATAGATATGACCCATCGTTCATTTGAAATGTGTCAATTTAGGAAAATTAAAAAATACTCAAGAAAAAGGTTATCTGAATTAGAGAATTAATAATAATAGTCTTCAAGATTCTGTGCTGATTACACAGATGATGAAGAAATACAATTTCAAGACTGGAGTTGTCTCTTTAGGTCTACTATTTTTGGCAGCTATGGATATCCATCCAGCTGTTAGAAGTACAGCTAGCTTGCGTGTTTGTTTTATTATACTTTAAAAATATCATAACATTACTAACTCACGATATGCATTTCCACACCAATTGATTACCAAGCCTTTTGACTTTTACATAGTCAATCCTCGTAACATCATCCAAGTCTAAATCACAGCGAAAAGTGTGGTATATAAAAAAATCTCATCATATTTATTCAAACGAAAAAACATTTCGTAGACTGAAGTAGTACATAAAAAGATAAGTGTCCATAAACAGCCCTCAGGCAATTTGTTATCGAATACTTTTATCAATAATGCGAATTTATTCGCTCATTTCAAAGGAAAGACTATAAAAATATTCGTCGTAAACACTTGCTCGTAAATCTGACGTTTGTTACAGTATTGTACTTGTTTAGAGATATTACTTACTAGCTAATACGCCCAGATTTATCTGCTTCTTTAAGAGCATTATATACAGTAGAATCGATATATTTTCTATGGAAACTTGAACTTCGTGGGTGTATTTGAGCTAAATGGTATGAAACTTTATGCTCCTGATAAATCGTTCCAATATAATTCGTGACGATAAATGTATGAAGAATATATTCGTGAACGAAATTTTTATCGTACCGCCGATACTTTATCGTATAAGTTTAACAAAAGCACCGAATAGTTTAGAGTACTGTCTGCGCATCTTAAAGTTGACCGTTTTTACCAAAGAACGTTTAAAACGTTTTTTTTTTGTGTGCATATTGGGTATGTCTGAGAATCGGACAACATTTATTTTTCATCCCCCTTAATGTTAAGGGTAGACCCCTAATTTTTTTTTTAATATTTAGATATATTTTTTGTATCACACAGAATTAAAATATACACACAACCCCTAATTTTCACCCCTGTACGATCAAACCCTATTTTTTATTATAAATGATATACATGGCAAAACGTCGTTTGCCGGATCAGCTAGTTTTTTTATAGTTTTTACTACAATACTGTAATAAACGAATCATTTTCCGAAGCTATTGAAATTCCTAATACATTATACACCATTGTTCAAATTGAATTCGACAAAGCAAACCACTAATTCGGTAACTATTCGTTGGAATTAACAAATATATTTGCAAAATTGCTTTCGTATTGTTTCTATTATACCTTAAATAGGAATTCTACTAAAAGAGAATGAAATTTCTGTATAAAATAAAACTTATTTCTGTGTTTTAGTTAAATTTGCATTTCAATTTATATACACATGTAGATAGATACATAAAGAACGTTAGTTTCTTATTATTTAGGTACGTTAATGTTAATAAAATAGGAGGCAAACTCAAAAAGCTTCAGTGCTCGTTGCCGACAAAATAATATCAATTCAATATTTGTATTAAATATTAATATAAATTCACTATAGGTCAATTAAATTGATAAAAATATAAATTAAAAAAAAATCATATTTGTTAGAAAAACTTTAAAACACACAGAGAAGCACACACAGTTGCTCAGATGTCTGTATTCATATCAAGGCCGTATAGAAAAATTTGGAGACACCTGCAAAATATTAACCGAGACAATACAACATATAACGATAATTCAGTGAATAAAAGTAAAGTAAACTGAACGCTCCAACCGTCGCACGATGAATAATGTAAGTGAAAACTGCGGAAAACGTCGACGTAGTTTTCACGAATTTAGTAGCAAGAATGAATTATCGAATCTAAGACGTCAGATATTTTACTTAGACTTGCTCATTTGATTCAATTCCGCGCTCTTCGCTTGGTGCCAGTTATGTATCATTTTCCTTGATCGTTTATCTTTATAGACAAATAGATGAGTGTCCCTCCGTTTATGAGGCTGTCTCTATATATTTTTCACCGTATGAGAATGTATGAATTTCACCCACTCATTGAGAAATCCCGATGTGGGGTTGGGGTTCGAACGCACCTTCTTCTTGAGTGTCGCACGCAGGCTACGCGCTTGACCAGTCCTCAATTGAAAAAGCCAAGATACAGGTACAAATAAAACGGTAATAATATTTGGCGAGCACTTACTAATAAACTAAAAGATTCTTACTAAAATACTCGTTTAGCAAAAAGTGTTTATTATACACGAACAGATGCATTAAGAAATACTATACGAAATAAACGAAAAATAACTACGTGTTGCGGCGTTTTGAGTTACGTGTCAACACAAATATTAAAAAAAGAATAGATTAGGGAAATCGAGAATTATTACGCAACAACCAAGCGTTAGTAGCGCTACTTCATGGTCAAGCCAACGCGCTTTTAGATAGTCCTATGTTTTGAGACTGACGATATAGTATATCCGCGAAAAAAATAATTAAATGGATTTTTATAAAATATTATATAACATGACATTCATTGACATTTTACACAAAACTTTGCTACACCTGAACCGCTTCTTAACTAAATAAGTGTATCGGGTATATTCTTAAGCAGAGAGATCTATTCGTTACTGTGTTATCGATTTTTGATATATGATATATTTATACATACTTACGCTTTTATATAAAACACTGTATTCAAATTTCAAATAAAAAATATTATTACTTTTTATCTAGTATTATATCACTAATGTAGGAACAGAGATTCCTAGTGGCTTCAGCCTGTGATCCTCATAAGTTCGTAGATTCAATCACCAGCTGTGTACCAATTGACTCTTTATCTACGTTTAGACAAAAGAAAAGATCTCGAAACAGATACAGAAATCACAAGCCTATCCCTAAAAGGTTCAATGCCGCTGGATTTTTATCATCACTAATAATGTGTTGTAATTGATCAATAATAATTGTCTATTTCGAATAATGAAATTTCTTAAAAAAATCTAAGGTTTTCATTGCCGATATGATATGATTCTAGTATATTATAATTTAATTTTATATTTCTTTAAATTATTGTAATCATAATTATTATTATTTACCATCAAGTATACAGTATTTACAATTTTCTTAACCTAAAAAAATATTCTATTATATTTTAATATTAAATGTTTACCGTGAATTCGTATAAAAAATTCTTGTACAATACGCTGGTAACAAGATGAATCGTTTCGTACCAGCATATATTTGTCAATGACATTCCAACGGTATCTGCCAGACATTTTTCTCCACTTTTCCTTTATTTTTTCCCGCGATACGACTTCAGACAAATCAATCAATATGCTTCTGAGGTGTTTATAAATGTTCAAGAGCTTTGTTTGAAATCAAGAGAAATAAGCTCTGATAGGTTCATTCTTCATATTTCAATAGAGTATTCCAAAATTTAAATATACTTTACATTATATCGTTTATTTGCGATCTTTATAAACAAAGTAAGGAACGTTTTTAACAGTGTTTACATTTTATGAAAGGTATTTATTCAAAAGCAAACTTGGAACCGATAAATTAAATTATTTGAGTACTCGCCGCAGCGTAACAAATAAATCTTTTTTTACGTTCAAAATATTAGTTCCGTTAGGATTTAAGTTAAAAGCGATTTCTTCATGCAGTATTTATACCCTTGACCTTTAGCGCAAACAAACAAAGGTGTAATTTGATGAAAGATTTGAATAAGTGCACACTCAACTGCCCTTATCGGTAAGTAAATACTGTACTTTACATTTCTTACACAATATTTGGTTGGTATTTGGTATCTATATATATAAAAATGAAACCCGTTTTCCGTTGTCACGACATAACATGAAAACGGCTTGACCGATTTGTCAGATTTTTTTTAAATAATATTCCTTGAAGTACGAGGATGGTTCTTACGGAGAGAAAAATTAAGAAAATTGAGTGAAAAAGTCTAAAAACAACACTTATCTATATTCCCATACAAAATATTCGTAATAATACTTAAAAGTAAATTTGAACTTTAATACCATATCATAAAGTTCAAATATTAGTGGAGCGGTTCCGGGAAGGTAAATTTTTATTTTTTGACATAATGTATTTGTTGTCTTATCAACTTTCATTTTTTATCTTACTAGCTAGACCAGTGTCCCGAATAGCAGAATAAGTATTTTAAAAAAATTAAAGAATCGACTGTTAGGCGATACGATGTTCGCCAGGCCAGCTAGTATTAAATAAATTATACATAGCTCATATAAGGCGAAAATACATAACAATTGAGAACTAAAGTTTGACGTTATTTATAAATTTTCAAAATAATAGTTGTTCCCATGTGCAGTGATATTTTAGTTCAAAGGTTATAAAGGGATTTTGTGAGAAAGAAACTACCGTTTATATATTTTTAAATTTCTTTATAATTTTAATGTAATGGCAAATTGATTACTTATTTTTATTACTTTCAGAAAATTTTAAATTAAGCGTATCAATACGAACATTAAATGTAATCTTAACATTTCTGTCCATTTTTTATACAGAACTGGACCTGATGTTAATTGATTAGCGGCCTCACATGTCCAGGAGATGTCTAAGAGTATTTTTCCGTCGATTGATCGAATTTTGTTAAACTCATTAGGAAAGATCGGAAGGGCAAGGATTTCCACTCCTTTGCTGTTTTCACAACAAACCACGAATCCAAATTGTGTGCGGCATTTAGGGATGTCAACAACGAAGGGGTATAAATCCAGCATCTTTAGTAATTATAGAGAATGGAGCTGCAGATATATTCTATAAATCTAGTTCATACAAAGTGAAGTTTAACATACAATCACTCGCTGTAACATTTTTTAGTAACGACAATTATTATTATTTAAGAAACACACAAAGAAATGATCTACATAATTTTATAAAATTAAGTGAAGAGGACAGGAAAACATTCTCAGGGGTTTCATTCCACAGAAGCACCAAACAGGTTTGGAAGAAGTTTGTGAAGTTAAAGCATTACCATTACTTTGTTCTGTTTTTGAGTATGACCTTAGAAATACTTATTCTCGTTTAAAGTAACTATAATATGAGCAATTTTATTAGCCAGAATTAATGTTGTATGTTTCTATGAGAATCCTTCGTGGTCTATCTTTAAGAAGCGTTGTATATTTCCGGTCTTATTCGTAAGCACTAAAAATAGCTAAAGAATAATTTGTCCGTTTTTTCTTTGAAAAACGAAACACATTTAAAGCTTATGGTGCTTTTATTGATGAGAAGTATCTTAGATCGACAATTAATTTCAAATGATTTTATTAAAATGTACTACATATTATTAATAACTTTGACTTAAATAATTATGAAATATAACCCACGTTAAATCCAATAGGTACACCAAATTATAATTTGGCTCAAAATGAAACGTATTTATCCCGGACTACTTAATCCAAGGTTAGTATCGTTTGTTCATTATCGTCTTTTTGTTTAATTATGTTTCTTTATAGATTTATCAAAGTATATTTGGGTAATTGGACTTAGATAATTATTGTTAATTTATGAACAATATAATTAGGCACATTGGTTAGTTCCCTAGGAAACTGCGTGAAACGAATCTTTTCCCCAATCCAAGATCTCGCTTTTACGGCACTCACAAGATCTGGTGTCCTAGTCTCAATGTGAACCAACTCTTATTGAGTAGAGTAATTAGCCTGTTTAACGGTTTAATTTACGGCACTATTATCACCGGAGCTTCGCAAACCACCCTTCCAATCTCCTTTCTAGCAAAGAGATCACTGGCGAAGATCAATCGTCAAAAGCGACGCAACACCAACAATTAATTAATCTACATAAAATGAGCATAAATAGAGAAAGAAATATGACACTTATCTTATATATAAAAATGAAACCCGTTTTCCGTTGTCACGACATAACATGAAAACGGCTTGACCGATTTGTCTGATATTTTAATAATATTCCTTGAAGTACGAGGATGGTTCTTACGGAGAGAAAAATTAAAAAAAATTGAGTGAAAAGTCTAAAAACAGCACTTTTCTATATTCCCATACAAAATATTCGTAATAATACTTAAAAGCCATTTTGCACTTTAATACCATATCATAAAGTTCATATGTTAGTGGAGGGGTTCCGGGAAGGTGAATTTTTATTTTTTGACATAATGTATGTACTTGTTGTCTTATCAACTATCTTTTTTTTATCTTACTAGCTAGACCGGTGTCCCGAATAGCAGAATAAGTATTTAAAAAAAATAAAGAATCGACTGTTAGGCGGTACGATGTTCGCCAGGCCAGCTAGTTATACATAAACAAATATATATTTTGATAACCATAAACTCGTTCGTTATCACGCATATCTTGTTAAAATTACAAATACGATATTACTAATATAATACTCGTAAAGAGCCTTTGTACAATGTCAAGTAATGCAATAGAAGAAACAATAAAATAAAGCAATATTAGAACGATAATAAAATTTCATATCACAGTAATTCGGCTTTCTAGGGTTATAACATCACATTGTGTTTATTTTATTAGCTCTTTATAACCCTTACAAACGTATCTTCAAGGTGGAGAACAAATGAAAAGCATTGGCGACAGCGATTTAATGTAGGCGAGGAAGTAGTATGTGATTTAAAAGCGTACTTGGAAAAGATTAATGTATTGAAGTATTCTGCTAATTGTATAAAATACAGTTTCGTTGTACATATAATAGTTTTGTAATTTTATTGTATTATTGTAACTTGATAAATAAAATTGTAATTTAAAAAAAAAATGTCTTCATAGTACAGTAGTACTACAATCTTCTCTTAAGGCTTGTTATGAGAAATTGTATTCATGTACAATCTATCTATTAGTTTTATAAAAAAAGTTATATAAGTCTATCACTTAATTGTATGATTATAGTCATTGTTTCCAGAAACGTACCTATTTTTAAAGACAAAAATTCATCATCTAATATATAAAATTCTCGAGTCACGATGTTCGTTCCCATACTCCCCCAAAACGGCTCGACCGATTCTCATGAAATTTTTTATGCATATTCAGAAAGTTTGAGAATCGGCTACTAATCTTTCAAATCCCTAAATTTTTATTTTTTAGATAAAGTTTGGTTTCTTTTTTGATACAGAATACAAAAATACCTACAACCCCTAATTTTCCCTCTACGATCAACCTCTATTTTTTATTATAGAAGATAAGTATTTTTATTGAACTAAAAAATGTTTCCTAGAAATAATATAAATGGCAAAACAACGATTGCCGGGTCAGCTAGTATTAATATAGAATCAAGATAAAATCAATAACATTCTAGATAGTATATAAAGGTTGGTTTTGTTACGTCTGCGATAAGTACGATCAAGGCGTATCAACTTCAAATATTTGAATTATATCAAGAAATGCCATTTCCAACAAATCCCTTTTCAATTTACAAAAGTTTCATTTCTTCGTCTTTAGAATATCCAGTAGGTCAGTACACAAGTAGGCGTGCCGGTTGTTTACTAGCCCATGAACAACCCTTTGTTACTCGCGCTCTCTCGCTACTGTGCACTTGCCATTGAGAAATTTGAGACATACGTTGCCCAGCGAAGCCTATTGAAAACAGACAAAAGCTAATAAGTATACTTAAACTGATTTATTTTAATATTAGTTAACATGAATGTACCCACAGCACTTGGCGGCAAACGTGCAAGAGACTCACTCTCCTGATGCCGTGATACTTCCCATTATGGAGAAACAAAGACTAAAAAAAAATTTTTTTTTCTATTATGGAACATAAGATACAGGTATCACTTATTCCACGTCATTAAATTTGAAACAGTAGACATCCCTTCTCACCGGCAAAGAAGACAGAGGGTGTAGGCCGAGAGAAAAAGCCCGTGTAAAAACTCTCGGTACTCTTTTAAAATAGCAAATCATCAAACAATACTTATTTTAAAACAAATATCGCAAATTAGTTAGAAGTAGCCTGTCTAGCACTAGTCCCATGCCCTTTTATCAACTAGATAATCGTTAACTTTATAGTAAGCTTCTCTTTAATACATTTCTTAAATTTAGTAAAAGGCAGAGATAAAAGAGCCTCTGGGATTTTATTAAAGAAGAATATCCCTCTAGATAGTCTAGTACGGGGAAATTGCAGCCTGCGTTTGATCCAAGTATTAACATTGTGCGTATGTTTTATTTCAGATATTTAAATTTGATATTTTAACTTTAATTAATTTATGACCATTTAATATTTTCAAATTTAGTCTAACATGTGATTTACACCTTCAGTAGGCACGTCGAAGGATATTGAGACCACAGTCAATGTAATAAAAGTCTAAAAACAATTAGCGGTTGAATATTAAAACTCAATCCGTCTATAAGTATTGGCGATTTAAAATTAATGAATATTTATCCACAATTTTCGATGATAAATAACGATTTAAATTCAGTGCGCACACACAATACAGCAATCCCTCACCGCGGATACAATCTTCTACAGTAAACAAAGTGTTTGTTCGGGGGATTGTATGCCAAGACTATATAACTTTTTTATTTTTATTTCGTGATTATTATAAGTCAAAGCTGATTTTGTAGCACTTGAGAAGTTCATACAAAGTTAACGCAGAGAAACGCACCGAGATTATATAAGCACTTATGTATTAAAACATAAAGATATTAAGTATGCGTGCGTAACACTGAAAATGTTTAGAATTGGCCAGTTAGACCTAATGTATATTGCATTCATTTGTCATTTGTTTTTGTGAATTGGCGGCAATTCTAGAACTCTTGTTTCATGTGAAAATGAACCTAACGCGAGAACATTTTCGGTCAATGATTTATTATGACTTTCGTTGTGGGCTTATTCAACAACAAAGCTATGATAGACTGCGATTAGGATTGCTTAATAAAGCCCCATCTCGTGCCACTATTTACAATTGGTTTAACGAGTTTAAGCGTGGACGTAGCAATCTCAATGATGATCCGCGTGAGGGACGTCTTTTAACAGCGACTACTGAAGATATCAGTGCTGTGCGACGCATGATAGAGGAAGTTAAGAGATTGACCTATCAGCAGCTATTCGCATGGACTGGTGTCGCCAAATATTAGATAAGTTTAACGGCGTTGCCTCAAATCCTGTATTTGACATCGTCACAGGTGATG
This sequence comes from Pieris napi, assembly GCF_905475465.1. Taxonomy (NCBI): domain Eukaryota; kingdom Metazoa; phylum Arthropoda; class Insecta; order Lepidoptera; family Pieridae; genus Pieris; species Pieris napi. The sequence goes on along the minus strand of NC_062237.1, from coordinate 6,727,670 downwards.
AAAGCTAAAACTAAAGACAAAATTCAAACCCAAAACTAAAGATAAAATTTGAGGTATTCGCTTTACGAGCCCTCAACATGCAGTGAAAGCGTACGAAAATACCATAGAAGAGACCCCTAAGAAAGAATGGGCCCACTGCTTTTCTCAGTGATTCCATCGAATGCAACGATGTGTAGAGAGGAACGGAGTTTACTTCGAAAAACAATAAAAGTATTGGCAACTTTCTAAACATTTTCAGTGTTACCTAGGTATGAATTGCACGTATAGACACACCAAGTTTAACGTAACCGAAGATTAACTCTGTCTCTAAAACTTACACTTCTACATAATTACATATAACTTCAAAAACACTAAAATGTTGACTATAGCTAACTTCAGGGTGTCGGTTTTTTGTGGCGGTGTGCGCGCGCATCGTAAAAATTTACTCTCATCATTTTTCTCTAACGCGCCAAAAGAAGTATAACTTCAAAAATCCTTGTCTAAACTGCATAAGATTTATTCGTAGTTTACTCGTAACTGTACTTGTTGCGTTTGTGCGCGAGCGCCTTATCACTGAGCCACCGCGTCCCTCATTTTTATATTTAATTTACTTAGTGTTTTAATATTGGCGAGTTCAAAGAATTAAAAACATCCAACTAGGGTAGACGAAAGGAATTTTGCTTGAAGTAATAAAACTAGAATGCCAAACATTTATATTGAATTTTTTAAAACGCTCTAAAAATTAATTTCGAAATATCAAAGACTCAATTTTTAATCGAAATAAAAATCTCGACCCTATCCGATACGCCTGTTGTTTATTTATAGTCTGATACATGATTTTAAATCCCTATTTCTGTCATTTCTACGTTAAGCGAATTGGAGAGCTATGCAAATTTTGTACGTCTAACGAACCACCGTTCATAGATGAAATGCCAAGAACAGATTGCATTTCGGTTTACGTCTATGAATTTCCGAATACATTGTCTAATTTGAGATGGAACAACAGACGTTGCTTGACATTGTTGCAATAATAGACGCCATTAATTCTGTTTTAGATAATGGTCGATTTTTATGTATAGCTTTGACAATTAAAACAATGACCTTTCTCCCTGAGGTCGAACTTTCAGACCCCGGGTTTGCAAAAAATTCTATGATAAATAAATAGTTGATCATAAGGTAAAGCCTACGCTCTTCAGAAAACTATATGCTATAAATCCCATCACATAACTTTTGCTTTCTTGGAGAATCCTTAAAGGTCTCTGCAGTGAGGCCATAGCCTCACCTTAAAAGGAACATAGAACCTGTCCCTATCCGCATAGCTCCCTCTCTGTTCCTTTAAATCTCTAGTGCACAAGCATAACCTGTCCGCATTGTATCCCTAACTTTAATACTAACTACTGAAATTATCGTAATTCATTTGTCAATTTTCTTTTTTATAGTCCTTTTCATTTCTACATATATTTTAATTGCTTTGTTTTGTTCCATTCTTTTTGTCTAAGTAATTGTATATCTTATTTAGTTTTGCACTTCACCTTATTTAATTTTTAAAAAATATTACCTCGCCGAGGCCAGTTGGCCTTATTATTTAATTATTTTTATTGTACTGTATTTCTTGCAACGAAGTGTACATAAATAAAAATTCATGAATACGATATATCTTACAAACTAAGTGTCTTCATATATAGATTATAAAAGTTATTAAAAAAAGTATAGCTGACTTCAATTACTTCTCGCCTGAACATTGTTTACAATATTTATTATAATAATAATGCTTTATTTATGTGACCGGACTAAGGCTATTGGGTTGGTATTAGAGTACTAATACTTAAAATGCCGGCAACGCACTCGCGAGACCTCTGGCATTGAGAGTTTCAATGGGCGACATTAGCACTTAACATCAGGTGAGCCTCCTGCCCGTTTTTCCCCTATCCTATAAAAAAATATTTAAATTAATCTCGATATCATATGAATGTTGAGTAACTTGTAAACAAACACTCACTTTAGCACACGTGCTTAAAAGCCTGAATACATTATCATACTTAAACAAATATACTAATATATAGTACAAAGTCATAACCCTTCTTTGAAGTCGACTAAAAGTAATAATATACCAATACACTGCTTAGATAAAATACTCCATACTGAATTATCATACCGCATGAGTAACATCTACAGCCGATAGTTGGGTAATTTCATAAAGCGAACGTAGTCGCGAATGATTGTTTCAGCAAGTTACTCAACACTTTTCTTATTGTTCTTACGGAACTGAAACTGTTACGGACTAAACTTTGAGATTGTATTAGTTTTTGGGATATTGATTGTGGCCGTTATTCGTGAAATTCATTTTTCTTCATAGATTGTTAGCCTACGTGACAGGCACTTCCAAAATTGTATCAGCTGAGAGAAGATAGTAAAACGTAAAAAAATATAGCAGTTTGGTATTGAAAAAAAGTGCGTGCGTACAAAGTACACATGTCAGAAGTGTAACTTCTTTGGCAAACTATTTTTTAAGTCTGTAAATGTCGAATTGTAAATTAAAATGCCACGTAAAACACGTGGAATTATCGAAGAAATAAATTTTTAATTTGTATTAATTATCGGCACGTTTAATATTTTAATGTCAATTTTTTTCTTAATAACTATATTTATATTATCTAATTTAATACATTTTTTTTCGTTTGGCACAGAGGTTACCTGAAAGAGATCGCTCGAAAGCGATAAGGCCGCCAGTTGCCCTCCTTTACATTTAATAATGTTAAATTTTTATATTGTAATGCAACAAAGTGTAAATAAATTCATTAAATTCCTAAGATAAGTTCCTTTTTCATTCCCTCTAAGTCTCGAAAATCTTAAGTTTAAGATAAATATTGTTCATATGAGATTTAAATTAGTTATTCTGCATAAAATATAAAACCTATTATTTCATAAATTCTCTTTACGAAATTTTAATTTTAAAAACATAACTTCTATAAAGTAATTCGCCCTTGTCACTCTCTCTCTCTCAATCGGTCTAAATCGCTCTCCCCCTTTTCTTCGACAAAAAACACACATCTGCACATCTTCGTGACGATTCTGAATATATGAGTTATCTACCCTACTATTATTAAATCAATAACTGGGGGCCTACCATGAGCTTCTGTTGCCTAATGACAACCTACAACGGATCTGCATCATTTATTCATACCATAACGTCGAACAAACCATTTAGGTTTCCACGTAATCTCAAAGGTAATCGATTTCGTTCATTCAATTTGTATGAAAATTCAAACCATGACCTCGCGACGGAACCTAAATTGGACTAGCCTAGCTCGCTAGCCCTCAAATTATGACAGAATATGCGATTCTGAATTAGGTACTATTTGTTCTTTAACTTAACTGGTAGCTCATTTGTATCGAATTATTCAAATAATAGTCAAAAACATAAAATTCAATTTTTTAATTAAAACTAGTTCATACAGTATTAATAGGACATAGTATGTCCAATATAGTAAAAACTTTATAATTTTTATATTCCGCATATTGAAAAGTTTTATTTTGGAGTAATTTTGAGTTAAGAAAGTATGATTATGAAGAAATTATTAAAAGGTATGTAGAGGTACGAAACAAGACTTTTTTAGGCTTTCTGTATTGTCTGAGTGTTCTGTTTTATTTTATGTATGTTAGCTCTAAGATTTCTAATAATTAAATAAATAAATAACGTAAAATTTTTGACACAGCCGATAGCCACGTTTTAATTCACATTATCTGTTGTGTTGTTTCGGATAGACATTCTCAATGTAATTGTTTCGATATTTAATATTATTTTGGGAGTGTTTTGCTCTGTGAACTTTTTGTTTTTACAAATTATATATATTATAACCAGCGTAACCTTTCCTATTGTTCCTGTAATCGGTCCCTTATCACTGGGACTGACAAGTGGGTACATCTTTCGTCCAATTGATTTAAACACAGCACAGCAAGGGTTTTATTCAAGTTCACTCTGGTTTGTAGACTGGGGGGTGCAATGCATTCCTAGAATGCTGAGGTAGCCTTGCAACGCTACAGATATTGAGATAACTACATCGAACTAGCATATCTAAATGTTGGGATCGGTATCATCATCACTAGTGGAAGGCAGAGAACGTAACTATTAATCTAAATCTCAAAATTAGCTTAGTAACTAGATTACGAAGACTATGAAGTGTTTGAACATATAATGGATACATCATCAGAAAAGCGAGACATCCACTGGACGGATGCTATTCACAAATAAAAGGGGTTTTTGGGGTCAATGTTGTTTTTTTTTTGATAATTCACACCAATTGACCTAGTCCCATGCTAAGCTGGTGAAGCTTGTGTTATGGGTACTAGGCAACGGATATACATACATATTATAGATAGATAGACATATAAATACATATTTAAACACCCAAGACCTAAGCACAACACCAAATGCTCATCACATCGATGTTTGTCTCAGCTGGGGATCGAACCCGGGATGGATTCGCAGTCAGGGGTACTAACCACTAGACCAATGAGCCGTCAAAATGTTTTATTTCTAATAATTCTAGAATTACACAGAAGTAAAAATATTGTGTGTCTGTTACTTTTCTTAAAAATGTATACTTACAACATTATTCTTTAAATTGTATAAGAATATAGTTCATATTAAACGCTGATTTCAAAAATATTGGTATCATAAAGAATAATGTATTGCGTTATAAATTGAACAGACCTCACACTATCAATAACCATTAATCCGTCCATTGACAGCTCTTTCCATTAATATTTATTACTATCTAGTACTAGTTTTCATAATACAGTCTGAGAGTTTGATAAACCAATAACTTTTTCACTTGGTCGAGTTGTCTTTTTATATCTTTATAAAAAAAGCATTAACATTTTTTATTTTAATAGTTTTGAGTAGACAGGTCAGCCCAGGCATTTCAATATTTTATTGTTGTTTTATATTCTTCTCTGTATTTTCTTCACTTCTACTACTTTAGATGTTCCTTTGGCAGAGTACGCATAAACTTTCGCGTAACTAGTTTTCAAAACTTGTGAAATTCAGAAACGAAACTTAGCGCAAACTATTACTCCCGTGTGTCAAAATCCAGAACATTTATATCCTGCGGAAATCAAACATAGTGCTTAGTCTCGTTTCTGAATCACACCCTCTTCTTCTTCAGTCGCCTTCTTCATTGCTGAAGGTCGTGTTAGTAGCGCCACACAACTTCCTCCACACTCCATATCTTTGGCAAAATCACACCCTTGATCATCTAAAATTTAGAACCTTGCACTTGTGTTTAAATATCCGTAAAATCGCTAATTATGAGAATACAAAACAGTTTTCTCAATTAAAACTATAACCTTAAAAAAGTTTCGCAAGTTTCGTTCTTTGTAAAAGTTTTATTGATATGTATATATTCACCTAGATATACTATAAAATGGGTTAAATTTAATCACAAACTGAATAAAAACAATCGAAAACTTAATGAGTAAAATAATTATAATATATCTAATTAATATTTTATAATTCCATATTCACTTTTGTTTCAGACCACAATGATGGAAAACCGATCAATATGGAAGAATCATTTAAGAAAAATTGCGTGAAAGAGACGATACTAACATGCTTCCCTGTCCAACCTGGTTGGCAACGCTGCTTTTCTTTATTCAACATTCAGAAATGAAACACAACATAGACGATCCAACTAGCAGGCATCATCACAGACATAGACACAAACTTGCCGACACATATGAATATAAACCTTACTACACAGTACCTGACTTCCAAAATATATATTTAGATAAAGGCATAGACTTTGATATTGTAGCAATTGATAATGAAAGTAAAAATGAATGGGTTAAGACACCAAGTGACCAGATCAGTGAGCTAAAGGACAAGAAACATCAACATTGGCCCATAAAGAGAGAAGCAGTGATCGAAGGCGACTTAGTACTCGGCGGGTTAATGATGGTTCATGAGAGATCGGAGAATATGACATGTGGACCTGTGATGCCTCAAGGAGGAGTGCAGCCGCTGGAGACAATGCTATATACTCTAGATATCATAAACCACAAATTAAAATTAATACCAGGAGTGGTAATTGGAGCACATGTTTTAGATGACTGTGATCGAGATACATATGGACTTGAAATGGCTGTTGACTTTATTAAAGGTGATAAATTATTTTTATATTTATTTGTTTTATACGTCGTATTTAATATACAATTAATTTCAAAAAAAATCATTTTGTTTTTGAAATTTCTAAAAAACTTTGTAGCCAAATCTTAGTTATCTAATATTATACCAACATTGCAAACTCCATAATAATTGACATTAAATAACTCTTTGTTTCTTAATTAGGTATCTGTATGACCTATGTTATGATTATTTTTCAACATGCCACTAGGAAATAATATATGAAGTTTAATTACAGGATCGATTAGCAATATCGATGATGCAGAATATGCATGCAACGCGACTGCAATGAGAAAAGTCATATCGGGAGTCGTCGGTGCTGCATCTAGTGTTACGTCAGTGCAAGTCGCCAATTTACTTAGATTGTTCAAAATACCACAGGTAAAATATTTTTATTACAGTATTCAAATAATAGCTAGTAGTTAGTAAAAGTATGATTATACCATTGTCTTTTATTGACATAACTTTTACACATTTAAAGAAAAAACTTTTTAACAAATTATTATAAATTTACAATAATTTAACACGGTCACCGTGACCACGCACGCTGTAAAGCACGCGAAACGTCGGATAAATTTAAAATTATGTTAAATAATTGTAAATTTATAATAATATATAACTTTAATCCGGTTAAAAAGTTTTTTCTTTAAAAGTAAGATTATCTAGAAGTAGATTTATTTTTAGAGTTTCATTAATAACAAGCTATGACCTTTTTTACGTGGGGCAATGAATTCCCACGCCGCGATTGCTTGCGGGGGGGTTCTATGAATTCGCTATTATGCGTAGCTACTAAAATCCCAAGGTGGCACTAGCGTTTGGTGGGATACGGTAACAGCGGAGCCCTGTCCTAACCTAACTAGATAGCCCTGCGGTCCCACTCGTCATTCAGGCGTCTTGCGATGTTATAATATATCTTATAGACTTCTTCAATGACGGTGCAGCACAATAGTCGTTAATTAATATAGTAGTTAAAGAAATGACTGTTTGTGCCGTTTTATTAGAAGTGTAGACTGTTATACTATGATAGCGTTGGTGATTTAGAGTCACACCCTCATCGATAACTGCTCTTATATAGACTTAGTTTTACGTAATATTCATGATCGTTCATTAATATCTCTTCTCTATATATATAAAATTCTCGTGTCACAATGTTCGTTCCCATACTTCTCCGAAATGGCTCGACCGATTCTTATGATTGTTTTTGCATATTCAGTACGTCTGAGAATCTGCTACTTTTTATCTTTCAACCCCCTAAGTGATAAGGGGTGACCCCAAAACAATTATTTTTTAATAACTAAATTTTTTGTTTTTATTTTTTATGATAGAACATACCAAAAAAAAAACCCAAATTTTCATCTACCCTCTACTATCAACCCTTAATTTTTATTTCTTAGTTAAGAAATTATTTAAACTTGAACTCTGAGGTTTATGTGGAGAAAAATTACAGAAAAGTCTAAAACCCTTTTCATTCAAACATACTGGGGTAGCATAGCAAAATGTTCCATGTTGGTATGTACTAAAAAGATAGGCTACGCATTAAGGAGAAACGAAATTCGCGGGGGTAGCTAGTGATTCTATATAAAAAACATGGCTTACATTATTTTATAACAAAGTCTTAATTAATTTTAAAATTCCTTCTCCATATGCGACAAGACACACAAAATTGTTCCATGTGCCTCGTACGAATTCGAATTACCTGCATAATTCACCAATGTTTCGGGTTTTATCTAACTATGACACTAATTATGAAGATATTGATATTTTCCACCTCACCAAAGAACGTGTGAGAAAATATTTGAAGGGGCGGGAAGACTCGAATTTTGTTTAGGTTGTATTTAGTATTATTTATTGTTTTAAATATTAAATTTCAGTTTTCTGTATATAGTTTTGTCTATTGATGCGCTTATTTGTTTCATTTTTCGTATAAAATATTGTTTATCTATGTAATATGTTTTGGCTTTCTGTACTGTCTAAGTATTTGTTTTGTAATATTATGTATGTTAGCTGTAAGATTACTTATAATTAAATAAATAAATAAAGTCTTTTGCAACTATACGATACAAAGACGCCTTTGTCTCAATATAACCTACCTAATGTAAATGTAACCCAGCTCAAAACAGATTACAAACCAAGTTGAAATGTGTGCAAATAAATAGTCATTCAAAATAATTAAATTAGAGCAAGCCGCAAAACAATTTCCGTTGCCGTCACGAGCTTCCTCTCATTTAATTAAAATATTCATTTTTGAAATAATGACAATTCAAGAGACAAAGTGATTAATCTTTTACCGTGATTCCTGGTTTGTTGACCTTCATTTGTTTCATTGCAAATTGGGTTTGGTTTTAATTACATAAGGCTCAGCTACAACATTATATTGATTTACATTTATATATACCGTCTATTGTATAATAATGAGTGTCACCTGTAAGCTCCGATAGATTGTTTGTATCTTACTACTGATTCACAATCGGATAGACAAGTACGCGAGTTAATTGCAGTTAAATTTATACTTAGAAGGAAAGAAACAAAAATAATGATTTCTTAAATTAATACAAATCTTATTTATCGGCAAATAATAGATACATCTAGACTCTAGAGCATTATAGCTTGTTTTAGTATATATATAGCTACTTATAATGTACTTCTAGCTAGCATTACGAAACCATTATACTACGTATATATGTACGTATAATGTTACTGTTATTGTTTAGTCAGGGAGAAAAAAAACTTTAGCGACTGAATTACCTAATTTTACCCTACTCTGACTTTGGGAAATATACATCGAAAATATTGTTAAATGAATGTAGAATTTACCTAGTGTTTTGTACATTAGCTATAGTATATACTATACGTGTGTATACTATACGTGTGTATACTATACGTGATACGTGTATATACACGATCCGAATTATTCTCTTTCGCTAGTATTAAACTCATATATGTATTTCAAACGCAATGGATGACAAATAATGGTTGAAATTCAATACTTAAAATAGCAGAAATATATTTTTATTTCCATATAAGTAACTTACCCCATTATATATGTATAATACTATATAGCGTACCAATTTCCGAGGGTTGATGCCGCTAACCTTTACTTAGTTTTACCTGTGAGGTATGTTTGAGGTCGGGTTGATTCAATTTACCAAACGTCTTTAGAGGCCTGTATTGTCCACGGAAAGTATTATTGATTTTTCTCGATGAACTCAATTTTATTCGGATTTAGAGTTTGGTAAGGTATTGTCACCATAGGCATTTAGTGTGGGTTTATAGATGGCTTAAGCGAAATGCACAGTTTTAAGAAAAATCCATATATACTAATATTATCAATATATCAGTTCATTTTATTTTCAATTTATCTTTCTAGCAACAACTTCATAAAATGAATATGTGTACAAAGTTATAAACGAGAAAAAAATCATAGGCCAAAATCTGATATTTTCCCGATAATAGGAAGAAAAATCTACGAAGTTTTATGTTTAAATTTTAGAATTTCATAATTAAGTTGGAGGATCAGAACATATTAGGAATTTAATAATAATTTTCTAACAAGTAAGTCAATACTAAGACTAGCTAATAATAATACATATGTTAATGATGTTTTACATATAGTATTTTCTATTATAGGTTTCGTTCTTTTCAACATCTCCGGAGCTTTCCAACAAAGCGCGCTTCGAATACTTCACCAGAACCATACCATCAGATTTACATCAGGTAAATATTACTGTAATGTATGTTAGTTGTATTATTTATGAGTAAAAATGTTCTTTTTACGCACTGGGCCAGATGAAGCAATCCCAACAGCACCCTGAAGAGGTTACTACGTATATATTGAACGCGCAACACTTACAAATATAGACATTTTTCAATATAACACACTTTAAACTTACTTTAAAGTTAACAATTAAATATTTTACAGACTCAAGACTTGTGGCCACCCGTGCTCAAATTATTTATCTTTAGAATTTACGTATAAATAGATACGTAAGAATAAACTGTTTTTAACAGTCATGATACCTGAAGACATCCTTTGGAAAATATTCAAACGTTTCGTCATGATCGTAGAACATAGTCAGATTTGAAAAAAATCCACTTTTTATCATATTTGGATACTACTCATACATTGACAAAAAATCCATGTGTTTTAAATTTCAAATTAATCAGTCGGTAAAGTGACGGATTCGATAGAAACATGACGTGATTTTTCTAGAAAACTGTGTAATTTAATGTTATTATTTTTATTTTGTTTCAAAACAAACCCTTTTGTTTGCATGTATGCCATTTTTCATAACGGAATATGAATTAAAATAGTTATGACAAAAACTAACATGATTATATAATTTTTGAAATGGCTGCCCTGTAAAGTTTACTATTTTTCAGTCACTATTCTACGTCTATGACGGTTTCATCTGAGTTTTTATTATGCATAGCAGCTCAGTCGTGCCAAGTTACAAACGCTTTATCAAATATACTACTAGCGGCTAAGCTGATAATTTTTGGTTCTTTTAGTAGCCTTTTTGTTCTTAATTCCAGTCTATTTTAATTTATATAATATAAATTTATCTAAATAAGAATAAATGTTGTTATAGAGTTACCCTAAAGATAGTTCGAAATAATAATAAAATGTTTAAACAATTCTCTAGCGATGTAATCACGGCAAAAATCTTTTGTTGACATTTCTACTCTTACCTATATGCCCACAGAAAATCAATTTCACGTGATGCAGGTCACGTAAAATCCTCTAAAAGACACTTAAAATGTTTTTTGGTACTTGAGAACTTTTTGGCAAATGCACAAAGGCTTAATCTAAGAGTTTGTACATGTAATGTGGACATTCTATTTCCGCGCAATGGCTTAGAACCATTTTCAAAGAATTTTTTTTTATTTATTTACTTTTAATTTACGATTATGTGTTATTTCTCTGGTGCTTTTAATTTTAAGTAATTGAATGTGTACTGTGATGTAGCTTAATGCTTAATGGTTATTATTTTTAAGGCAATTTTTGCCATTGCTATATAGAAACTACCCCCTGAGGTATTTCCGAACTAATTCAACTTCGGGTTCATTAAGAAAAGAGTGTTCCAATTCTTAAAAGGGTGGCAACTTGCAAGCCTTCCGGCAATGTAAATGTACACTTTCGGGGGCGATATCACTTAACATCCTCCTGTTCGATTGCCCCTGTTATATAAAAAAGGTTCAAACCCTTAGTGGGCTCTGTACCCTTTGGGTTTCTGTACCCTTAGTTAATGTATAATAAATCGAGAGCCGTACTCACGTGCATTTAGGCCTACAACGCACTAGCGGCTGGCCGTGATGCGGTGTGCCACTGCGGTAGGCCGCAGTATATACGGTCTGCCGTAGCGGCATGCCGTATTCCGGCTAACCGTCCCTATTGCGGTCGTATTGCGGTCTGCCGCAATCGTCACTCGTCAGTGCTTCTTGAAATATTGCGCATGGTGGACGTTGAAGAAGTTGCGGCAGTTATTTATTTATATAATCGTAGAAAATATCGTCAAAAAATCTCCGCATAGTGTCTAGCGCAAGGAACAAGCGATGACTGAGGCGGGTAGGACGTGGTATTTGCGGCTAACCGCATCGAGTGCGTGGAGGGACGCGGCGCGCCGCATTATTCAACCGGTGCGGCTCGCCGCAGCTCCAGATCAACCGGAGCGGTTGACGGTTGACCGCAAGTCAGTGCGTTGTTATCGTGCGGTTTCATGTAATAATCGATGTGCGGCCCGCCGCAGCGGCACACCGCATTGCGGCCAGCCGCTAGTGCGTTGTAGGTCTAATTAGACTTAGCTTTTTTTTACAATAGATTCAAAGATTCAATTCAGACGTTAATAATGGTTTTTCGCACACAATGTTTCCTTAAGTCAGTCGTAACTTATCGCGTATAGCTGAGATGTATCATATAACTATTATCTACTATAAGAGATAATGAGCAACTCTTAATTCGATTATAAAATCATTGTTAATGATTCAAAAGTCTCTGCCACGACTCGATTAAATCCCGACTAAATTCGGTGTTTGCAACATTTGTATCACGCAAACATTTACAATGAGTGATTATAAACATTCGAGTGACATAGTACAATGACGCGACACAAATTAAATTGGATTGTTGGAATAGAATTAATAAGTAGCAAGTTAGTGTGACGATTGCGGAGCGAAAGTTGGCAACTACGACCGTGTAACGCGCTTAAATTCAATACTCAAATTATTTCGAGTGGAACTTTCGGCTTTCAATAATTAGAGTTATTTGTTTGTAGTTTTTATTATATTAAAAAAAAACGTATGGCACTCTGGGACTGCCACGGTAAAGCTATTGCATAGCATTTTTTATCAACTTATGCAATTATTTATTAATTTTTTATTTGTGCAGTATTTTTTTTTTCTTTGATATTAATTCCATAATCTACCACTCTACCAGACTCAGACTAACACGCCTATATAGTCTGTCTCAATCTTACGCGTACCGGCTGCACCCGATGTGAGACGTCACGTTACTTCATCCTGTGTTAGGTTATTTTCGTTACGGAATTTCTGGATTCGGTCTCTACGCTCAAGTCCCGCGATGGAAGTTATGCAATAGCTTAAAATTTAATATTTATAACAATACATGGTAGTTATAAACAGTAGTATCTTGAGTGCAATGGGTGGCAAGTTTAAGTTTCGCTGCCATTTTAAAAAGTTCCTTTAATTCTTTTATTCTTCCTACCATATATATATATATTTCCAAACACAAACGTCGTATAATATGTTGATTGTTTTATTTTATAAAACTGGTACATAATTATAGTCCAAAAAAAATCATTCCTTTTTACTATTGTATTGTAGAAGGAATTAGAACTATCTCAGATCTAGGGATTACTATGATTAGACTTAGTTACTAATAGCTAGACCCTTTGGGATAGAGGGACGCAATAATTATGTATACTCTGATCAATCATACCGACTCCCAAGGGAACGAAAGATCGATGAGTATAATAAAAGTATTCTTGTTCAGATCTATTCGATGCTGAACAAGTATACTTTTCTGAGATTCTTCGACATACAAACAACGCTTTGCGCTTTAATAAGGCCTTAGGGTATACATTTTAAACTATATATTATTAGTTGCAGATAATATTATATATAATAATTCTCTGGGTGTTTAAATATGTATTTATATCTCTATCTATAATATGTATGTATATCCGTTGCCTAGTACCCATAACACAAGCTTCACCAGCTTAGCATGGGACTAGGTCAACTGGTGTGAATTGTCTTAAAAAAAAATTTGTTACTGAACCGATTTCAGAAACTTCTTCACCATTAGAATACTGTCATCACTAAGTAACAAATTATAATACGTCATATTAAGTACCTTTACAACTTGAAACTTACATTAAACATGTGCCACTACGATAATTTAATGCGAAGAGAAACTGCCGAACCTATGAAAAAGGTGAAAGGTGTATGCCAAACTAGAAAATATATATAATTATATTCACAGTCGAGTAGCCTTCCGGAAAATGTGTATGTGAACTTCAAATATACCTGTAGTTAAGAATAGCTTTTCAAATTCTTTTTCATTGCAGGTCCGAGCGATGGTGGAAATTGTGAAAAAGCTTGGATGGAGCTACGTTTCAATCATTTACGAGGAATCCAGCTATGGAATAAAGGTATTGCTGAGCTATTGCTGAGCGATCATTCAATATTGAAATAGCTGACATATGAAATGCCTTACAAAAATTGAGTAAAGAAAATATTCGAAAAGCTATGTGGATTTTAAAAAACTCTGTAAATACTTGGTATAATTTTTGAAAAACAAAAATCAATGGCGCTACAACCTTTGTAGGTCTGGGCCTCAGATGTCTGTATCTGTTTCATGATAATTTGTTAATCTAATAGGCAAGTAGGTGATCAGACTCCTGTGCCTGACGCAAGCCCTCGACTTTTTGGGTCTAAGGCAACCCGGTTTCCTCACGATGTTTTCCTTCATCGTTCGAGCGAATGTTAATTGCGCACATAGACAGAAAGTCCATTGGTGCACAGCCGGGGATCGAACCTATGACCTCAGGGATGAGAGTCGCACACTGAAGCCATTAGGCCAACACTGCTCTTATATTATTTGAAACTAGCGTTAAAAATTGGTGTGTCATCGATTATCTTATAACAAAGCCAATTAATATCTTGAATTATCTTAGAATGGAGATCAAAGTTCAAAAGCTCTTGCCACGTTAAGTAGCTAGACTACTTCAGTTAGAATTTTTATCTAAGCTTGGATGTTTAACTTTGAAACAGTGGAAAGTAAGTAACTTTACTACTTAATACTTGAAGTGAGGTAGAATATTAACTCTTTGAGTGTTAAATAATTAATTTATTAGTTTTTATATAGCATTTAATTTGTTTTTAGATCAATATTGTCCTAGTGGCTTGAGCGTGCGACATTCATCTCTGAGGTCGTAGGTTCAATCCCCGGCTGTGCACCAATAGATTGCATTCTATGTGCGCATTTAGCACTCGCTTTTACAGTGAAGGAAAATATCATGAGGAAACTAGAACAACAAACTCAACATCAACTTAAATTCGCTTTTAGTTATCGAAAATTTATTTATATGTGTGGCATAGGCGTCCTCAACGCATGTACCTACTAAACAATAGTCCACTACGAACATTTAAACACGTATTTAACAATCCTAGTTTTTCTCTATGCCACGACTTTGTTTCTAAACGTTTAATAAAAGATAACCAATATTAAGATTACTATTCTTAAAACACGGCGTGTGATATCGTATATCCAGTATGGCTCGCTCATGTGGTTACTTTGATATATTGTTACTCACTTCAAACTATTTGTATCTGCACTGTACACTCAAAGCAATTTCAGTACCTCGAGAGCCTTAGAATAAGCAAACCTGTAGGCATAGCATCACCAATTAATTAAATTTAAATTCATTTACAGATTCTTAGACCAGTGCAGATAGCCTTTAAAATAAATAAAAATTGAAATAAATAAAAGTAGGATGAAACCTATTGGAAAGGGAGGATAATATTATAAAAATTTAAGGAAAAATAATTTACGGGCGATCTGAGGTCGGGAAGGGGTAGGGGGGGAGTTTTAAGGGTAAAAAACGGTTTATCTCGATTTCCGGCAAAACTAAAAGTCCTAGGGTCCTAAACAAAGTTGTAGGTCATAAAAAGATCTACAACTTTTGTATTTGCAATTTTTTTACATAACCTCAAAATTTAGGTGAAAAATTCAAAAAACCAAGTTCTTGGTTTTTTATTTATATCTTTTTCAAAAAAAATTTTTTTTCTACGAAATTGGGTGAAAACTTACCTTATTATGTCCCAAATATACTGTAATTTATTTGATTAAAAATATTTATTTTTTCGCCTCATTTTAACATAATATCAAAAAAGCACCCTAATTTTCAATCGAAAATTCTGACGTCAAAATTTCAGCTTTTTTCAAAAATTTTGGGGGCTTTCAGTTTGCTGAAATCTCTACTTTCCTTTGGTAAAAAAATATATATATATTACCATAGTAAATCTTCTCAGAAAATGCAAAAAATCGTATGCAGTAACGCCGTCATCCCCTTCCCTACTTCTCTATGAATCTTCTTTAAATTATAATTAGATGCCTATTTATTACTATTTTAAGATAACTTATATATACCTGAATGACCTAAAAAAAAATTTTTGCCTTTAGATGGGCTAAAATTTTGGTATTTCATAGAGATGTAAGGAAGGGGATGACGGGTCTGGGCGTTACTGCATACGATTTTTTGCATTTTCTGAGAAGATTTGCTATTGTAATATATATATTTTTTTTACCATAGGAAAGTAGAGATTTCAACGAACTGAAAGCCCCCAAACTTTTTGAAAAAAGCTGAAATTTTGACGTCAGAATTTTCGATTGAAAATTAGGGTGCTTTTTTGATATTGTGTTAAAATGAGGCGAAAAAATAAATATTTTTAATCAAATAAATTACAGTATATTTGGGATATATTAAGGTAAGTTTTCACCAAATTTCGTAGAAAAAAAATTTTTTTTGAAAAAGATATAAATAAAAAATCAAAAACTTGGTTTTTTGAATTTTTCACCTAAATTTTGAGGTTATGTGAAAAAATTGCAAATACAAAAGTTGTCGATCTTTTTATGACCTACAACTTTGCCATTTAACTTTTTTCCATAGGACTTGTAGTTTTGCCGGAAATCAAGATAAAAAAATTTTCACCCTTAAAAACCCACCCCCTCCCACTTCCCGAACTCGGATCGACCGTAATTTATTTTTCCTTTCATTTTGATCATATTCCCCTGCTTTTCTAATGGTTTTCATCCTACTGTAATTTTTTTTTGTTTCAAAAATTATCGACCCTGGTCTACTATATGATAGTTTATTTCGTGGTCAATATAAAAAAAATATAACATTTATTTCGTTCTAAGCTATTTAATATTTAAATCTGTTGTTTTTATAATTTAAAATATACTCTGCGGTTAAAGGGCAATATCGTTTGAACCTGATTTAATATTTAACCAAAGCGATGTCATACAATCGATGAATTGCAAACCTACTGATTCCAAGCCAATTGCTGGCCGGCTTAGTAAAGCAATTGAATTTAACCACAGTAGATAGACAATGTATGTTGCTAAAACGTTATATGAAACGAGCCTGTCCAATGAGTTACTTTAGAATATAATATACATAGCTCGTGCCACTTATAACTTGTGTTATGAATTACGTTAGTTCTGCCTTGCTATTCTGTAACTCACTTTTCGAACTCTCAACGATTTGGCATTCTGATAAGCAATTAACTACAAGCTCCCTCCTTATCAGAATGACAAATCGTAAAATGACTGCTTTACGACTGATTTCAACGCGACCGCCGCTGTGTGAGTTACAGAATCGCAAGGCAGCTTCGCGGCTTGCAAATGTATCTTATAATTAAATACTCTCTCTACCTTACCAATTAGTAACCTTCGATTATTTAGTGCATATATAGTTCAAGTAAAATTACCGTCACCAAGCTTTAACTTTATTTTTATCTTTAAAAAAATATTCGAGTCTGAATACAATAAAATAAAACTAAAATGCTATTAAGAACACAAAAATTGGTTGAGTAAGAGTTTAGAGTATAATTTAAACTTTCGTAAATTTATAACAAAAAGTTTAATTTGTTCCTTTGACAATCTGGCCCATGATGCTCGATCGATTTGTGTAGCTTAGATAGCTTAATTTCAATCTAAGCTACACTAACGACTTCTCCCTACAAGTTCCTTCGTAATTGAATTGCCACGTACAACTTCTGAACCATTGTCTTGAACTAGCTATTTCGTAATCTGATTGTTAACTTGTATGTCTACCAAATTTAATAACCACAATGGTTAACTTGACTGTATCGGGTTCTTGAATCATTTCCGGGATCTATCTAGTTTAATATTTTGGACGGCAAGTTCGTCTATGTTCAATAGAAATACGTTCATTCATGTTTTTTTTATATAATACTAGCTGACCCGGCAAACGTTTGTTTTGCCATGTACATTATTTCTAGGATTTTTTTTTAGTAAGTAAAAATGTGAAAAAAATGAAAATTAGGGGAATTCATTTTGTATGTATTTCTGTATGCCGTATCATAAAAAAAATATAAACAAAAAGTTTTATCTAAAAAATAAAAATAAAAAATTTGGGGTGGACCGGACCACCCTTAACATTTCACAAATCTGCCCGGCAAATGGCGCTTTGTTTAATTGCCTAATGGCTTGAAATATCATGCAGGACAACGTCTGTCGAGTCCCACTAGTAAGTAAAAGTAGACCTAATCAGTAAAAGCAGTTGTTATACAATTCATTATATTGACAATGGAAATAATATTGAAAATCAAAACTTTCTTTAATTTCTTACCCAAATATTTTTTTTTTAATTAATGTTTCTCACGATTTGGAGGTGATACCAACAGCCATACCATACCAACAGTGATAGCAACATAAGATGGAAAATCCTTCACTGCAAATCATATACACGACAAGTATAACTCGACGCTTAACCACTATAGACTATCACTACTTTAAGTACCATTTTATCATTCCTTTTTAAGAACTATCACTACACGATTTTAAACTCTAATAATACAATATTATATACAATAAATAAACATATTTCATGGATTTAATTGACGTAATATACTATAAAGGTTGTCCGGGAAGGTGGTATGTCTAAACCTGTTTGAACCTGTTACCACATCGGCAGAAAATTAAGCATTTTCCGAAAGACCGGAATACCTTAGCTGTGATCTTAGTTTAAGGCTCACTTGACAAGGGTTAACCTTTACGCATTTTGTGCTTATTAGGCAAGTTCATAGAAAAAGGTTTCGAGTTTACCGTTTCAAAAAGATTCATGGTCTGTTTGTGAATGTTGCTGATACCGCTACGCTTCTTTTCGGTTGACCATAAAAGATAAATAGCGCAGCTCATGGTCACCCGCTAGTCAATAGATGCGCCTTTAATGTATAGTTAGTAAATGGCTAAAAACCCCATAATGAAATCTGAAAACAGTTGCTAATTTTAAAACTCTTTCTAAACACTATTTTAATACGCCCAATGCTTAAAAAGCAGTGCAGTGGCTTCAGCGTGCGACTCTCATCCCTTACAGTCTGTAAGTGTGTGTAGTCTGTCTTCTTTATATGTGTGCATTTATCATTCGTTCGAACGGTGAAGGAAAACATCGTGAGGAAACCGGCTTGCTTGGCCGGCTTTTTGGGTGTAAGCCAAAAATTCGACGGCGTGTGTTAAGCACAGAATACCGAACACCTGCTTGCCTTTAGACTGACAAATGATCATGAAACAGATTTAGATATCTATCTAATCAGACCTAAAAACTACTAACTGATTTATTGTCACGCTTATTTCAATGTATAATCTTTTAAAATATACATTATTTCCTTTTTAAATGATACTTTTTTCAATATAAACATCTGAATTACTCATTGATGTAAATG
This sequence comes from Pieris napi, assembly GCF_905475465.1. Classification (NCBI taxonomy): domain Eukaryota; kingdom Metazoa; phylum Arthropoda; class Insecta; order Lepidoptera; family Pieridae; genus Pieris; species Pieris napi. The sequence goes on along the minus strand of NC_062237.1, from coordinate 6,708,520 downwards.
GTGAGCTAATGTATAAATATTATACTATTAAATCACGGGCAATCAGTTGAATGGCTTTAAATACATGCATACAAGCAACACTCACTAAATTGAAAACTGGTGTATTTACTAAAATGTATTTAACATTTACAATGTTCGCTATAAATGTAATGTTGAATACTTACGTGCGAATACAATTTAATTTTAAATTAGCAATGGAAGTATGTATAACGTAGCTTCTACGAATACTTTTAAGTGTGTGCACTCACCAAACAACTTCAAAAGAAATCCTTAAGCAATACATAGGTATCTAAATACTGCCCTGCGATTCTGTAACTCACTTTTCGAACTCACACAGCGGTTTTCGCATCAGCGGTCGCTCTCAAATCAGTCGTGAAGCAGTCATTTTATTATTTGGCATTCTGATAAACAATAAACTACAACCTTTTAAGTTGATATGTAATCTCATGTAAGCAATTATTGTAATCTTATTTGATATTGAATATCTGTAAACCTATTTTACATTTTTATTAATAAGTATTTGGAAAGACGGCTGACCCCGGATGCAAAAGTGTGGTTGTTACTTGTCCCACGATTTTTCAAAAATATAGTGAATATATGAGTTTTACGTTCATGCCAATCCGTTCGTACCAATTGTAGTACAGACCTACGTATATCCATAAAACCAGTTGTTACTTTAGCATTGCATATCGTTAAATTGTAATTGTTCAGTGATTTCATCTAGGTTTCATTATGTAGCTAGTCAATTTCCATACTAGAATCTTTTAAATCTTTAAAAAATTTTTATGCATTTCCTTAAGACACAATACCAGAGAGTTTGAGTGTGCATTGCCTTGGTACGTACCAATACACATGAAAAAGGCGCTCTGTTCTTAATTCTTGTTTAACCCTAGACCCTTTTTTATTTAGCCTTAAATTTCAAAGCCTTGTTCTTAATTGCTACAACGTTGAACTGTACTAAAATCGTGCGCGGTTTTACTTTGGTAATTAAATGTACATTTGTATTACCACACGTTTTCACATCTGCCTCGGAAATTGCTAACGACGCAAGAAAATTAATATTGCTGGGGAAATGTAAGAAAATGATATAATATTTGTGGGAAACTATAGAATTGTCTAACGAACTGTGTACGCCCCATTTACGAATATAATTGCTATTTATTCAAGTAATTTAATTAATTTCAGTCACTACTCATTTATGTAAAACCACACAACTTTTTCTTTTGTCTTAATCTATTCAGGCAATAATGTTTGTTAGTTGAAAATCGTCATTAATCAAGTGCATTCATAATTGAAAGCTATTAACGAATTTAAGAAACAGTTGTATATATTAAAGTATTGAAGGGTTATAATAGTATTTAATTCTTGAAAATTCTAGTGTAAACCACACATATTTGCTTCAATTTAAAAAAATGGAACCTTTTTTTAAAGCTCTTAAAATGTAAAAATATTTAATTATATTTTCTATTACGATTGTTCTAATTTATCAACTCAAATCGCCAACACCTTTAAGGTATATACGGAGGTATATAGGTATAAATAAAAAGAACTCGTTTAATATAAAGACTCAATTCTTGTGTCAACATTATACATAAACCTTATACATAAGTAAACTTGAATAGGAGGTTTTTTTTTTTTTTTTTTTTTTATAGAACGGGGGGCAAACGGGCAGGAGGCTCACCTGATGTTAAGTGATACCGCCGCCCATGGACACTCTCAATGCCAGAGGGCTCGCGAGTGCGTTGCCGGCCTTTTAAGAATAGGTACGCTCTTTTCTTGAAGGACCCTAAGTCGAATTGGTTCGGAAATACTTCAGTGGGCAGCTGGTTCCACATAGTGGTTGTGCGCGGCAAAAACTGCCTTGAAAAACGCTCAGTTGTGGAACGGCGGACGTCGAGGTGATACGGGTGGAATTTCGTATTCTGTCTCGACGTCCGATGATGAAATTCAGCTGCAGGTATTAATCCGAACAACTCCTCTGAACACTCTCCATGGTAAATGCGGTAGAAGATGCAGAGTGACCCCACATCTCTACGCAACGCCAAAGGATCAAGCCGCTCGGAGAGGGATTGGTCGTCGACGATTCGAACCGCTCTGCGTTGTATACGGTCAAGTGGAAGGAGCTGGTACTGGGGAGCCCCCGCCCAGAGGTGAGAGCAGTACTCCATGTGGGGCCGAATTTGCGCTTTATATAGTTGCATGCGGTGGCCCGGAGTGAAGTACCGCCTCGCCTTGCTGAGCACACCAAGCTTTTTGGAGGCTAATTTAGAGGTAGTAACAACATAAAATATAAGTTTCCAGGCACATTCTAAGAGCAAGGTAAAAATTTGTCTCAAAACTTTCCGCGTAGAAGTTATTACTGCCATTACTTGAATGGAATAGTTTCAGCGAATTCGGACTGCTGGCACTTTTGGATGCAGTATGTGTCCTTGGGGAACTTTTGTCCGGCAACTCCAAGCGGAGACTGTTCAGGGAATTGTATTTTATCAACACAGTAATATCTTATGGACAGCATTGACTTTTTAAGGAAACTTTCGACATTTTACTAGTGTTATAGTACGGGAGGTAGCAACGTTTTCGAGAAAGAATTATTATTATTATTATATGAACAGTGACAAGTAATTTACTTTTGTAATGGTTCTCTGTCTCATTCTCGACTTATTCTGCAATTGTCTCTCTCGAACTACTAGCATTATACTGCAATACTTTTCATGACTTTTTCATTTTAATTCAAGGCTTAACAATCGAATTAATGTCTGGCAAATTAATTTTTAGGTTTTCTTATATTTAAATAACATAATATTAAAATTACAGACATTATAAAATACTTTGAAATTTTTATAAAAAGAAAACTTAAAATCACGTCTGGCACATAGCGTTGTCAAAAATGTCTGGCAATAAAAAAAAGTATGTCAGGTAGAAGTCTACCTGACATACTTTTTAATTTTTCGTTTTGAAATAAGTCTTATTTAAAAATTAAAAATTACGCTTCTTAAAATGCTTTTAAAATCCAGGATTATTACCTGGACAGGTAGGATGCGCACTAATGAACCCAACCGCTACCGCCAGCCAGATAGCCCAGACTCTAACCGAAAGTGCAAGAAGGAAGACATATAACAAAATCAGCTGACCTAAAATTCTTTCTTTTCAAACGTTGCTAGCTCCCGTACTATTACAAGGTTTACTCAATGTTTTAGATAAAAGGCAAAAAATTGTGTAGGTACGTAAGCCTATGAGTACTTGGAGTTTTCGAAAGCCTAAAAAAAATGTCAGCTAAATTTATTGGCACTTTTAAACTCAACTTCAGAGGGCTTAACCAATCAAATCGATCCTTCATTCAATTCAATTGTCACTTATACTCAGTGAGCACTTGATAATATCCCACGTCCAACAGAATGTTGTTGACATAGCATTGTGCGTATTTCATTTCGGCTGTGAATTGTATTACCAAAATTGATGTGAACATCTTATACTGTATATTATTTATTAATTACTGCGCTTGTCACATTATAGCATATATATGTCGCAGCCAATTAACTTAATTAGCCGTTCATTTAACAGCCTAGCCGTTTAACTAGCGGCCTGAAAGATATTCAGCCGAAACGTTTGATACAACATTTAAAGGTGGGAACTGACCAAAGTTACGAGGTGTAATGTAGCATTCGCATCGAGCGTATTACGCATCGAGCATGTTAAGGTGGGAACTGACCAACGTTACGAGGTGTAATGTAACATGTAATGTAATGTTACACAGCGAGCATTCGTGCAGTCAGTACGTCGTGTTACGTCGTGTTTCCCCGTAACACGACGTACTGACTGCACGAATGTTCGCTGTGTAACATTACATTACATGTTACATTACATGTTACATTACACCTCGTAACGTTGGTCAGTTCCCACCTTTACGCTGTGTTTTTAAATCAGCGTAACATGTTCGTAAAAACTCTGTGCTCCGCTTTCGCCGCCAGTGTTCACGAGATGGCCGACAGTGAGGACGTGTTGATATCTTTCATACTATTTAATTATTGTTTCATTCAAATTAAGAAGAAGAAAACATGTTACTGGACATAATACTTATTTTAAAACACAAAGGCGTATGAGGTGGTTTGTTATTGATTGCAATATTAAAAACCAAATGATTACTGGACAGTATTAAAACTTTGTACGCAGGTCTCGATTTTGAAGAACTGTTGAATTTAATTGGACCAAAAGTACTTAAAAAAGACACAATTTATAGAAAATCATAATCATGATCACTCGCGACGTGCGACCCGTAATTACTGAACCGCGTAACAGTCAAAGGATTCGCCAAAAAACCGACGGCCGCTCGTTGCACTCAAAGCGAGCAACGAGCGGCTCGTTGCTCGTTGGTTTCCCCGTAACACGACGTACTGACTGCACGAATGCTCGCTGTGTAACATTACATTACATGTTACATTACACCTCGTAACGTTGGTCAGTTCCCACCTTAATAAACTGGCTGGCTAATGCTTAGGCCATTCGTACGATAGTCATTATTTGGCAGAAATAAAAAAGATAAACATATTATGACATAAAAATATTTCTTTTAAAATTTAATTGCTTAAGTCAAATTCACATTATTATTGTCACTACCAAAGTTGTGGTTTGCCTACGCCATATTGACAGTTTGAAGAGTTTCCTTTCAAGTTTGAGAGTGGCAGAAATTGGAATTAAATTTAAATAAACAGTCAACAGGCTAGGCAAGTAATTAAACGTCATCAATTCAAGTCATTTGCCTAGCTGTTTGATCAACTGACTGAACATCTTTCAGGCCACTGATTAAACGGCTAGGCTGTTATTTGAACGGCTAATTAAGTTAGTTGGCTGCGACATATATATATTGTCATACATTATACCATATAGAGTTTATAGATCTTTCTTCTGAATAAGTCTATTGATGAAAACAACTTAGTGCCCGTTGTATTATATTGGTAATTGACATGCTACAACTCAGCGACTTTATTGAATACTAAACAGAATAGTACATATTGTTAATTTCACATAAAGAGGTGGTATAGTTTCCTTTTTACGCCTTATGCACTCCTGCATGTTAATACCGCTGGCAATTCAGAGTATTTTGGCTCCACTCACATTGTACGTTCATAAAAACTGACAATACAAACCATATTTCCTACCCTGGCAAAGTACATTGTCACAATTAAATAAAGTAATGGACTGAAACGCTTTTCATGAAACGTTTCTGACAATGAACAGTATGCGTCGTTTCGGTTTAAAATTGTGTTTCCATTAGAGTTAAAACACGAGCTTTAAAGAGCTTAACAATTTTGCAATTCTTACCGTACCCTCCACACCATCGTATAACATGAGCGTGCTATAACATGTCACGTATCAGATATTTTTATAAAAATAGCTCGTCTAACATGGTCCTAGCACGGTCATGGTGATACAGAAAGTGGGCAGACTTACTTTTTAAAAGGAGAATAAACATCAAATAGTAATTCAGTGCTTTGTCATTAAAAAAATAATAATGATAAAACTTATGAATAAGAAGAAACCTAATGATTAGGAAGGGCATAAGAGGATGAAAGTTCCAATATTGATGGAATATTGAAGTCTAATTTTGCCTAGTTAAGAGCGCTTAACTTGGTCTATTGTCTCATTCTTTGTCTCTCAAAGCTAAAGCCTTTTGACAGACTAGTACTTCAACATACATTTCTAGAAAATTCATTGAAAGGAAAATTCCCCAGACTTCCGAGCTACTGCCAACTAATATAGGCGGCTAATACACGTAATAGTTATTTCTGGGGTACCTAAAGCTAAGTTTATTTATTTTTTGCCTGTCACATAACTAGATACTTTTCAATTTGTTTCAGGCTTTTGAGGAGTTAGAGGCTCTTTTAGCGCGTAACGGAATATGCATAGCTGTAAAGGAGAAGCTAGTGAAGGATTCTGGTGTAGCTGATGAGAGCTCCTACGATGACATCGTTCAGAAACTTCTGACTAAGCCCAGAGCACGAGGTGAGAGTCTATGTATCCGATTATAGGCATATAGGCTATAATAATATGGTTTTTTTTTTTAAATAATAATCCAGTGTCGCCCTTTATGGTTCTTGCATCTAATGCATCCGTTTCTACAATCATTTTTATTTTATAGACCAGTAGGTGATCAGTTCCTTCTGTGTCTGATACATGTCATCGATTTTTGGTTTTGATAAATGCAACCAGCATTCTTGCGATTTTGATTGATTTGATTTTGACTTATACCTATATGGGTTTAAGCATATTTAAATAACCTATAGAAGAAATGGAAGGCTGTTGTTTTTTGATCATCAATAAATAATAATAATAGCTGGCACCTTTAGGTAGTTTAAAAATTGCACTATATTTTATTTATTGATTATAGTAATCGCCAGGTTAAATAAGTAGAAATTTATGCAAGGGTTTGAATTTTCCTTAGGTAGTTGTGATCTGAAAGTGAGTATGCTTAAACTGCGGAGTGGCTGTTGACATGCCAGTTGCAAAGTGTAGTTGACCCATAATTACTTGTACCTATGTAGATATGTATTTATACAAGTACCACAACCTTACACATATTGTATACATATAATATCTAGTTACAAATAAAGAAAATTATTTATTTATTTATTTGCTCCACAGTATTCCTACAGCTACTCACTAAACATTATCCAAACAATTACGTTGTACACAAAAGCCAAAAACGGAATACACATTCAAACATAAACAAAGCACAGTTTCACCTATATATACGAAAAAAAAATACAAAGTATATATCGCACCTCCGCTCAAATAACGTCACAACTCCAAAAACTACATTTTTCAGGAAAGACATTTAAAGTTTACCCAACTTAATTTGTTTAGTTTTTGGATCATAATTAAAAAGGGAACTATTTTAGAAGAAAACTTTCTTCACCGAGTTATAATGTTTTTTTAAGCTCTATAAATTCATATTATTAGTAATCTGAAAATCCTGAAAAAAACATTGAAATAATCTGGGTTGTGACACTATATGTACAAAAAATACAAAGTTTTATTATAATTTGTTTATTATAATGACACAAGTATTTTTAACTTGTAATGAAATACAATAATATATTCTTTAATATAACGTGTATTACACACATATTAGACTTTGAAATGCCTTTTTATATAAAGACAATTAAATTTTCAAACTTATAACTGAAAAAAAAACAACTTTCTATCAAAATTAAATAATCTATGTACTTCAAAACGATCAACAGTTTAATTAAAACGAGGGTAGTACACCTCTATAGCATTGAAAAAATAAATCAAATTAAGGAACTTATAATTTACAACGTCTTAACTGAAAAATAAACAATTCACACTCTATCACTATAATATATAAACACTCTATGAAAATTAAATAATCTAGGTATTTCAATACTTATTTAAAATCACAATTTGTAACAGTAAGTCTAAAAATGAACTTCTATCAAAATAAAATACTTTAAGTACTTATAACAATCAGCTGTGCAATAACACGAGAGTAGACAGTGTAATAAAAAATAATTAAACTTATAAACTATTATAAAAGTTGGCATAAAAACTAGGAATGTGGTTGTTAAGAAGTAATGTCATTAAGTCATTCTTTTTCCGTTCCTTAATCTCTATTTTAGCAGCATAAACTTGCTTTAGATCAGGAACTATTATTTTTTTATTTCGAGAAAGTAAATTAGTTTCAGACCATTCAATGTCAGTGTACGACGTTTTGTACTTTAAAATATTTGGTGCGGCTTTGGTAATCATCATCATTTTAACTTCAGAAATCTTTAGCTTATTTAAAGTAGTAATACCTAGATCACTAACTAATCTTTTTAAATTAATAAAATCGGTGTGTGATAGTTCATTAACTCTTAGTGGTTCCCCAGTTTTCTTAGCCTCTTTAATTATTTGTACGTACTGACTTGGCACGTAAATTGGACCAGTTTTCAAGGAACGTTTTATTTGCTTTTCGATTACCGAATGTATGGCATCACCTTCGTTTTGCGTATGTCCGGCTATCAAAAATTTATGAGTAATAGAATTTAAATTACTAAACTTCAATATTGCATACATGTACAATCCAACAATAAACTTATTTTTGTTTTGGCCGCAACAGTTATCCGAATAAAAAACTATATCAGCTAGTTGGTCACCCTCGTAATCATGCAATTCTTTTTCTATATATTTAAGCAAACAGCTACCAATCTCATCTGAACCCCGATTACCCTGACCCTCGTGCCAAAAATAACAATCGGTAATACTGTTATTTACAATAGTGTCTCCATTGTAACTATCGTCTTCAGTCTGTTGCCTTTTTTTCTTTTTTCCCGATTCTTCTGCTTTCAATTTGCTTATCGTAAAGTTCATATTATTTAATTTGCTCTTATAATAAAAAACAGAAACATCACCACGAGGTACCTGTAAAACTGCTTGTAAATCGTATACAGATACAATCAGGTTTTTGTTTTCTTTTAGGGCTATTTTATCTCGCTTTTTTTCTTCCCTGGATAAAACCTTGTCCACTAAATGTTCATCATATTTTTTTTTGAGCAACAGTTTACTTTCGGGAACTGCATTTTCATAAGCTACACATAATTCACATCTGTCTTTTTTTGGCACAAAAAATCCTAAATTAAATTCACCGTTAAAAATACGACTGTACATTACGTAGTTTCCAAAGTTGCGTCCATCTTGTTTACATTCATTCACATAATCTCTATGTAAGTCAGATATAGTCTTTCCTCCATCAATGTATTCTCGTGTTGTTTGTGCTCTTAAATAATGACTTTCAATTTTCGGTATACGTTTTATATGATTTCTTATATCATTTTTTATAGTGTCACCTACAGTATAATGTTTACCGTGTTTCCCTCTTTCATCTTCTTTCAAAAATCCTCCAGTAGATTTCTCTGTTACAGTTCTAATTGTTCTATCATTAATATCCAATGTATTTTTAAACATTGTTTTGCAAACCCTTTTTAATGAACCTTCAACCTCAAAGTAAAATGCATAGTTGATTTTTCGATTTTTCTGTGCTTTGGTAGACCGAAACTTTATCTCTATCTGTTGTATGTGTTTGTGAATGAATAGTCTCTGTTTCTCTAAATCTTTCAAAGCCCAATAAGAATCAAAGATTTGAATTCTTATTTCATCGGTAAGAAAATAGCTGCATTTAAGTCTACAACCTTCTCCACAACTTGGTTTCATTTGTTTCTTAGAAATATTTCGTCCGGACTTCGTTTGATAGGGTAATCCAGAGTTTCGTAAAACTTTTGTTATATTCTGCTTCCATTGTGCCTCTCCACGGCGTCTCTTACGTGTATTGAAATTTCCCTGTACTACGGTCTCGTTTGGTATTGGAGAATGAATACTATTTAAGTTAATTTCTTTGGAAGTTGAAGGCAAGCATTCATTGTTGTCTTGATTTGTTTGTTTATTAAGTGACAATAGTACAGAGGTAGATGTTGGAGAATTTCTATTAGACGAAGGAGTATCAGAAGAGGATGAACTAGATGAAGATGAACTAGATGAGGATGAACTAGACGAAGAGGAATTTGTAGATGAAGTACTAGATGATCGCTGACGAGAAACTACTAAATTCTTGCTACGCTTTTTGGAAGACAATTTATAATCACGATCTTTAACAGAATCGTCTGTTTCTTCACCCGTAGATTCGGGTTCTTGCAAATTACAGTCTTCATTCTCTATTCTATTACATTCTACCTGTAAGTTGGGAATGTGTGTAGTAGGTTCATTTATATGATATGTATTCTCTTTATTTGACGTGTCACAATTTTCTTCTACATCTTTTGGTTGCGTATCTTCCGCCACAATAGACAAGTCATCAGTTACTGTGTTATGATGGTCATTGGGTTCCAGACATAATGACAATATTTTTCTGGATCTGGACATAGTTACAAGTGACACCGCCAAACCGAATAACACCTGAGAACAAGATGAACAACACAATTAGTTAAAAACAATTAAATACCTACCTAAACATTTTTTAAGGTTTTAAACTAAAAAAAAAACAACAATGTGGCCTCAGGGAATTAAAAAAAAACATTATGCGTAAACAGTACCTAAAATAATTTTATACTATCACTATACGATAATTTTAAATTAATAAATCTATCACTTTATTAATAATCATAGTCAAAAACACGAGCATAATTGAAGACAAATCAGTTTTCTTGCTGACACATAGTTTTATTTTCAGTCGTTTTATTTATGAATAAAGTCAAAATTCAACATAATTCAGATTTATTATCTAATAAAACATATTGTGCCATCATCCCGATCACATATACTGTCATACATTAGTACAGGTCAGTATTAGTGATAAACAGACATGTTTAATAATATAATTTCAATCACGTATACCGTCGTAACTCTGCATAGGTCAGTATTAGTGATTAACAAATGTGTAAATTGAATTGTTTCAATCCCGTATACCGTCGTTACTCTGCATAGGTCAGTATTAGTGATAAACAAACATGTTTAATAATATAATTTCAATCACGTATACCGCCATAACTCTGCATAGGTCATTATTAGTGATTAACAAATGTGTAAATTGAATTGTTTCAATCACGTATACTGGCATAACTCGACAAGCATCAGTTTAGTTGCAAAAAAGAAAATAAAATGTTACTTACCTCGTTTACAAAGACTGTCTTGATTCGACACAATTCACTTTTACTGAACAACGCCCGTATGACCACCTCGCGCAAGTCGTAACATGACACTGTTTATGTTCGCCGCGGCACAACTTTCGGTAAACAATAGAACGTCACAAGTGCCATCTAGGGACAAATAATTGAACTACGTCTATGACGATTTATGAGCATGAAGTATGTGTTATTCTGATACGAATGGTACAATTAAAGTCATTTGACATTTTATCGAGTTATGACGTTATTTGAGCGGATGTGCGATATGTATTTATAATAAATTCTAAATTCTAAGTTCTAAGATTCATCGATTATTATAATATATATATAATATAAAGGAAGAATAACAAAGCCATTATTAATAAAAGATACCAGAGTTTTTTAATTTTTTTTTTTTTTAAATTTTAGTTACATTAAATATATCTATTTTCTGGTAATTTGTGTTATAATCTGAAGGTATATGATACATGACTGAGTTACGTAAATAGTTTGTATTAGACCGAGGAATTTTAAATAGTTGAGTTTGCCTTGTATTGTATGAAGAAGGGGTGTGAAATAGTAAAAGCTACAATAAGTCAGGACAGTCAATTAAACCGTTGCAAATAAAGTGTAAAAACATAAGGTCGTATTGTTTACGTCTACATTCTAATGGTAAAAACATCGTTTATTTCCGACAAATCTTCGTTTTTATAGTACTCGCGTAGATTAAACACAATGTACTGTATATGTAGGTACATACCTTCTAACAAAGAAACAAAATCTTAAATGCATAATATTTTTACTCCTTATAATAGCGTACTCTTTGTTACTGGTAAACATCCGTCACTCAAACAACACCCTTGCAAAAAAATGCGAAGGGTGAATAGCTAACTTGCTTCCGTTTCTATGATTTCCTGGTACATACATTATTCTGAGCAAGGGTAAATTCAAGGCTTTTTATATAAAATAAGTGGCTCATGGCTTTTAAAGATTAATACAGAATAACATCCCTCGTATAGGGAAAATAAGTTTTTCATTGTCAGTGGAATCGCAGTAATTGTTATTAGGATGCTTCCTACTATTAAAATTTTCTCGTAACACCTTAATTTGGCTTTACCTTAAGCTAAGCTTAGGTTTCCTAGAAAAGCGGTGCCGTTAACTAACAGCCGTCATTTTACCAGTGTTAATAATGGCCGTCTTTACTTTTTAACATAATAAAAAAAACATTTTCGCTCGTCCAACTCACGTTTCCACTCATTGTATTAATTATGCGCACCGCTACACGCGAAAAACTTTGAACTACTGTTTATCACCGCTATGACGGCCATCATGCAAATGATAGCACCGCTATTTGACGTTACGGTGACACTCAACGTTCTCTAGAAAACCTACTCCGATGTTATTTATAGACAACGTATGGGTGACGTCACCCAACGTTACATTACGGCCGTTAGTAAACGGCACCGCTTTTCTAGGAAACCTAAGCTTAAGTCAAAGGTACATGAACGGATCGGGACTTAAAATGCATCAAAGGTGCAAAATGCAGACTAACACACGCATTTTATGCTATCAAAGTCCTGGATACGAACTTCGCTATAGCTTCGTCAAGTATTCATATACGTCAATATAATAACGAGGTCTAATCGAACGTATGTATATATACTCTGATTTTTAATTCCATAGAATTCTGACAGCTATCATTTTTTGACATGTCATGTCAGAGATTACAAACCTTTTTGGCCGGGCACATTTTTCAATTTCAATACGAGTGTGAATATCTGAGTCTATACATTTTATTTTTTCAAAAAGGTTTACTAGACCTGGAATTAGTAGGCGTTGATGCCAGAATGAATAAAATAAAGTAATTAAAGTTAATTCGATATATTGTTCGTGATATTGAAATACTTATTATTTTTGTATTAGGTCACTTAAGAAAGTAAATATTTAGATTTACCTTTTTGTAGGTAAAACATAAAAAAATACGTAGCATTTTTTATTGCCCTCAAATGGGTCAAATTTGTCCCTTTTGGTGGCAAACACTTTTTAGCAACACTTATGAAAAACAGAATTCTACGTAATGAAAAATCAGAGTTTAATGTAACGATTACATTTTTAGTTCTTTATTCGTCCACGGAGCGCTGCTCAAACTTTTTTGTAATACATTATTATTTCGATCGCTATATAGCTTCGCGCTTAGTGTAAATATTAAATTAACCAAGAAGATCGAAGGCGTCTGAAACCTATTATACACTACGCATAACGTGTACGGTGTGACCAGTTTGTCCGTATTTTAGCGTAACAGCTGCCATTTACGATACTCGGACCTTTTCGTCACAAGTTTTTGTAGTTTACCCTAGTTTATCCAAAGTGGAGCATTATATCATTTTTTTAATGTTTTCAATCGATAGTTTTAGATCGAATAAAATCCAATATAATTTCAAACGTAACTCGTAACGAACGTAAACGTAACTGAGGTTTACTAACGTACTTACTAACGTAAACCTCAGTGGGCTAAAGTCCAGGGTAATTCTTGTTTTAGTTAATCAATATTCTCTATAGGCCATAGCCAGCTGTGGCTGACACAAATTATCACATTTGGGCCTTAATACATGTCAGTTTTCTCACCTCACAGTTTATAGCGTACATAGAATGAAATATCCATTAGGCACAGCCGAAGTTTAAGTTCTCGACCTTGGATTAACAGTTTCAGAATTTTTAGTGAGTTGATGCGCCATGATTCGCCTCAAAACTTCTAATATTTTCTATCCTCTCCCTGTTTTAATATAAGTGCTGTGCAATACTTAACGAACGTATACAAAGAAAACATTTATTTATATAAGCCTTATCTCAAGTCCTAAAAACAATCGCAAATCAAAGCCACTTAGCAAAAGTCCTCCGTTGACCTTCAGAATCTGTGCGAAAGGGTACACACAACCCTTCACCCGAGCCGATAAATCGTTTGAATGGCTCCAATCGGCAGCTGTGCTCGGAGACAATTTTTCGCTATAGTGGTTACACAAATTGAATCCCGTCAATAAGTAATCATGAACGTTTAGAACGCTGAACTGGGCACGCTCCTTATCACAAGGGTCGTGGGTAGAGAGATTTGTTTTCGGTTAGATCGAACATTCAGCGTTACTTTAAAGGAAACACTGTGACGTTTTATAGTGAACTAGTAGTCTCGGCCAAGCGTTGCTGTGGCTAAGATTTTTGTTATATTACATAGTAGTAGTAAACTATTCAAGAGAAAAGGCAGGAGAACACCAATCCACCATGCTTTTTTGGTGGTTATGCCATTAAATTGTAGCTTATGTGAAACGTTGGTAATTATTTTGATAAGGATCAATACCTAGGTACGGATAAAAAGCCTTTTCTAGCGGTGGTATTTTAATTAAAAAAAAATAATAATAAAAGGACGCTTATTGTCACGTGACTATAAAAGATAGAGACATGCTGCCGTGCATTTTTTATAGATAGTGATGTGTCCTGAAAAATTTTATACATCATTTTGTTCTATCATTAATAGTTTTCGCAGCGCACGCGATGGAAGGAAGTTTTTTGTTAATTTTTTTACACCTTGGGTTAAATTATTCAAGTTTTAGTAAGCATCCCTAATTTTTTTGAAAATGAAACATAGCCTATGTCACTCGGAAATAGTGAAGCTTGCCAACGGTGAAAGAATTTTTGAAATCGGTCCAGTAGTTTCGGAGCCTATTCATTTCAAACAAACAAAAAATCAAACCTTTCCTCTTTATAATATTATTATAGATATAGATAAAAGCACCGTGTCTGTTGTCATAGATGCGATGTTATTCACAGGTAAAAATAATGTACTGTCTACGTTTCAAAAAATCTGATCACTTATATCACCTATAGGATCCCCTCATTGACCTAGAGTTAGGATATTTGACTGCGGATATAGGTATCGGGTTCGAATGTTATTGTGATTTTAATAAGAACAAAATAATTGCTCTTAATCTAAAAAGTGGCGATATACCAAAGTACGAGAGTTATGTAATAGAATGTGTGCTTCTGCGCACTCACTTGCTCGCTATAATAATATATTTCAGTTAGTTAGCATCTTTTTGTGTAATTTTAAATGCTAGTATTTAATTAATACAATCAATCATTGTCTGCACTTTACTAGCTTTAATATTTGTACTTAATTTTTTTATTTTAACACAGAAAAGACTAGAGCTAGAGCTCATTAGTAGTAATTGATATCGACTAATAAAATGATTATTTTCTTATCTTTAAAAGTTATCTTATAGTCGCTTTTTAAATTATTTCATTAAAAAACATACTTTTTAATGGTGTGTTTAATATGAAACTTACGATGATTTCTTTAAAAAACATACTTACGTTTAATATGAAACTTACGAGGTTTTCACTAAAACCAAAAACCACACTATACAAAGAAACCCCTACACAAGCGGAGGAATTTATCATAAATAAACGTTAGAATCTGTATAATTTTAGTTAAAGCGCTTTTAAATACTTGCGGCTGGTATTAAAACTTTAATTTTTGCTTTAAATATTTCAGTGGTAACCTTCACTCCTAAATTATTACACAGATATATTGAAGTAGTAGTACAATCTAAAGTTTGTATTTTTAGGATTAAAAAAGAGTTTTATAGAGAGTCACATAGCATATTGGTTGTTACCGTCTTATTTTCGGATTAACGCATTCGGATCGTTGGTATAAAAGATTCAGATCTTGGCTGACTGTTATTGATACGTTCCCTTGGTTTAAGTTTAATCAATATTACTTCATATATTAATCGCATTTTTATAATATAACTAGCGAACTGTGGAATCGACTCCCCGACTTCCCTCAGAGATACGACCTCCAAATGTTTAAAAAGCGAGTCTACTCCTCCCTCAAAGGCCGGCAACGCACCCACTAAAAATGGGCTGCGTAGACTGCCCTTTTTGGTCGTCCCGCAAGCTCGTTTGCTCCCTATTATATAAAAAAAATATTTTTCTTATTATTTACTAACATGCTGTATACATATATAGAAATTCATGTTACCTCCCTCTGTCTATTATTAAGTTAAACTTAAATCTCGCTTAGCAAGAAACGCTTTTACTATGATTTAAAAAAGGAAATTTAGCCCTTTATAAAAGATAAACAATAGCAAACAAAACAGTGGCATCTTTGCAAATTACATTTTTTTACTTCCTGGTGTCAACGAGGTCTTTTATTCAAAGGTAATTTTGAATATAATATTAAAATTAAAGTTGCGGAAGTCTTAAAATGGAAAATGTTAAACTTAGAAAGGTAAGTTATAAAGTAGATTTTTCTAGTAAAGAATAAAATGAATTCTTTAAAGAAACACACTTTGTATGAGAAAGAGTATGTAGAATTCTATAGTACTAGTGTTAGCTGCTACAGAATGAGGAGATATTATACATACGTAATATAAAGTAATTTGGAAAAAGACACTTATGCCGATTTTTAATTATGTGTACGAAATATATATCTTACACCGCTATTATCTAAGTTATCGTACGTAGCATATAATCCGCAGGCCTTAGCTTCTATTGTTGAAGAACCTGCGTTGTTTCAATCGAAACTCTCATAAACAAATAAGTAATAATAAAGTTTTCACACAGGTGACCCTTCGTATATCTTATAGAAAAACCTTATAATCGAGGGCTGGCAAAGCTTGTTATGGATGAGAAATTGCTTTCGCGATAGGAACATGATGAAGGATGACGGATACAATTGGTTATAACTTATAACCAAGATAGTGTGGCTATAGCCACACGGCGCCAGATCCTCTCCTATTATGGGAGATTTAAGTAACTACATACATTAAATACTCAATAATAAAAATAAAAAATTATTGGCCCAGTTTTAACGTTTCAATTATAATTTACTTTTACAATTGCACGCCTGAAAAAAAGATTTTTAATCATGAGGTATCTTCAAAAGGTGTTCCAATTTTAGTGACTCAATTATTAGTAGCTATGTTATTATAAATACTTCCTAACAAAGTATCCTAATGACGGCATTTTCTGACGAATTTATTGTAATGTAGTTTTTACCTAATATTGTCTTAAATAAAAACAATAATTTATAATAAATTTACACAATTTAAATTAATGTATTTGGAATATATTAATAAATACATATTTAAATATAAATGGTAATTACTCTCATAATTCAATTATACCATTAACGTTTGCCTATTTAACTTCAATTAATAATAATTGAACTGTGGTTGTAAAGCAGCAAAATAAACTGAATATGCAATAACTGCATAAATGTTAATTTATAATACATTTCGCCGCTTTTTTAAATATTTTCTCATAGTTATGATGCCACAGATACTTCGTGACAATAGATCTATACACACTAACAAATTTTGTAAGAGTGGCGATCAATACCATTTAACTTCTAGGGGGCTTACTCAAGATGCCTTAACAGGAGTGTATGTAGAAAGTCGAAAACTAAATTTGTATGAAAATTTGCCGACAGAAACTGTCATTTTTACCCCCTAAGTCAAGAATTTAAACCACAGATTATTTTCTTTTCTTTGTGTTTTAATTGTCTGTGAATAAAAAAATCCCTTTGCATACCTATTGAGGTATCAATCATCTATCCCTAATTTTACATAGGACTTTGTTTTTGTACCGAAACATTTTATCTATATTGTAACTCCTTAGTGTGTTTTCTTTTTTAATTTTCTTCCTCTTCCTATTGCCATTTGATTTTAAGACTAAGATACCGGTTTCCTTCACTTCACTATTAAAATAGAGTGTATAGTATAATTTGCAACGCACAACGTCCATATTTAAAAACTTCAAAGAGTATGACTAATGGGATCTTAATATATAAATAATTTAATAACTTCTTAATTGAAATCTCTTCTCCTCAAGACCAATCAATATAAATATGTTTATTTTATATATTTAGTGCATTTTGTTTTTTTAAATAAATGTATTTAATAAACAACGTTATCGAAGATGTTAATCTAGATTGTATTGTTTTAGGAGCAATTATATTCGGATCAGATCAAGAAGTGGCTGGGGTGATGCGCGCGGTAGAAAGAGCAAACGCCACTCACTCATTCTCCTGGGTTGGATCGGATGGATGGAGCGCAAGGACCTTGGTTTCTGATGGTAATGAGAGAGCTGTAGAGGGCACCATTAGTGTGCAACCTCAAGCCAATGATGTGATTGGATTCAAGGAGTATTTTCTCGGTCTCAATATGAAGAATAATCGACGAAATCCTTGGTTTGTTGGTAAGTTTTTACTAACTGAAAATATTAAATAATGCTTTAAAAAAGCTTCAAGGATGTGAATAAATAAATTAATAAATGCCCCAAAGCGTCTGTGTTATGATTTGTATTTATACAAAATTTTTCTCATTGACAGTATCTTCAAATTGTTGTATTTTGTGATATATTTTTTTATAGACAGTAATAAATTTATAATGTCCCCACCTTTTCTATTATGTGTATTCATTTTAAAAATGTATTATGATAACGTTACGGGAACATAAAAACAATTAAATTATTAAAGTATTTTTTGAGTTCAATGAAGGAGATACATATCTGTTTTTTTATTTTCTTAAGCCAAATAAGTTAATAAAAAATAATTGCTTCGATCGGAATCGAATCCAGAACTTTCGGGTCATACGTTAACAATTCAAGCACGGAGGCGGTCATTGTAACGCTAATATTTTACAGAATTCTGGGAACACCATTTCCAATGCCGCTACCCTGGATCTCCTCGAACCCCTTACAACGGTCACCAGAAAAGAAGATGTTCAGGATTGGAGCGGCTTACAGTAGAGAACACGGAGTTTGAAAGGCAGCTACAGTTTGTTAGTGACGCTGTCATGGCTTTCGCATATGCTATAAGGTATGTGTTATATATGTGACGATGATACTCTACTATATTATTTCATTGTCATTTCGTAGTATTGTTTTGGAATCATCACGACCTAGGTAGGATAAATATATATACGTAGATACGTCTGTTTTATTATTTAATTACATTTTAAGTAATGTTTGTTGTATGGTTATCAAGTTATTTACCATATAAAAGAGAGGAACGCGCAGTAAACAAGTCTGCTTTGAAAATAAAAGAGGTGTATGGCAAAGATGTCATACAGTAAATTAAAGCGTTTCCAAAAATATATCCTTAGACCGTAAGTATTATCATTACTAATCCGAAATAAATAAGAGGTATTATAGATACTTAAACAACGTAACATATATTTGAAATTCTAAACGAAACAATCACATCTATTCTGTGGAAGTAACGAGAATAACAGACCTCTCTAAACTCGCTTTATTCGTTTTTATAGCGATGAAGGTAAAATAATTCATACAGAATTTAAAACCTCAGCACAAACGTAGGCTAAATGGCTTTACAGGATTCACAAAATTGAACTACCGTTCAGCTTGTTTCGAAAATATGAAACCGCTTTTGTCGGAGATACACTGTTTTATGAAAGAAATTTTCGGACGAAAAGTCGCTTTTAAATTGAAATTTCATTCGTAAGCCTATTAATTCTCAAGCTTACAGATTTCTACCATTTTCGATTGAAGATTATTTTTGATATTGCTCATTTGATTGTAAAAATATACTATATATAAAATAACATTTTCTCCGGTCCACATAACAGGTGACGAATTTAAGGTACTATTTTATACACCTTTACTACCTGTTACCTGCCCAAGTAACCACTACCCAAACTCTATAGTCTCTGGTTGTACCTACCTGTATAGGGGACGCGCACAGAAGAACTTTCAGCTTTTATTAAATAACGAAGGTCTGGCCGTCCTGGGCTCTTGCTCTAACACATGTGACATTTTACTAAACAGTGCTCGTATAAAATAATATATAAATTTTATTTTGAAAAAGAGCTACGGAGGCTTTAACATTTCAAAAGTGCATAAAAAGTATATTGGTAAACGTAGTAGTAAGTATGTAGGTAAAATTTTAGTAACTACGTAATAAATAACAACTTTAAATTGTTTAGCAACAGATAGTCTCAACTAAAACAATTCCCAACAGCTCCAGTCACAAGAAGATGTTTTTAACAGCTTTCTGAAAAGTAGCATAAAAATCGCTTAGACTAAATACTTCTTAATATGATTATAATAAAAACGAAACCCTCCTCAAAAGAGCATTGAATTGTGAATTAATTGAAGCTTTAGCAAGTTCATTTCACAGGAGATATTCAAATTGCCTTTTTGCCATCGAAGTAGGTCACAATAAAAAATAACTTCCAATATTCACCGACATTAGTTCTCCATTTTAATAGTGAATTTATCTTCTCCTAAAGTTAAATCACGTAGAAAAACCTTTGGGACGCGATTTAAATAACAAAACCGGCCAATTTATGACTTGATAGCTAGATACGGTCCCAATTACTTATTGCTCTTTGAGGAAAAATGAGATTTTTGTCCTCAATTTATTCATTATTTCGATCCGTCTTCTGATTGAATAGATCCGTGACGAGACGTTTCTTTGTGACTAGCAATCACGTTAGAGTTATAACGAAGTTAACGGTTTATTAGTTTTTTTATTGCATTTATGGTAATATATATAATACTAGCTACACCCGCGAACATCATTTCTTCTTAATGCGATTTTACTTAGCCTACCTTTTTAGTACATACCAACATGGAACATCGGTCGAGCCGTTTCTGAGGAGTATGTATGTATGTATATATGGGAACGAACACATAAGAGATATTTATAAAATAATCGAGCGGCGATGCGACTCATCTTCTCTCAGACTACATATGTTTCCTTAGCCATGGCGCATAGTAAATAGGAATCTGAAATACTTAACATTAGTTTATAATTGCCAGAACCAGAACAGAACAGAACGTTTTTAACCAACCATTTTAAACCAACCAAAATGTACATCCGAAAGTATCGGTGTCAAATCAGTGGAACAATTATTGAGAATGGCTTGTTCATTACAAGGGAAGACCGACTTTAAGTCATTGAAAAGGTATCACAAGATATACCTTTTTTTTAATTTTACTGGCCAAAACCTCAGAATCCTTATTTATATAAAAGTAGGACCACATAATATGTCGTGTTAAGTAATGTTATAAATAATAACATTTATACTCATTTTCATTTTACTTTTAATTATTTTTTGACAGTAAAGGCTACATGATTTATCTTCCTTTGGCAGGTCTAAAGTTGTCTTTCTATTTTATAGGTCTCGAAGTACTTTTTAAGTGAGCAATGTTCCTTCAATTTAGGAGTGATCAATCTAAATACGGTTTGGTAAAATGATATAATATAAATGGAAATTTATATTATTCAAGAAAATATCTAGCACATAAATTATATGAGATTATTTTATTAAAATTAAATGTTAATTATATTTTCACTGAAAGTTTATCTTTCACTCATTCAGAATAATTTATAAATTATAAAAACACAAAGCAGACTGTGTAAGCATAAATTACATAATTTAATTCCATTCTTCTATTATTTATGTGACTAAAATGGAAATGGTGTTAGTGCGAGATAATGTCGAGATTTCTGCCACTATTATTGCTGACATTCTTAGATATGCGTATATATTAAAATGTATTTAATTTATAAAGTCTTTTATATTTACGCACTCACGGAATTAAAAGCCCGAACATAAGTTTTTAGCGTTTAACCTCTTCATTCATAAAAACTAAAAAAAATTGAGTAATTTTTGGTCTCTTTTAAAATCCTAAACACAATTTGACAGAAAGAGACAGAAGAGTATTGCAAACGAGTGGTTAGATCATTGATATACAAAAACCCAAGATGCACAATCAACGTCTAAAAAACGTCCTCAAAAAATGAACGCAACATTCTAAATTGTGCGCTCATTTCAAATAGTCTCGCGTGTAATAAGTGGAGTCGATGTTATTTATTTGTGTTTTTTTTTATAAATAAATTTATGTACTTTTGAACTTTTTTGTGTGTAGTTTTTGACAAATATATTTACGCTATATAAAGTGTAGGTCAGGAGGTAGCCAATTTAACAATTTTTTTTAATTTAAAGAAAAACTTTTTAACCGGATTAAAGTTATGTATTATTATAAATTTACAACTATTTAACATCCAACACCTTTTGTCTTCAGTCACCGTGACCACGCACGCTGTAAAGCACCCGAAAAGTCGGATAAATTTAAAATTATGTTAAATAGTTGTAAATAAAAAAGTCATGTTCGACTCCACTCAATACCTTGTCCTACCGACCACGGTCGGTCGTAAAATTTTATTGCTTTATGTACGTATAAACTGCGTTGTAATAACAACTTTAAGCAATTCGCGTAAGGTTGATTTTGCAATAATATATGCTTGTAACATATACTGTTATAGACATACTGTTATAGAAAGGAACAGAAATAGTGTTTCGGGACACTTTCGAGCGTTACTTTTATTCGAGACTGTGCATCTTGGGTTTTTTGTATATCAATGGGTTAGATAGATATTTTTTCATGAATATAATTTTTACATCGTTCAAATGACATAACGTTTTGAATTGGCTTGGTATTTAATAACTTATATAATATCTTATTTTAGCACTTATAAGCGAGATTTAGGTCGATTTTAGTACCTATTATAATATTTGACGTCCAAAAGTCAGCACGTAACTTTCTATGCGATTCAGTGCTTAGCTGAAGGACCTCAGACTATTTTAAAAACTACTAAATAAAGTTCCTTTCCTACGACTCAGTATACACATAAAAAATATTTCATGCTACAAATATAGACGTTAATATTGTGCTGTGTTGCTATAATAAATGGACGATAAAGTGTTACGTGATACCGACCTGCATTAAGTCGACGTGACAAGGTCGCGTTGAGTAAATTTCACTTTTATTTACCGTGTTTAATTTGTGCTAACTGCGCCCTGTAGGAGAATAAAATGCATGCATTTGAATAATAGAATACCTTGCTTTCCGGTGGATTAAAATCTTGGAAATAAAATAACATTTCTTAGCTTTAAATCATCAATATATTTCAGTTGTCGAATGATATATTTACAAGAAATGCAATACGTTTATTTTTTATTGACTTTTTGACAATTGTATATGTTTTACTTTTATATATCCGAGATTGAAATGCATTTTATATGGTTAAAGACTGACAATAGATGGATTCAATTCAGGCTCTGTATCTGAAATTAGCTAAACTCAAAAAGACTGATCAAACAGTAACAGCTTCTTTGGGTCTTTTTTATTAGACGGAATCATTAATTTAATAACATTTATTGATGAACAAACGTTTATCTAATAAATTAACTTTAAATTATTTTCCTTCTTTATCCTCCGCCTTTTGGAGTATGCCAAAGGGCTTTGAAGCGTTATATTCTTCGGTTGAAACTTAAAGACAAAGTTAAAAACGTGACACGAAGCCTTTCACACATATCAGTCGTCGTAACTCATACAAAAAAGTTAAAGTGGAAATGGGCCGGTATCATAATCTTAGGATCCTTAAATAAAGATTGGCTACTTTTTATATTTACCTTGATTCAAAGAAGCATGATTTAAAAAAGTAATTTTGCCTACATACATGCTACACATTCATGGTAAAAAACTAAATACTATATACCAAGGTAGCATTGATCGATAAAGTGTAAATACATTTTATTTATTACCCCCTTGTTACACAAAAACATTAATTATTTGATAAAAAATACTTTTGAATGTATTTTGGTTGCAATTCTGTCACCCTCGTAGTATTTAAAAAAACATATCATTCTTAAACTCTTGAGACCAATGTTAAGGAAAGTTTTATAATAATTAAGTAAAGATTAGTTTCATTTAGAACAACTAAAAACAACTAAGTAATTGCGAGGGCGTTGCAAAAAAACATTATTTTCGTCTCACTTCTCTTAGATTATTCCCCGTTGGAAACACATAAGCAAACTAAGTTACAGTAAGCCTGACGTGACCCTTTTCCTCCTGTCAGCACTAATAGCTTTTAGCTTCACCTAGAATTACCTGGCTCGTGCATTAAGACGATGAGTGCTATTCAAGTTTTTATACTATACATCATATCTAAATATATAAAACAAAGTCGTGTTACACATAGTATTGCCTTTTATTGACATAACCTTTACACATTTAAAGAAAAAACTTTCAAACACCTGGGATCCAATAATATCCAAATTAAAATCTCAATATAAACAATCCGCGAAAATAGAGGACGCCGTGAGCCATTTCTGCCAAAACCCTCCATCTTTTAGTCGAAACCAACTCCGGGGAAATAAATACAGATAATGCAACTTTTTTCTACAGATGTGATCCTTTTTGACATCCAACACCTTTTGTCTTCAGTCACCGTGACCACGCACGCTGTAAAGCACGCGAAACGTCGGTTAAATTTAAAATTATGTTAAATAATTGTAAATTTATAACAATACATAACTTTAATCCGGTTAAAAAGTTTTTTCTTAAAAAGTCGTGTTAGATACACCACTTATAACTCAAGATCGGCTGGACCGATGTTAGTGGTGTTGGTGGATTCTTCTCCGCTCCGAGTAGCAAAATAAGTAATAAAATATCGGATAAGTTGTCGAATAACAATAAATTAATTAATTAATTTTACGAATGCAAATAGTATGTGTTGCCATCTGTTAACGAAATAAGAAAGTCAAAGTCACCATCCTATCTTAATGAAATACTAAATTAAGTTTAACAAGATATTATTGGACTGTTATGCGGAATGAAGTTCGCCGGGTCAGCTAGTTTGTGTTATAAAAATAACTTAAATGTGTGTGTTAAATTTTTGACTTCCAATTAAAAGTTGAGTGAGTAACCTCCAGTGAAGGGCAGACACATTTCTGTGTCTATTTAACGATTGCACTTTTGCTTCTTATGTCTTATAAATCGTCTCAATGTCTTTTGATCCGGTTTAATAGATGAACTGTTTGTGTATCCCAATAGGTCGAACAAACACAATTCTGTGTCTGTTATTTTTTTAAGTAAGGTAGAAATCAGACCAAAAACAACGGTAATTAAACTTCAACCTACTAAAGCTCAAACTTATGCCACATGTGTGACCATCGTAGAACTTTATTGTTGTTTGTTTATTTAACACTTTGTTGCTCTACAAAATGAGTACAATGATAACATTTAGGGTAAAATTCAGTAAAGAGACCAGGTGCGAACTTTGTTCCCCGTATGCCAAAATCTAAAACATTTTTGACGTACCGGAATGAGAGCTAAGTCTCATATCTAAATCGGACCCTTCAATTATTAGAAGGGCATCGGGCAACCTTATCGCTTCAAGCATTCTATCCCAGGCAGCCATTGTAAGGAAAAGAAATATGATAAAGCTCGAGAAGTGAAGAAATATAGACAACTAGCTGTACCCCGCCACGCTTCGCTGTGGCACATTGTGATTGAATGGTTGAGAAATCAGAAATAAAATAAAGAATACATTTAATATAACTTTAATTTTCCAATACTTGTGGGAAAAAAAGTGATAAAAATTTATTATTATTATGCTAAAATTTCAGCTCGATCGGTGCAGAACTTTTTGAGTTTTTGAAGCGTACACAAACCAACATATATGTATGTACAGATGTAAAGAGCGTATGAATCTTGATAATTTCTAAATTATATTAACATAGTTTTCGGACAGCTAATCAGAAAAGAGATTTTAAGGAAGATAGGCAGGTATATGTGTATTCTATTCACAACTATGCTTTACTGCATAAACCTTATAATATAAATAAATAATTTAAAAAGAAGTTCATTTCTTCTCCATTAAACTATCTAGAACTACTCCTGTATGTTCAGCTATAATCTCTCTATGCCATTATTACATTTCAAAGCACACATTTGGTACACGCAGATGAAAACAAAACTCCTTAAGGTTTCGATTTAATAACACATAACAAGAACTTGCAAGAGTCGCGAAGAGTTGTAAGTCGTTGAAATCGGCTTACCTCAAGACAAGTTTGTTTTGTTTCAGTTATAATGAAACTGATATTGGTACTTGAATAGAAATAATGGTCTCCTAAGAGAGAACTTCAAGAGGGAATTTTAGTTAGCTTTTATTATTTTATTATTCCACCGTTTATTTAAGTCAATTTTTATTTATTTATTCAAGAGCATAACATCTTTAGCTGAGACACAGAAAAACGAAATAAAGAAAATATAAATATTTTTAGTATTTCTTAGTTTTTTATTTGTAATCTTTAATTTTATAAGTAAGTAAGACCAAACGAGTTTAATTATACTAGACGAAATTCGAATATAAACAGTTACTAAACCTTCTTGTATATTTATTTAGCAGTAAACAAATATATAGAACACATTAATCGAAACAGAAAGAAGACCAATATTATATAAAGTTACAGTATTGGACGTATTCTACAATAGTTTCACAGAAAAATAATAATTATGACAAACATGACAGCAGACGGGCAAGCCAAGTAGACAGTACTATATTCAGAATATCACGCCGAATATATAAAAATATAACAATGTAAAAAGATAAAATATAAATATATTTATTTACAAATAATGATTAGTCTATCGATTATCATTTGATATAAAATACATATTCCTTGCTTTGTGCGGATAAATAAATTTACCATGAACGGTTGGATTATTTTCTTCTCCCCGTTATTTTCTAAATCGAAATGTCTCGGAGGCAGAGATCTGAAAAATTTCCTCAAACATAACATACATAAAATATGTCTTCAAACACGATTAAATATCTATATTATTGTAGATTAGACAAAGTCGTAAATGATATAGAAAACTATTAAGTATATTCGTAACTCGTAAATAAAATTCGAATATTTTCAGATTTTTACTGTTAAACTTTCGTAAAAACAACAGTAATGAGAAAAATTTAACCTTATTCAAGTTATTGCATTCTCAGTTGACGCGTGATTAAACATATCGGAAGCGCACAAGTATCTTAGGATATTATGTTAGAGCTTTATTAAGACAAGACGTTCATATAAAACTAGAAACATCATTTTCATAGTCAATGTTTATTCAATTCAAATTTTAACAAAGCACTTTTACTATGCCATGTAGTAAATTCTTTTTATTTACATTTCTAGAAATTTCTAAATAAAATGAAGTATCATAAGGAGTATGCAGTTATGGAATATATTTAATACCTTCTTAAGTAATATATATTATCAAATAATATTCGTAATTTATAAAAATTAATTTGTCTTTAAATACCTGTCAACAATTTTTTAAAACAATAAATAAAATGTAAGAACTGTAGCAAATAAATTCTAACTTAATTATATCTCAATGCTTGGATAACCATATCTCAAAAACATCTGGAGCGATTTTATAGAATCCTGGACTATTCCCTAAGTGTAACACGTTGGAATCTCGATATGTATTTTAGCTTCGAAGAAAATTGTGAACAAACATCGAAACATATAACAAACATAAATTAATATAACAAAAAACAATAACTAACCTTAAAACATAACAACTCAATATAACAAACATACATTACGCACTGGTGCTTAAACAGATACGCTTTGAGTATCATTTTCATTCAGGTCAAACCGAAGACTTTTTATTTAAGGGAATACTCTAATCTGTAATAACTACTAGTAGTTTTTTCTCGTTAGTCAACAATTACCTTAATACAAAGGAAATACATGTTAATAATATGCAGATTACTTAGTTATTATTCTCAAGTACATGTTATCGAGAATATATCGTGTTATTCAATGCATATTATTTACTAAGCTTCTCGTTACCCAGCTTATAATTTGCATTTACTTAACAAGATTATCTACCGTAGTTATTTCATCAATCTAATACTAAAACACTTCAAATCAGATTATCTACAAACAATCTTGTTATAATAAAGTTTACTTAATTTATTTATTGAATTTACATCCATCTTAATTTGAAACAAATATTTTATTTATTTAGATACCTAATATTTTATAGGGTAATTGCGTTTCTTAAGGCAGTTTTTGCTACGCACCACCAGCTGCCCACTGAAGTATTTCCGAACCAATTCGATTTAGGTTTCTTCACGAAAAGAGTGTATAAATTCTTAAAAGGCAGACAACGCAATCCCGAGCTTTCTGGCATTGAGAGTGTCGGCGGTATCACTTAACATGATGTGAGCCTCCTGCCCGTTTGTTAAATAAAAAAATAAATAAAATGGTATGCCCAAACTTACTAGGCTTTGCCCACGTCACTGTACTGATTAGTCTGAACTCAGAAGTTAAAATATTTTCTATGCTCGTAATGTAACATTATTCCAAGATCTTCTCCCTATCTCATTAGTACTTTAAATAGAACTATAATAATTAGCCATTTGTATGCAAGAGAATACAGTTTCTACAATCTTAAATGATTTAATAATTGTTTTCTAAGAATTTTATAAAATACATATTTTTTACAACTGCCTTGCGATTCTGTAACTCACTTTTCGAACTCACACAGCTGTACGCTCGAATCAGTGTGTTTTGTGAGTACTTCGCCATGTAAGGAAAATTACTTACTAAGTTAGTCCTTATTCTTATATGCCCTTATCCTTTCGGGGCTGAAGAATCGCTCTCAAGCAGCCCGAAACCGCAGGTCTTTATTGGGCCCTATGTGGGATATACGTCCGGGTATATCCCACATAGGGCCCAATAAAGTCCCTTTTTAAGGGCGTGTGAATGGCTTAGGTGTTTTTACTGTGTAGTGTGTCACAACCTCTTTAAATAGCAGCGGGATTTGAGTGTAGACCAATTCCCACAGTCTTCGCCTCAATCTGACGCCTGCTTATTAATGTTTAAGATTACAAAGCTATTTATAACTTATATATACATCAAATTGTTCGCTCGCAAGACTTATATAGTATATTTACGCACTATATAGTTTACAAGTGAGGTTGACTGATCTGAAATACATAATCGAGATGTATATTGCCTCCCACAGAGCAAGCATTCAATTCAGGCACAGATCCCGTCAATTGAGACTGAAAGGACCGCTCAACCTCATTTTCCACGCATTTCTACAGTGAATGCCTCATTCAGATTAGTATAGCTCGCTTAATCTTTAAATGATAGTAATGTACATTTAATTCGCTATTTCTAAACCATATTTAATTTATAAGTTTATATTTAGATTTTTTCGAGAATATATTTATATATTTTTTTAATCTACGAATTGTGTATTTTATAAGTCGCCATGATCGTAGAAAAATATCGGATTAAAAAAAATTCAAAATCCATTTTTTATCATATTATTTGGATACTACATTGACAAAATATTACGGCTACATTAAAAAAAATTCAAATTAATCAGTCGGTAAAGTGACGGATTTGATAGACGCTCATTGATTTTTCTAGAAAACTGTGTAATTTTATTTTATTTTTTTTCAAAAGAAACCCTATTGTTTGCTTGTATGCCAATTTTCATAATTATTACAGAATATGAATTAAAAAAGTTATGCCAAAAATCTAACATGGTTAAATTATTTTGAAATGGCTGCCCTGTAAAGTTTACTATTTGTCAGATCCGTCACTAATTTACACGTTTAGCTTGAGAAAATTAATTAACTATTGTGTTACCTTTAGAGGTATCAAAATATTACAGAAATTCTGTTTCTCTCATCACATTTATATGTAATATTTAAATTTAATATATGTATAATAGACACATTATCCCGGGACCAAACCCGTGTAATCGAATGAACGGATATTTCACGGGATAAGATAAACAAGGTTCTCTTGTATGCAAAAGCCATTGCATATAAATCTGTATTTTCAAGTGCCCGTACTAAAAGATAGGTGGATTCAATTTTCCTATCGCTTACATTATTGAACATAAGCGATGGGATCACAAAGGCTCGCAATCCACAGAATAAACTCAAAAGGCAAACTGAAATCTAAAATTTTCTAAAATCGAGGTTTGTGTGATATCGTATTTTCCGTGAAAATGTCTTAAGTAAAACTAGTGTGGAGTATGCAAACATATTTTAAGTTCACGCTATTGCCTTACCGCGGTAGAGTTTGGTAAACTCTATTATATTAATCATATTTTGTATAAAGTTACTAGTGGACCCGACAGACGTTGTCCTGCATGATATTTCAAGCAATTAGTAAAGCAAAGTATGAAAGTACCGACAGCAGCGCCATCTGGCGGGCTGATTTGTGAATCTAAACCATTCCCAGATCCCCTTGAACACACACAAAAAATTTCATCAAAATCGGTCCAGTCGTTTGAGAGAAGTTCAGTGACATTCACAGAAGAATTATATATATAAAGATTTAGGACTACCTTTTTGTGACTAACTATGCATTGCATAGCAGCAGTCCCCTGATTGGGCAACGGAAATAATTCCTATTCGCTCGATCGTGCTGGTCATTTAAGTGCGCAATTGTTTTTTTCTGTCTTTCCTTCAAAAAGCCATCTTTAATAATAAATAATTAAACACTATTGTTTTTATGTAATAGGAGGAAAACGGGCAGGAGGCTCATCTGATGTTAAGTGATACCGCCCATGAACGCTCACATTGCCAGAAGGCTTGCAAGTGCGTTGTTGGCCTTTCAAGAATTGTTTCGCTCTTTTCTTGAAGTAGGCAGATGGTTCCATATAGCGATGGTGCGCGGCAAAAACTGTCTTAAAAAACGATCAGACGTATTAAATAGATTTCAATGTACCTAAAACAAATGTTTTTCCCGCAATCAGAATTTCCTTAAGGTTAAGTAAATAGCTAAGATATGCGTTATTTATAGAGGTAAAATGGCTGTAAACTTAACAAAATGTTGCGAAAATAAATACATCTAATGTACGCAAATGCGAAAATAGCTAACTAAATTGTCACGAATAGCTTACTTAAGCTTACGCTTTGTTATAAAGCCGAGTATTAAATCAAAAGCTCGCTAGTCACAGATAACGAAAGCATTAAATGAACTAAGAAGATTAGACATCTTTGAAGATGCTTCTGCAATTAGAAGACGTTAAAAAGGTCTGCAAGTTCAAGAATCAATCAATAACTTATTTATAATTCTTGATTTTCGCTATCAAACATGTTTTGTCAATAATAATAAATAAATCATGTTTTCCAGACCGATATTTGCTATTTTGATAATAATAAAAAAAGTCAATTGTCAGATGTCTCAAAAACGACTGGAGCATTGCGAGATAGATAGATAGACAGCTTAGCATCAAACTCACTCAGTGGTGTTCTGACACCGCAAACATTCTTGTTAGAAAAATGGCACTATACATTCGCCGGATTTCGAAAACGAGACCGTATAATTTGCATTCGAACCAACTAACCTACCCTAACTTGAGATAATGTATAGTCTGCACGAATTAGTTTTAGATTTCACAGCAAAATAGAAAGATATAAGAAATATAAGATTAGTTCGTTCACCCTCAAATTGTTCATCAAGCATGAAGCTTATTTTTCGGTAAATGGGTTATTCAGGAAAAGCCTTAATAATGAGGACACATAACTGTCAGCTTAAACATTGAGGTCACGACTCTGTCTAATGTGTTTACGCATTTCCTACGAATATTTCATATTTTGGAGCCATCTTTGCTTTGCCTCTGACAGTGGAGGACGTCATTTACCCTGAAAACCACATCATATCTTTATGTTTGACCCAGTACCGTAGTACAATTATAAGCTAATAAGAAAAAATCTAAATTATAACTAAGTAAATAGCCTTGGACACCATGGCCTACACTGAGGTCAGATCATTTTTCTCGCCACGCCGAGCTCAAGGATATTATACGCCGCTCTTTTGCCTCCGTCAATGTTCCAGCAATTTTGAAGCCAAAAGGCGTCGCAAGAGACGATGGCAAGCGGCCGGATGGGATGTCGTTGATCCCTTGGAAAATGGGACGGGCTTTGGTATGGGATGCTACTTGTGTGGACACGTTTGCCCCGTCTCACCTCCTTTGGACAATAAAATAGCTGGGGCGGCCGCAGAGCAAGCAGAAAACAATAAACGGCACAACTATAAGAGTCTTTCCTCCAACTTCGATTTTGTTCCCATTAAAGTAGAGACTCTTAGGCCGTGGGGTTCAAGTGCACAGGCGCTTATTAAAGATTTAAGTTGGCGCCTGATAGATAGTACCGGTGACCTCAGAGCTGGTGCTTTCCTGGCTTAACGAATGAGCATCGCAATACAGCGAGGAAATGCTGCCAGCGTTAAAGGTACACTGCCAAAGGGGCCAAACTTTTTAAATTTGTTTTTAATAATTTGTATTATTACTTTGCAGAAAAAATTATAACGATAATAGCACCTTCAATTACAGGCATCTTTCAGTGTGGAGACATTTATTGCAAACAAATATCTAATACAACGCCAATCTTCTCATGTAAAACCTTGTATTTTTTAAGAACGCCAATCCGCTCTGAAAGCTTATCTTATAGTGAAGGGAAGAAAATGTTTTTGTAACGATGGTGTTTGGAGTATTCGCTTCAATGAAGAACTTTATAACATCCTTTACGCCAATACCGTCCAATTCATAAAATGCAACAGATTCACGTGATTGGGACATGTGCACCGAATACCGGACCCCAGGTCCTTCCTGAAGTCACGACCTGAGAAACCTAGAGAAAACACGGTGTGAACTTTTTTTTTATGATTGGACAATTCACACCAATTGACCTAGTCCAATGCTAAGCTGGTGAAGCTTGTGTTATGGGTACTAGGCAACGGATATACATACATATTATAGATAGATAAACATATAAATACATATTTAAACACCCAAGACCTAAGCACAACACCAAATGCTTATCACATCGATGTTTGTCTCAGCCGGGGATCGAACCCGGGACCCATGAATCCGCAGTCAGGGGTACTAACAACTAGACCAATGAGCCGTCAGGTAGACCAAGACTGCATTGGTGGGTT
The DNA here is from genome assembly GCF_905475465.1 of Pieris napi. Classification (NCBI taxonomy): domain Eukaryota; kingdom Metazoa; phylum Arthropoda; class Insecta; order Lepidoptera; family Pieridae; genus Pieris; species Pieris napi. The sequence continues at coordinate 6,676,020 of NC_062237.1, read as the reverse complement.
GTTGTCAGGGCCTCGAAACGATAGGTGTTTGACGTTGGATGCAAGAAGCACGAGATAGATTGCGATAGTGAAAGATACTTCGGAGGCTAAGCACAAAAGTCAGTGTACAGTCATTGATGATGGTAATAGAATAGAAAAAAATAGATATGAACATTTTTAGACGACAAATATTGATGATGCGACGTTAGCCGGCACTGGTACTTTATTAAGGAGTTACCCAGTACCTGTGATGCGGATGAGTGGGATAATCATATCAATATTGATGAGAATCCAAACTATGTTTTTGATGTGAACAGTAGAATCATCTTAGAGGCTACAGACGCGGAGATAAATAAAAAAACACCATAAACAAATGTCTCCGTGTCACGTTTAGAAACGGAAATGATGTGGTACACAATTCTCAACGTATATTTTGCTATCTCTCACCCCGGCACCCCGTTTTTGCTCATTTAGCCCCGCTTTGGCTTTCCGTTTAAAAGGCATTCTATTGTTATAATTGAACAAAAACTTTCTACGACTAAAACCGTAGCCAAAAGCACAGAAGAATACTTTGATACATTCATCTACTTTTTGTTAGCATTATGTACAGTCAACTTTAGCTGTTTGAAAGTTAAATGCGCGTACATAAGTTTGTACGTATAGTACAAACTTACCTTATCATTAGAAATATTGTACAACATTGGTCTTGTTATATGTTTATTATTCGTTGAAAAGCAGGAACTACCACGGACGCAATGGGATCTTTTCGAAAATGCCTTAAACTCGGTCGGTAATATGGTCAGTAGCCTACTACGTGAGTTCGAATGGATTTTTAAGACAAGCATCTGAGCAGTGTTGGCCTAGTGGTATCATCGTGCGACACTCATCCCTGAGGTCGAAGGTTTGAACTCCGGCTGTGCACCAATGGAAGTTTTGTCTATGCGCTCATTTAACCCTTGCTCGTACCCTTGCTTGATGAAGGAAAACATCGGGGGAAATCCGTGATGCCTTAGACCCAAAACGTCGACGGCGTATGTGAGGCACAGAAGACTGATCACCTGCTTGTCTATTAGAAAAACAAATGATCACGAAACCGATTTTATGTTAGTCTAGCGTCTATAAAGTAGTTCATTAATGTTAAACTATTTATGTCTTTGATAAAAGTAATCTTAATTTATATACATATATAATATATATAAAAAAATAATATATGTATAAGTATATAGGTATAATAGTTACAGTATGATGTATTGTTTTAATTACTCGAGTTTATATGAATGATGTTAAAGTTTACACAAATTCGCGTAATAAATTCTCTGTATGAAATATTCTCTTAGAACTTTAACTATTTTCTATACGAAGCTTGTTAAGTTTGAAATACCTTCCTTTTAGATATTACTACTCTACATACTTAGAGTGCATTAGGGATATACTTCTCTAATGTACTCTAAGGAAGCGTAATAAATATAAAATTTCTCAAACAAACTATATCATTTTGCTGATGAAACGTAATAGGCTTTTCATGCAAATATCATCATTTAATATTTTGTGAACCTCGTGGGTTAATTCAAATACATCTCAGAAACATTTAGCTTCGCATCACCTTGATTTTACCATTCTAAGTGGATAAAAAGTTGTTTATGGTTATTTCGACTCGAAACAAAAAGTGTTTTTTTCCTTGTCGCACAGTATACAGTTGTATGTACATTGTATAGTATATATATAATATATATATATATATATAGTTGTTATTGATGTGCATTCAAAAGTTAATTTCTTAAGCCGCTTATTTCCATTGTAATTGATATATATTTTGAATAAAAAAAGGTTTTTAAAGATATGTTTGAGTACACGAATAATATCAAGTAAATTATAATTATCTGTGCATGATAAGTATGCTAAGGCCTTTGATATAATATTGTCTATAAGTATCGCCACTTTAACTCCTCATTTTATTGAAGTTATACTTCTTTAGGCGTGTTATGAAAAATTGATGAGAGTGAAATTTTACGATGCGCGCGCACCGTTACACAAAATTAACAGAATGAAGTTAGTGTCGGATGATGGCACGCACGCCGCCTCTGTTCACTGTGTATTTATATTTATAATATTTATCCACATGCTTTGAGTTTCTACATTTAAAACACGTGTTTTCATTTCGTTTTCATTATACAAGTGCGAATTTTATATGTGCGTCTGAATTATAATCAGAAGTGATTTAAATTGAATATTTAAATCAATACTAATTAATATTAGAAAATAATAATAAATATAATTATAATATTAATAAACATTTATTTATTTAATTTTTCAAATGTAAACTGAACTTTATTGACTATAATGACTCCTTTTCCAGTCTTTGATTATTTAATTGTAATTAATTATTTGCATGCAATCCAAAACAATATTTAATAATGCCAAAGAAGTATAATTTCTTACGCGCGTACATATGTACACGCACCCTTTTTAATTTGATAGTGATGAAATTTACGAATTAATTCAAAATAAATGAAGTATTGTGGTTTTAATCCTACGGTATGTTTGCGTTTCCCTTACATTTTAGAGATCACATTTCTAGCTATACATTACACATCTATAACGTGACATCAAATAAACATGTTTAATTTAGTCTTGTTATAAAATATCGTGTTGCGCTCCGGTGAGTCCCAAGGGAAATGCGCCATGTTTGATTTTGTTAAGCTGAGTTGAAATTTGTTTTGTGAACCTGTGATGTAATTAACCTAAAATATTATAACTAATTTTATAAAAACCGACTATAGTAGTTATTATTATTATTATTAAAGCTTTATTTAATCCATACATACAACAATTGTTAGTTTATATTCCTTAATATTTTATTAGTATTAGTTAAGTTAGTAAGTTTTAACAAAATTTAAGTTAGATTTTATTTATTATTTTGTATATCTGGTTTTTGTATGGCCCCTTTTAGGGTAAAAGCCTCCTCCATATTTTTCCATTTTTCTTTGTTCTGCGCAACATCCATCCAGTTTCCCCCGCTAGTTCTACAATGTCATCTGTCCATCTTTTCCTTTGTCGTCCTATACGTCTCTTTCCAGTAGGTCCAGTCCATTTACTACACTTTACTATAGTAGTTAGTTCTTAACAACTTGGATTTCATTCGGAAATGGGAAATAGTTGACATAATAATATAAATATTTAAAAAAAAAATATATATTATTTGTTTTAAAGAAAATATACATATTGTATCGCAATAAGTTTAAACAATATCATATCATTGCATATTATTAAGAGATTGTGTATTAAATCGTTCTTTACATTTTATTGGACCTGCAGCGTTTTTCTTTGAAACAATCAAGATGAAAGATGACCCAAACAGGTGGTACAGATTAACCTCAATAATCCCAGAGGAGCATTCGAGTACAAAACCCTTTCGTAATTATCGCTTCAGGATTAAGCTTTATAAATGATATCAGAGTCGTGCTCAGAAATATTAGTTGCTCATTTCATTTTCTTTAATGTCAGCCTTGACTAAGCTCGCTTTAAGTATTCAAAATCAAGTCGTTTTGTATACTTCAATGAAGTGCTTTGGGAACGGCAAAGTCAAAGAAAATTTACATCTGTTTAACGATAGATTGAAGGTATTTGGGACGACAGGGAGATATGAGGAAATTGTGGATTTAAAGGAATAGGAAAAATCTAATGACTTTAGTGTGATAATAATCAATATGTGTTAGGGTACATCTGTAGGGCTTAGGGATCCGTAGGGTTGTTAGGTTCTTACGTCCCACCCTCTCGTATATTTAGTCATCTAGTGCAGCTTGCTCATACATACATTACATAGACTATTCAGATACTCCTGACATTCAATACATATAAATTTTAAACACACATTTTACAGTCCACCAACTAGCAAGCTGTAGACACGCCATAGAAGACTTCACGTTCGTTTGACAATATAATATTTCTGAGTACAACTATGTAAACTTATCTATGTCAACACTAAGCTTAGTATAATCTTAGACTATCTTGCGGCACGTCTAAATACAAAAACGGGGTTGAATCTAACTGTTAAACCGGTAAAATTTTAAATTTTTTGTAACTTATAAATAACAAATTATTTGAAGAGCGGATGTGATTGCGTGAGCGGATCAAAATTCGTTGAAAATTGTTCGCTGAAAGCAACTCTGTTTAATTCGTTATTCGTTAGCGATAATTAAAGATGATTAATTACTCACTCAGCATTACGTTATTATAAGAGTTAGAAGCTTTTATAGAGCCCTGAGTCAGCTTCTTGAATAATTTCACACTATGAAGAAATTTCTTTGTAATTTATTCTAATTACTAGAACGAAGTGTCTACTTCTATACGTGAAGTGTTTTCGCCTAGTGACTATAGCTTGCGATGTCAACCTTAGTAACGTTTGCACGAATATATCAATAGACACATTCATTACAATGTATTTTTAGGTATAACTTATACTATTAAAAAAAAATCTGACCTCAAACGAAAATAATTAATTGTTGTTACAGAGATATGCATGCAGCTGTGTGTGGTGGAAGACATGGTCTATGCGAAGCAATGCGGCCGGCCAGTGGAGCTGAATTACTGAGATACTTAAGAAAAGTTAACTTCACTGGTAAAAACTATAAACCAACTGTTGGCTAAACGAAAAGTCTGTACATTTTGTTCACTCAGACTTTCTTAGTTTTATAAGCGTGGCGTTTTCCTTAATCATAGGAGTTACGCCCCGAGAGTATAGCCAGACGTAGGCACTCTCTTCAACTGTTACTTTGCGTTCATTACGTTACATAGCAAATAACTTTTCATTATTTCGCTTATATTCTATTGTCGTACGCGAGTGGTTAATATAGAGTTAAACTAAAATCCTCTATTATTTAGAGCACCCCGATGACCCAGGCACCGTACACCAACTATAAATCAACTAGCAACGAAATGAAAATCGAAAAGAAGTAGAATAGAAATAACAATATTAAATACTGGAAAGATGTATGTTTGTAAAGGACAAACTCAAAAATTACTTGATCGATTTCCAAATTTCTCCATTAAAATGCTACAGTAGTAACATAAGCAATATTTATTTCTAATATATTTAAAACAAATTATTTACCAGTGCGAAGCCGGGATTTAGCCGTATTTAATATTTTTTATCTTAGACCTTTATTAAATATGAATACTTCCATGTAATGAAATATCAAAGACCGAAAGACTATACTTAATATATTTCGTATCATAAAATAAAGTTAAAAAGTTTTTTCTTGTATGTACAGGTTTGAGTGGAGATGAATTCCACTTCGATGCAAACGGTGATGGTCCAGCCCGCTACAACATCCTGCACTTCAAGCAGGTCACTCGAGGAGTCTATGACTGGGTGAAGGTGGGACAGTACCTCGATGGTGAACTACAACTGCATATTAATGGTAAACACATAGTTATAAAATATCAAATCAAATATTCAATGTATCAAAAACAAATTTTTTTTTTCGTTACAAACGAGATAATACAGCGTAAAATATATAGGCCATAAATTGAGATAGTTTTTATTATAGCTATTATTAAATTCTTTTATAACCCAACGGTAAGGCTGCCTACGCACTGGCGACCATAGACGCGGCCAGGCCGCCGCGGCCATGGTCGCCGGTGCGTAGGCAAGCGCGACATGTGGACGGCCGAAAAATTTGCAGTCGACTTCCAAGGATGTGTCAAGATGGACGTGCAGAAGATAATCACGCTAACTGTGCTTGTGTATTTACTACGAAAACGAAAACGGAAGATTTCACGTAAAAGACAGTTTTGGGTGCATCCATTACTTTGCGAGAGAAAGACTAAAGGATTATATTATACTTATTTTTTGGATTTAAAAATGTATGAGAAGAGATTCTTTAATTACATGAGAATGTCAACGAATACTTTTAACCTGTTACTGGATACAATAAAACCAAAAATTACTGGAACTGGTAACAACTATCGGAAATGCATTCCAGCAGAAGAAAAATTAGTAATAACAATAAGGTAAGCTTTTTCTTTTTTAAATACAGAATGTTTAAAAAATACGTGATATATTTTAAAGGATGTTTCGGAATGGAGTATTGTGTACAGGAAAAATAAAAATAATGTGATAGGGCCTTTTTTTTACTTAAACTGCTAAACGGATTTTTTTGTAAATTTGAATTATACAAGACTTGATTCTGAATCACCCTAAACCACCACTGTTGCGTTTTTCACAACAACCTGTATAATTCATTGACCAAGGTTTTGCCACTTTAAAAAATTTATGAACTATTGTTCAGTAGTATTCTACTTTACGACTTTGAAAAGGAGAGGAAAAGGGCTTGCTTATAACATGTTTTTAAATATTAAAAAACTGAAGTAGATAATCAAATTATTTGTATTTTCATAACTTAAAAAATGGCAATTGTGAACAATTAATCATTCAAATTGGGAAATAGGTCTATCATTTCTGAATTTTGAGAAATATCAGAATAATGAGTATGAGTATCGCTGTAATTTGAATCATCTGATATCCTGTTGGTAGTAGAATAACCTGAATAGTTCGGTTGGTATTTTTCTATAATTTCCATGATTTCCATTTTCGCTTTGGTCTTCATTGCAGCAGGGATTGTTTGAAATCTTTCGAGGAGGGATAAAAGAAACAGTCTGTCACAATTTGAATCATTCTGTGTAGTCGCTATGGTCTTATGCAGAACTGAAATTAGAGGGTCTGTATCGGATTCTTCGTTTGGTATTTTTTTCTTCCTTTTTGTTCTAAGCGACTTTGATGCAGACTGTTGAGTCTCAAGATCAGAAGATCTTGCACTTTCATTTTCTTGACTTGCCTCTTCGAGACTATTTTCTGTTGCGTTTGTGTCCAGCACTGATTTCAAAAACAGTAATTGGTTGAAATAGGTGTATTGTGATTTACGTTTTGCAGCAGAACCACTTTTGACATCTTTAAGACGGCGCAGCTCTCTTGTGAAACAGTCTCTAAGGTTTTTCCATCTTTTTTGGAGAGTAATGCCTGTAAATCAATAAATAAATGTAGTACATATTACAAAACTAATATTATGTTTATTAATGTGAATTTTATTTTCAGGTATTTGGCTACTGGGTGTTCTTTATCTCATATAAGTCATGAATACCGTATAGGGCTTCCTACAGTATCGGAAATAGTATTTGATGTTTGTGAAGCAATATGGGAGATATTAAAACCAATTGTGATGCCACAATTGACCAGAGATAAGTGGATTCAAACGGCTGAAGGTTTTCAAAAATACGCCCAATTTCCTAATTGCATCGGAGCCATCGACGGCAAGCACATTACAGTTATCAAACCACAACATTCGGGATCTCTTTATTACAATTACAAGAATTATTTTTCAATCGTGTTACTTGCAATATGTGATGTAAATTATAAATTTCTTTACGTAGATATTGGAGCATACGGCAAATGCAGTGATTCGTCAATTTACAAAGACTCTGTATTTTATCATAGGCTTTTAAATAATGATCTCGATATTCCGAGCAATAACCCCATCAAAGAAAATGGCCAATCAATGCCGTTCGTTTTAGTGGGTGATGAGGCGTTTTCACTATCGGAACATATGATGCGACCGTATGCTGGGAGAAACTTGAATAATGTAAAGACTAATTTTAATTATCGACTATCCCGTGCCCGCCGCTATATTGAATGTACATTTGGAATATTAGCCAATAAATGGCAGATTCTTCACCGACCCCTAAACGTCAAGAAAGAATTTGCAGTTGTGATTATAAAAGCTCTATGTGTGCTTCATAATTTTGTGCGAGAAAGAGACGGATATGATTTCAAGGACACGTTAACTGTACCAGAGGCTTTATTAGAAATACCTGCATGTTTACCTAATAGAGCAAATAGAACATCAACCGAATATCGAGATATATTCGCAAACTACTTCAGTACCGATGGTCGCTTGCCCTGGCACAATTTGTAAATATATGGGTGCTCGCCGCGAGCCGCCATTGCGCGCCGTAAACAAAATGGCGTCGAACGCACATGCGGTATGAGTAATCTTTTTAAAAAGTTATTCCAATCATTACGAAAACCTGGGAAATTTTAGCAAATAATTGTCAAAACTCATGTGCAAAGCGAAAAATAGTAGAAATAAAATAGTTATACTTTTGACAATTACCTATTTGCTAAAATTTCTTAGATTTTGAATGAACGGAACAACTTTAAAAAAAAATCACTCATGTCACATATACGTGTCGAATGCTACTACAGCACCTGCTGCGTTTATTGTAGTTCATCGCATTATTAATTTACTTAGGCATAATAAAATAAAATACTAACCAAGTTCTGCCTTTTCTTTATCTTCCATGGATTCACCGCCAAATATATCGACCACTTCAAGCCACAACTGCCGCTTAACATCTTTATTGGAGTAATCATTTGATGCTAAATCCCATAAACCTCTTCTATTTTCAACTTCAATTATGAACCTTTCCGTGTCGAAATTGGCCATTGTAAAATAATCACTCTGTAGCTAGCTACACGTCTGGTCGCCGCGGCCGATGCGGTAGCACTGATGAATTTTAATACAGAAGTGATGTTCTCGACGGCCACGATTGGTCGCTGGTCGCGTGGCATCAAATTGGACGCCGCGGCCAACGGTGGCCGCTGGTCGCTGGCCGCTAAGTGCGTAGGGGCTATAGCGATTGCCATATAAAGTCCAGAATTCACTGGCCGCCGCGGCTAGGTCGCGGCGACCATGGTCGCCAGTGCGTAGGAGGCCTAATTCTACGTTCAATCTTCGGCTATACACCAGCGGTTTTTTATGTGCGCGAATTAATTGATCTTACGGTCATTTGTTGCTTTCATATCGTGTATTTCAAAAATATTCCCAAAAATATCTACTCACTTGCCAAAGCATTGGTAAAAAAGTATACGTATCTATTCAAATATTGTCAAATGATCATGCTCAAAAGATAAAAAAAACGACGGGTTGCACTCCGGGAGTGCCGGCAGAAGTGAAAACTTGAATATTAACGTTGTGCATTTTTGATATTTTGGAATGGTTAGTGAATAATTTTGCACGAATTGCTTTAATTATCACTATAAAAGTACTATCATTGATGTGGTAGAATACAGTATTTATTTATTGCGCTATCGTACACAAACATGACAATTTATATTACATTAAATACGCCGTGCCAGCTGTCTACTCTCCATCCGTCTTACGAATTTTCGATCAGTTCACGTGTCCTGACGCGAGTTTAAAATGAAGTTTTCACTTATAAAGTTCTTAAAATTACAAATTATGTATATACAGGATTACCTGTACTGAATGAATTTAATCTGTCCACTTCCCGTGATGAGCATAAACCAACACAAAGTTATATAGATATAACTAAGTTATAAGTTAAGTCGTTAAACCCAATCGATGCCACCTGAAAGAGCGTCCACGCTTTCCAGTCACGATTCACGTAACTCCCCAAATTGAGTTTCACTCAAATCCCTTTACAGAGGTTTTTAATTATTGATCGTACGCTTTAGGAATTTTGGTGGCCTCTTACGTGTTAGCTGAAAATATTGAAATTATTTTCCCAAACGCATATAGTAATTAATACTACCTCTAAGGACGTTAATAAAATATAGTGCTATAGCAAGGTCCCTATTTAACATTAAAAAAAATATATATATGTTTATTATGGAACATAAGATACATGTATCACTTATTCCACGTCATTAAATTTGAATTTGTAGGCATCCCTACTCATCGGCAAAAAAGACAGAGGGTGTAGGCCGAGAGAAAAAGCCGGCGGTAAAAAAATTCTCGGTACTCTTTTAAAATAGCAAATCATCAAACAACACTTATTTTAAAACAAATATCGCAAAATAATTAGAAGTAGCCTGTCTAACACTAGTCCCAGGCCTTTTTATCAACTAGATAATCGTTGACTTTATAGTAAGCCTTTTTACACAGCTTTTCTTTAATACATTTCTTAAATTTATTAAAAGGCAGAGATAAAAGAGCCTCAGGGATTTTATTAAAGAAGAGTATCCCTTTTCCCAAAAAAGAACTTTAGATAGTCTAGTACGGGGAAATTCGATACCTCTATTTGTATCCTACCATACCCAAGACAAACAAATATATTACAAAAATTCATTTTCTAGTAATAGGCTAGAATACCCTAATAAAAGTATAGCTATTGAGATTTTTGCCTATTTATACTGCTGGAATAACAAAAATACAGTACTAGTAAAGAATAAAATCATGAATTTAAACATACGTTTTTGTCTCAATAAAATATCTAATGGCTATTCAAATTCTTGACACCACGGGTCTAGTGAGAAGTCTGAAAAGGAAAAAAAACATTTGAATTAGTGTTAGTGCACGTTAGTCTTAAGTGCTAAACAGTGGTAAGTGAATAAATGGGTAGAACACAAAAACAGAGTGTCTTCCCTTTAATAGAGACTTTAAGTAGTGTTATTGGAGACTTTCTCATATTTAATATCCTTATTAGTAAATTAGGTTAGATCTAAACTACTAATTTGTCTTAAGTTAGGCTAGATCGTAATGTTCCGTGATGTCTTAGTAAAGACACATGTACTAAAAAATATCGAGTGTTTTCAGAATAATAATAACCGTATATATGACCGAATTATCACTAATTATTTATCCTATGTGATGGTAATGGTATAATTGAACTCAACTTTGTTACACATGGTTCGGCTTGTGAATATTCTGCAAATACTCGCCTGGTGTGAATGAAATTTCCACATGGTGTTTGACTAAATTAAGCTTCTACATTTATCTACAGAATGCGAGAGTTTTATCTGATTAAATTAATTTAGATCTGCCTGACTAAAGAATGTAACTTATTGTGTTTGAAATGTTTAGTTTTATTTAAAAGTGTACATTCAAAATGGATTTTCATAATCTATACTTTACGAGTACATATATTTCCAGCGATCCAATTTAAATGGGGCGAGCGGAAACCACCTGAGTCGGTATGCAGTGCCGAGTGTGAGCTGGGCCAAGCCAAGCAGTACGTGGAGGGAGAAAGCTGCTGCTGGCACTGCTTCAACTGCACGCAGTATGAGGTACCATATTATCTTTCTCACGCTGTCTAAAAGCAAGATTGTCCTATCATTATATACATTTGGAAATAAAAACGATACGTGAAAAATGTATATAACCTAAAGAGCAACAACAAAGTATTCTCCAAAAAAAATCGCATCTCAACGGGGAACCAAGTTATGATAAAAAAACTTAATTTAACCCTTTTTTCAAGATGACGGAAATTGCACAAGGTTATTTTGGTCGACAATTTGAACTTAAGCTTTTCTAGCCACCCCCCACGTAATATCCAAAATTTGGCTTTCTCGGTTCATTTTCATTTCTAACCCGATTTTTCCGACGTAAAGACTGGATAATGATTAGAAAAGCAATATAATCTCAGTCTATCTAAAATTGGTACTTCCAATTATTCAAAAAATTAATTTATATGACATATAATTGTAAATATCTATACAAATATGTTATTATAATCTTAAAAAATTTATATGAACTTAACATTATTAAATTACAATTGTTTAAAATAAACTTAGAAATCGGAACATGATTTATACCGAATTTTTCTTCATAGATACGATCACCATTTGTGGAGACGGCCTGCATAGTCTGTCCTCGTGGGACTCTCCCAGACGTGACCAGGACAAACTGCAGGCCCATACCTGAAGTGTATCTACGACCGGACTCTGCCTGGGCCATTGGTGCGATGTCTTTTTCTTCGGTCGGAATTCTATTGACTGCGTAAGTATATTCTACATATATATTTACTTACCAGTCCACATTACAGATCAAAAATTCAAAGACAATAAGCCTTATTATACATTTGTATTGTCTTTGCAGCTCCCGAAGTTTAATAATTTTAAATACAGAATATTTTCTTTTAATCTATGCCACTTACTCAGACCATTTATAAATATCATACATTTACATACATTACGGTGTTACTGCCTTCTTTAATAAATTCGTTTATTTATAGGACAGAGTGATTGAATTAGATTCATATACCAACGAAAATGACATTGCGTACTTCTTAATATGGTCGTGTACTAGTATTTTATTAAATCAAGAAAGGCGTAGTGTTGGCCTCGTGGCGTCATCGTGCACCTATCATCATACCTTGAGCTCGTGAATAAAATAAAACAGAAATTAGGAAAGAACAATCGTTAATTAATTTTTTTTGACACATTTATGACACTAGAGAAAAATGGAGGGACCTCCTTCTTTTATAATATTTTATAACATTTTAATTTTTTAAATAAAATAAAAATATATAAATAAAAGTCCAACTTTGGATATGGACTTTAATTTATGGTACGAAATGCGAGATACTTTTTATACTATCTGGGTTTTATTTAAAACCACATGAAAATATTATCGTTCAGTTTTAACAAGCAAGTTTTCAAATGGCGTTGCCAAACTTTTTATACCAAAATAACTTTTATCGCACTATTCACTAGAAAAAAATCTATTTCCTATCGACTTCTTTACGCGCGAATAAAAATTTACAATGTTAGGCTTTGTTTCAATAGAATTCAAGCGAACTGTGTTATTAGAATTTTATTTACACTTTTTTCACAATCAATTTTTACAAAATATATTTTTAGTTATTTAAAAAGTACAACAGCCTTTACTGGATGCTAGGTAGAAACTCAAGACTTTCTCTAGATAACAAACTTCTTATATATAAAGTCATCCTTAAGCCCATTTGGACATATGGCCTCCAACTATGGGGCAGCGCAAGTGATACCAACATAAACATACTCCAGCGACAACAGAACAAGATCCTAAGAGCAGTTGCAAAAGTACCCTGGTACATTACAAACAACGAAGTTCACGAGCACCTCAACATAAGAACAATCAAAGAAGAAATCCGGAGACTGGCAGCTAAGTACAAAGAGCGGCTAAGCTGTCACCCGAATACACTTGCTCGCCAACTCACCATTAGACAGTATGTGAGTCGACTAAAACGTCACCATATTCTAGAGCTAGAAGACCGGCAGTAGCTCTAGACAGAAGATGAGTAGATGCTTCCAATGGGAAGTCACTCCACATGACAGCACCACAGAAAAAATTTGCTCATAGCCTTGGGGCTGATTGCAAATAACCGCAGAAAAAAAAAAAAAAAGTTATTTAAAAAATCGTAATATCATCATAGTAAGATAACTGATAACTATCAGAATTTTTTGATATATCATATTTCTCATATCATTATTTTATACGCTAGTATTTGTTTTAATAAATGATAAACCTTTTAAAAGTCATACAAGTAGCATTAGGAGCTGTTTTTTTTTATTTAAAGTCGACAATGAATGTTTTCAATATTTTAATTATTAGTTAGATAACAGACTAAGTCTAATTAGTTCTTTATTATTTCGACAAAAGGACTCGTATGGTCTATTAAATAAAAAAAAGTTTAACTGAAGGTTGTTATCATGATCGCTATTTATTACTATTTTTTCATTCATTCATAACGCTGATGACCCTGGGATCACACGGTACAAAAACTCAACGTTATACTACCTATTGGATGTTACGGAGTACGGTAGCTGATTTAATATAGATTATTGCGAAGGTTGGCAGCAGCGTGAAACAATAATTTGTCGAGTTTGACGTTAACAATCAACTACCAGATTAAGTTCTTCGTAATTAGAAATCCGGCTCAAGTTATTAATATTTAGGATTCATTTATAAGGGAGAGTAAATATTATTTTGTAATCTTTAGAAAATGATCTTTGCATTTTGAAATCTCTCCGGGTTCATTCATAAATGAGTGATCTAAGATTATTTTATTTGAAACTGGCCTGTACTGTATTTTGAATTATGTACGGCATGATTCCAATACTTTTAATTATGCAAGTTTAAGATATACCAACTATTTTAACAGTTATACCAATGCGATGATGTATCTTAACAATTATTTTAAAAAAACATTAGAAAAGTAATAGTCGACTGAGGGGTTCTTCAAGAAAACAGTGTACCAATTCAAAAAAGGTAAAAGGCCGGTCTTAAGAGTTAAGTGGAAGGCAACACACTCGCGAGTTGATACGCAAACGCCAGAGGCGTTGATAGTGCCCATGGGCAGTTATCATTGCCCTCCTCGCCAAGCCTCCTGTTCTATGAAAAAAATGGGAAAGCGCTCTGCGAACATAATACAGTAGAACCTCGTTAAGTCGAACCTCGATAAGTCAAAAACCTCCAAATCTCGAAAAAATGTTTTGTTCCCTTCCCTTAAAACACCAAAACCTCCATTACTTGAAATCTTAACCCTCTGTTAATCGAAATTATCACCGAGTCCCTCCAAGCCATTTTGGTACATATTTTCACTCTATAACTCGAAAAATTAAATTTGACCTCTGTATCTCGAACATAGGAACGTTTTATTTTACAACCTTTACAACTTGATCATTTGGAATTTATTATCTCTATTGTTCGAACAAAAATAAGTTACCGACTTTAAAAACATGCCGACAATGTGAGTACACTATTGTTTCTTAGAAAACATTTTAGGAGTATACAATAATAAATTTATGACTCATGGAAACACGTGTTTGCTTGCTTTGTGTCAGGTGTTCAATTTTGATTCCCTTTGAAATTTAGCTAAGTCAGTCATTTGTCTAACTCAAAATTTATAAGAATAAACCTCAAACTCTTTATGTCGAATCAAAATCCGCCTAAGTCGAAATCCTCCATAAGTTGTAAACTCTATAACTCGAATTTTTTGGCGTCTCCCTTGATGTTCGACTTATAGAGGTTTTACTGTATAACAATGATATTTTCGGAGACGCACGCACGCGCAACGTCTTTGTTAAGGGGACCTAGTGCCATATATTTATTCTAGATCTAAGATTCGCTTCAGTCATTTAATAGCCGTTTGGTACAAATGAACTAAGTTATTGCACTAGGATTACAAATGGCAAGATGTAACTTCCGTCTGGACTCTAGCTTATACCCAAAGATCCAAATTTAAAACTTACAATTGGTTTTATACAAGCATGTTTCATTTTTAAATATTTGTATTGCAAATAACGTACATTTATATTTTAATATATTTCGTAAAATAGATTATTTGTTAGGGCAATTATTTGTTAGAGCTTGATTCGATTCCTGTGAAATCAAAAGCCTTTAAAATATTGTGCTTGTAATTGTAATGAGCAAAATGTCTGTTAGTTTCCCAAAATTGTCAATAACGCAGTTACAGAAGTGTGGCTACGCACATACTATGAGATTTTATTTTAAACAAATAACCAATAGTAGGTACGTCTTATTATCCGCACGATAAGCAATTGAATGTGTCTCACTCTTATGTGAATTTAAAAATAAGAGTGACAAAAGACGTAAGGAAATTAAAAATTATCTCATTCCTACTCGTTAATTTTGCAGGTTTGTTTGCGGTGTTTGGGTCCGGCATAGTTCAACTCCAGTTGTTCGTGCGAGTGGAAGAGAGCTATCATACGTCCTGCTCGCTGGAATCCTCATGTGCTACTTGGTCACCTTCGCTCTGGTCTTTCGACCCACGGATATACTTTGTTCTATACAACGGTATGTGATGCTGTATATGTATGGTCCCTATTTATGTTAAAATCGTATATGTCATCGCCTTTGACCACCACGTTTAAATCCAATACGTTTTGCCATTCGGAAGTTGTACTTATTGCTATGTCTCGACTGTAAATATCACCCTAAGTTTATAGGCCATTAAAACCGTGTGTGAAAAAGTACAACCAAGATGTTTGATGTTTAACTACAAACATGTTATGGAAGGTACATAACCTTCCATAACTGTAATAATAATAATAATAATTTATTGCAAGAATATGGTACAAAAATGTGTCAGGTGGTACAATCATAAGTTCGCATATTCTGCCACACACAATGGCGCGCAAATTTGTATTTAAAGGAATTTTACATTTTACATTATTAGTCATATGAATTGGTCAGTTTTTATGTTATTTGTATCATTATATTATTGTACATATCATAATATCATACGTTATTAAATTTATGTTCTAAACTTATGTTCTAAGTATTCAGTTACGCTATAGAAGCACCGTGACTTCAAAAACCCAATCACCTTCCCCTTGATAACATGTTTTATATATATTATAATGAATACATACATAGACAAACTATTTCACGTGATTCTATTGAAGTATATAAAGAGCTCATTCGTACATTCGCTTCAATGACAACTGTGTTTCAATGAATGGAATCCATTCGGATGAGAATTATTAATAAAGACCTATTCATGTTCTATGAAAATAGTTTGTGTTAGTTTTCCTAAGTAGGTCGATCTAACATTTGGTTAAAAAAATATTATAAAATTGTTTTTTATATTACATAATAATGGATCTTCTTGGCCTATATAATATAGCTAGTATATTAAATTATCGTATTAATTACAGTACCAACTAAAACATTTTTTTACATCAAACAACATAAAATTCAACGTTTTTATTTTCATGATATCTTAATTATTATGCCAATTGCGCGTCGCCTTCAGACAGCAGATTTAATTTTGTAATTTAGTCTTCTGGGCTCATTATGTATGTAATAGTAATGTAATTTTAAAGCTTTCAGTTTCGGCAAGACAAACAAACACGCTATATTTAGATACTATAACAAAATCAAATGTTAGCCCAGCTATGGTTCTTATTATTTTCATATTGTCACCCGTGTTAAAGTTTTTCATAGTCCCGTTATTTTTTAAGTGTTTAAATTTAAAATTTGTTGATGTTTATTTTATTATTGCGTATTCCCATGCTTGCATTGCAAATTAAATAAAAACCAAATACAATTAAAGTAGTTGTAACAAGCTGACATTCGGATAAATTTATAAGAGGAAGTTACTTATCAGAATATATTATGTTTATGTTGCTTCGAATGCCAACTGACCGTTCCCAAAGCTGCGAGGCGGTTAATCCGATTTCCTGTTAGGAACGTCATATATACAAGTTGTACAAATAGTAGTAAATCGTAATCTGTTTCAGATTCGGCACTGGTTTTTGCTTCACTGTAGTATATGCAGCACTTCTGACGAAGACCAACAGAATATCCCGTATATTTAACGCAAGTAAACACTCTGCGAAAAGACCTATCCTCATCTCTCCCAGCTCTCAACTTGCTATATGTACTGCTCTTATATCTATACAGGTAAGTAAATCTTATATGATACAAAGTTACTTATAATTAAAACATCATACAGTTTCCTTTTATGCACAGAAAATTGCTACTAAAATTATACGCGCGAAATTTTCAGTCACAACATAGATGAGATATTGCCAAATAAAAGCATTTTTGTATAATATTTAAAACCATTAAATCTAAATCAATTCAGCTATTTAAGCGTGAAAGCGTAAAACTAAACAAGATGTGGTTATAATGTTATTTTAAACTCGAGCGAAACCATTATGACTTTAGTCTCTTGACAAAACTTGGTTTCGCGCCAAAATCGAACATTGTGGCGTGTCTACGTTCACAGATTAATTTAACACAATTTGTCATTCCTTATATCACTGTTTCTATCATTTCTGAATAGCTTGGGTAGTAATGTTCATTCCTCAACAAAATAGTATTTCGGATGTGGCGATAAATCCACATTAGTATTATATCTTAAAATTAATTCAATATTATCATTTTTATACACTTGCTGGTCTTAGACATTAGAACCGAGTTAAAAGAGGCTGGTCAGAGATTATAGACCAGAGGAGTTCCCATTATGTTAGCATTTTTCAACGTCAATAAATGTTTTTGTTTTTTATAATTTTTTTATCATCATTGCTTTTTGGAAAACACATATCCAGTAACCTTTAAAATCAATAAAGAAACGGCAATAAATTAGATAAAGCGGTTGCCCTAACTTCTACCTAACCTACCCGTTGGTTCTCTAATCGATTTCTCATCAATCTTCGCTTAAAAATAATTAATCTTTCTTTGTTTAAAGTACGGGTTCAGACTTACCTATAATTTGTTAGAACCAGCTTTAAAAGGGTTTTGAGACTTCTTTTTTTAACAGTGAATGATTATTCTCCTAATCCTTTTTCGCATTTTGTTCATTATCCGTTTTTAACGTGCTTTTCCTGGTTACGATCCGAATGTGAAAAACAATTTAATGGGTCACACTTATTTTTACAATTAAAAAAACATATCTGAAATAATTTATTGCTCTTATTGCCTCGAAAAATGAAGTTTCTGAAATTACGTTTAAATTAGAACGAATTTATAAAGTAGAACGAATATTTGTTTAATTGTATAATAGACTTACATAACCAATGAGATCTATTTTAATTATTGTCTTGAATTAAAATTCTTTTGTGTTGTATTATAAAACAAAGATTCACTTTTTATTAGCAACCCAAAATTCTTTTGTTTAATGATAACTCAAACTCAAACTCAAAATATCTTTATTCATGTAGGTAAACAAGTAAATTTATGAATTGTCAGAAAGAAGTTAAATTAATTGTAAATTTACATTTACTACCAGTTCGCAAGTCAAGGGCGTAGAGCGGGTAAGAAGAACTGGCAAGAAACTTTCCGCCACTCTTTGTATTTTCATAAAAATTGTTTGTACTGGAGCAAATCAATCCCAAGGATTAGGATCATTTAAGTATTCCTCAAATTTATTGATTAATTTTCGTTTAACGATAAAAAATTCTTTAAATTATAATAATAATAAAAACTTTATTTATGACAAATAGGTTGTGACAAAAGTAATCTATCGCCCACACTAGGGAGGCCCTGTGTTGTGGGTAACTAAAATTATGAGTTTTAATATTGAACATTTTACCATTCCTCCTTTACGACGAACTGAAACAACTAAATGAATATTGCAATAAATGGTTAACCTTAAGATTAGTTTACGGCGCTATAAAGTAAGCTTTTAACGAGATAGACAAACTGCTATTATATCTTTAAATTAGTTTTGCGGGTCAGTTATCTCTAGTAATACGCTTGAGGGCCTTATCTCGTTTATGAGCAGTTAGGAATGATGCTCGTTACTTTTATTAAGCTTTTGTATGGACTAGGT